>NC_084982.1:18520854-18863354 GCF_963691925.1 Scomber scombrus | reverse complement strand
GAAGATAAGCTTCAGTGAGCCAGTGTGCATGTGCGCTCCTCTTTATGCAGAGAAAAACCTCACAGTGCACTTGCAGGAATTCAGCAAACAGAGAAAACAGCTTCTTTCGCTGACTAATAGCATCATTGTTTTAAAATTATACAGCAACTTTCATGTTGTTATCTTTATTGTGGTGTTGCTACATTCATTCATTATCTATTAATTGTGGACTGGTGATGATACGATAAACTAAACGAGCCACCGGATACAGTTCTGTAACTTTTAACGGCCGCTGTGATCTGTAATATTAGTAAGTACAGTTACTCAGCACTCAAATAACTGTATACATTTTCAAGATACAAACATTTGAATTGCAAATGTATTATGTGACAGAAAAATCAAGCAGCTACTGCAAAACTGCATAAGGATGCTTCTGCTCTCTACAAGCCATGGATTCAGGACGTGCAGATAATGAGGAAGCTGACAAAGCAGAAACATGTCAGACATAAAGATAGAGAGATTAATTGAATATATCCTCAGCCTGGCTCGAACACATGCAGATGTGACAGCACCCTCTGACTAGCACACATACTGTATAGAAAACACCAACATCACTCTATTTATCCAAAAGGTTTGCAGTCACTGAAAAGATACCGTCTGACATTCAATCCCCCTCTTTCTCCTCATTTCTCTCTTTGTCCTCTCATACGCAAAGGGAGGCTGCATGTTTCATGTAGAGCACAATCTCATAGGCACAAACACTTTGGCCCAAGAAGAACGTAAAGCTGCTAAATATTGTTGTGAAAAAGCAGATTTTGTGAGTGACAGATCTGCAAAGAAGCAAAAATGACTAACTGTACAACCGTAACAGGGCACAGCAATACTCTTTCATTGGCTGGTCTAACTCTGTGTTTGACTATTTTTATCTGCTGTATCGATTTCATTTTTGTGGTGGAGATAAATGATAAAATTGGCATTAAACAATACTGCAAAGGACAACCTCTAAACCAGTGGTCTCCAACCCTGCTCCTGGAGAGCTACTGCCCTGCATGTTTTAGGTATCTCCTCACTCTAACACACCTGATTCTAATAATCAACTCGTTATCAAGCCCTTTGACGAGCCTCAGCTGCTTGATAACGAGTTAGAGTGAGGAGATACCTAAAACATGCAGGGCAGTAGCTCTCCAGGAGCAGGGTTGGAGACCACTGCTCTAAACTAATGAAATACTGTTAGTGGAAACTAATCTCATACTTAAGTAGAGATTAATTCACCCTACATTAAAGCACAATGATAAATTAACAGTAAATTGTATTCTTGGGGAGCAGTAATTGCATTAAATGATAATAGTAAATCCACTTGTACAAAACATTTCCTTAATAATCCAGATTAAAGTATTTCACAGATGAAAGTACTTTATATAGACCAGATAACTCCTAGTTAAAGCATTTTGATGGAAAACAAATTAGTTTGTGTTTTAATAATAATACAATCAGAACATTAGAACAAATGAAAAATAAATTGGTTAGCAGAACGTCAGAATGTCAGTCTGTTATACAAAAAATGTGCGTGACTATGTAGAACAATAATCAAAAGTGAATATATATGTGCTAATTATTAATGTGTGTCTAATTGTTAGTGACTCGTAGTCACTGACAGACATTTCACAAAAGGGTGATATAATTCCCTTTACCCCCCTGACTGGGCTGAGCCACAGTCATGTCCACTTTGTAGCAGACACTGTTCTCACTCATTGACCTATGTCCTCGTTTCAAGCTTGACTGGAGCACCCTACTGCACTGTATGCATGTCACAGCGGGGGTTTCACTGCACAAGTGGATGCACACACTGACTGTCAGCTCTCTCTACCTGCTTCATGTAGATAGAAGTATAAACTGGTGAGATGCCCCCTGAGGACTGCATTTGATGGGATTAATCTAAGTGGTGAATCATAAACGGCAGAATTTAAAATTAAAACAGAGCAGGAAAATTCATCGTTTTAGTTGGTCTTTTTCTTTAACACACTTGCAGGTATATAATTTGTATTTGGTACTTATTCATCTAAGTCAACATTGAGTTTGAGCAGAAAAATGGATGGTGCATGGTGAATGAGTAGAGATGCTCATTGCTCAGAATTTACATCACATAAAGACTAACACCGTAAAATGCAAATTGTGTCAAGGTCAGAATCACTGGTCCACAGCTGCAAACACGATAAAGGAATCTGTCACAGCATTTGCATGCGGATATGAAGCTGGTGGCAGATGATGGGAATGCCTCAAACACTGCCTAACAGCCTGAGATTAGTTTTTAAGTGTTGTGCAGCAGCAACGCTGAAAGAACTGAAAAGACTTATGTCAGGCTGTGTAGAAGATTGTGTGTCAGAAAACTCTTAACAAGAATTCATTTCCTCACTGAGTAGCAAGTGCAGCTAGTTGCAAATTTTAGGGGGTAATTATTAATAGATTCTCCAATGTGTGATCCAACCAGCAAGCATTGATGGCATCTGTTACAGCAATTACATAATGTCAAAAAACACTTTGATTAGACATTCTCCATAATTATAGGAAAACACATCCACTCAAGCTTTTATCTGGTGAACAGTGCATTCCTCCCACTAGATACCCTCCAACTAGTGCATGTATTTGGATCCACATCAACAATACAGGTTTAATGTGACTACAAATGCCAAATGCACTGTGTTTTAAAATGAATGAGTAATTGCTCCCAGTAACTGTCATCAACAGTTGCTGTAAGACCGCATGTAGGCTTTCATTCTCAATTGACTGAATCCCTTAAAAGCAGCATGACTGGTAGTATATTTGCAGTCTATAATTAAAAAAGGCTGCAACAAAGCATATGACATTAAAAACACTAATCCAATGTTTACCTTGATTAAAGCCCCTTTAGGATTTTTAACATTTTTGACTCTGTGGCAGACAGCATCATAGAGTCTTTAATCAATGTACTGCAAATTAATAACGTGTATATGCACACATGAAGCTAGTTAGTTAATATATATTCTCCTGGTTTGAACATTTGGGAGATGAGCTCATTGTGGGGAGACACTGGACATACAGCTACATGAAGAACTACGTTCCTCTCTACATGACTGAGCATTTTGACAACACAACTGTCCAGTCCCATCCTCCCAGCATGTCCAAATCACTGACTTACTAGAAGAAATACATCATTGCCTTCTCTGCTAATGACCTCTATAGAGCTATATAGAGAGAGACTTCTGCTGCCACCCTTGATATGAATCACAACGATTTAGTTTGTAACCATTTTTGCTTGTGTGTTGTTTTTATCATTTTGTAAATTGTGAATTCAGTTAAACAAAAGCTTTAGAAGCGTTTTCGATAGTTTCATTGATTTATTATGTGGCTGCACAATAGCAGACGCTTTTCCCACCTAGGCAAAGTTTTTCCTTTTTTTTCCTTCTTTTTTTTCCGTTAGCTTTAGAAAAATCAAGATGAGTTGTCTAATGACTCACATCTTACTCATCAGTGTAGGATGTGTCTTTTCACAAACAACACAGTTTCCTGTAAAGCATTGTTATAAAAGATGTAACTGAATCAAATGTCTTAAATTTGTCAAAACAGGTGTTCCTGACATGAGATAAGAGACATTTCTTGGAATCGTGTAATATATTTTACTAACAGCCTCCAAATTGAAGATCATTTGTGGCTAAAAGTCTGGAGTCTGACAAATGAGCCGTGATCTGTGCCAGTTACTTCAAAGAAATCTGTTTGCTTACAGTTTCTGCCATGGAAGTTGGTATCTCTCACCAAATTAGGGTTAAACAGTCACATAATGTTTTGAGCTAATGAGAGTATTTATTTAAATATTTAATATAGCTGGAGCATATTCTGATTTAATAAATGGCCTGACACTAATCTTGCTCTCAAAGTGGAAAGGTAATGGTCTTAATGAATTGAGATGGTAACTCCCCCGGCAAAGAATCAAGATTAGGAAAGAGAAATAAGAGGATATCAGCAGTCAAACGTATTAAATGAGCACATTTCTTGGCTGTGTAAAATGCCCCCTTAACACTGAGAAACATCAACACAAGCTGCCACACATTACCAGCTTCTGAAGTCGTCTCAGTTTATGTGTCGGCAAAAAATATTATAACAGAATAATAATATAACAGAAATATTATTGTTCATTTGGAGACGTGTTTCTGGCCACATTACTGAGGTAATCACGTAAATATCTCCGTCTTTGGTTGCTGATTTCTCTACTGACTTTTTTCTTTCCGTGGTCAATGCTGGGCAGGTAGCGTAGTGTTTTTTTAATCAACATGATGAGAAAGCATTTAAATTGGAGGTATCTGCAAAAAAAATAAAATGGTGATGTATTGTAATTTATTTATTTTTTACGACAATATCCACTTTAGGCAACCAAAGCATGATGTTATGTATTTGATGATGCAAAAGACTTCATAAGTTTTGCAAAATCTTGTGGTCTTATGAAAAAAGTTGAAGCCAATCTGAGGCACTACAATTAACAAATGTACTTTTTCACTGTAATATGTATCTCAAATCACAATCTTTTCCTAAACTAAAGTGTGATAGTATATGGAACCTAACCAAAGGCAGGGCACAGGATGCAAATCCCAGTCTCCAGTGTCAAAGTCCTGTGTTAATGTCTCCACTGTGATAAATGTGTCATCTAAAAATCTCAGTTTCCGGACACAGGGGAAAAAGTTCATAGTGAACATACCCCAGACAGCCATTCCTAACCTTAGCATTAAACCAAGTCTTCATCCTAGAATATCATGATTTACTTTATGAGAACCTGCTTTTTGTCCCAAATAACAACATGAGTAATACCTGGCGCCCGCACACACACACACACACACACACACACACACACACACACACACACACACACACACACACACACACACACACACAAATAATTACTCTTTTATTGAAGTGTTCATCATGCATAGTTCCTCAAGCCAGCATGTGCATCCTCTGCCTCCGTTCACTTAGTTCAACAACAATTACCATATGATGAGGGCAATGAGTGTACATGGACTGGGCAGAGACAATGAAGCAAATGGCTACACTGATCGGAGGTTAGGAAATAAAAAACCTTGTTACACACAAAAGCAGTTTTCACTGTTCCTTTACTACATGTCCCCTTTCATCCCTGAACTGTAATATGTTTCAATTTGAAACTAACATGAAGCAAATGTGGTGTTTCTTGACTGAGGTTTTGAGCTCTCTGTTTAACAGTAAACTTTGACGTCTCACTTGTCAGGCTGTCCTTGAACTGAGCTACAGAAAGGGTTGACTTTCAGTGCCTGCTTGCTACAGATTAACTTTGTCACAAAAATGTGAGAGCTGTGTTGTTGTTGTTCACGCTACTGCATCAGAGTTTTCAGTTTCAGTTTCAGTTTGTCAGTCTTTTCAGTCAGTCTCCCTGCAGCTGTTTGATGTTGATCGAAGTTAGACTGGCAGCCTTATCGTGGTAAGAAATGTTTAAAAGTTAGTGTGATGTTGGAATGTGTATTTCTGTAGAGAAGAATTGGGTGTCAATAAAGGCTCATCAAAACATGCTGGAATGATGAGAAAACCTTCTGAAAAAATTAATTGCAAAATCTTCTCTTTTCTCTTCATACTAAATGTTGCATACTCAAGCTTCATGCTCACCTCTATAGAAAGGTGAATGATCAGAAGCAAGGTGAAAGAAAGGGCTCAAGCACAGCAGCATGCAGCTTGAGTGTTGAAATATGCTCAAGACTGCCTTCAGCATAGCTTCAGGGGTTGAATGAATGAATAACAAATCACCAATTGAATTGAGTTATCAGGTATTATCAGACATTTTGCTTTTGAAACTAATTTTCCATTCGGTATTGAGTTCAGAAATAAAACCCGTCCATTAGCCTTTGCTGAGCTCACCTCTGGTTGTACCCACAGCGGTGTTGAAAACGTTCCAAACATGGATTTTTCTGCTTTTTTAAAGTTAGACTTGGCAACAAGTTACTAAATTCAATTTTAGTTTGCAATACAAAGTTATTTTGACATCCTCGCTGTAAATTCAGTGTTGGGCAGTAATGCATTAGTTTTATTTTTTATTTTTAGTAATAAGTAGTGTAAGTGATTATAGTTTAATGTTCAGTAATTACCTTGCAGTTACTAATCTCAGTAAAGATCTGTTACTCAGACACTTTAATTTGCAGTCTTATGACAATAGTTTTATAGTTTTTAGATTGAGTCAGTTTGGTTCCTGAGTGTTCAGTGGACAAACAGGTCTGTTACATGCTAGTTTGATGCAGGGACTGGAAGTTTGTCAATGTCTATTAGCATAATTTCAAGGATTTAGGGTTGTAGTGTGGGGATGCAGTTAGCTACCAACAAAAGAGGAGAAGTGTGAATCATGATAATGTTGTCAGTTATACCCTTACTCATTCCCTCAACTTGGACTGGTGAATTTCTACTTTGCTGTTTTGTAAGTAAAGGATTGGATTCAGAAGATTTCTGATCCTTCGAGCTTGGGAGAAATATCGTTGTACATAAAGACATGAGAAACACAACGCAGTAATAATTATTGCTTTTCATTCTTATTCTTATTCTTCTATATTAGTGCTGAACATTTGCAAGAAGTTATAGAACTGATTAAAAATGAATATGAAATGAAACATTAAAAGAGAGAAGAATGTAATACTGTAGCAAAAAGAAATGTGTTTATGTGCAAAGTCAGGGACTTCTTCTGGGCTTCCATCCTTAAAACCATGCTGAGATGTGAGAATTTGGAGGTGAAAAAGTTTACAAGAGGACTATCTCACAATACTACACCTTATGATCACAATCTAAAACCAATTCAGATTCCTCTGAAAGGATTTTGGCACTGAGATTAGTTTCACTGTAATAAGACAAAGAGGAAGTCATGTCTGATAATATCTCAAATTAACAAACAGTTATAGATGTAATCACAAAGCTTTCCCTTACCTGATACAAGGCTAATTATTTTATCCATTAACTTATAAAATAACCACAGTTCAATGCCTGGTCAATCCTTTATGCAAAAAAACAATAATAATTTTTTTTTAAAGTTTTGATAAACCTGATTTACTACAATTCAGTAGCTGATTTGTTATCCAGAGTTGTAAAAATAGACATTTATCAATGCAGTGCATTATAAAATGTATCTTGCCATTACAAAAAAATAAATAAAACAGACAACGATTTACCAGATGGAGATTCCCAGTTCTCTGCTTTTCATATTTACTCTCTGTCTCACAAACATGAACACACACATACACACATCTCCCAAAGCACACAACATACAAGTTTATTGTGCTTTTTGCTTCCAATTCTGCAGTCTATCAATAAGAGCCACATTGTTAGAAGTTCATAAAAGCCACTGTTATCACAAACACACAGTCGTATACAAATATGCATGCACACACTATCCTTATTGCAAGTTAACAGCTCTGTAAGTAGCTTGAGTCGTTTACAGTGCGTCGCTGCAAATTCTCTTGGGATGAGTAATGTACAAGTGCTGCACAATCTTTTTTTTTTCAAACACTCTTCCCTATTTGAATCACCTGAGGTACTAAAATTAGGTGCATCACTTCTGCAACAGCAGATCAAGTACTGCTCATTTAGCAAGCGTTCAGAATTTATTCAACAGCTTTGCCCTCAGTGGTCTATGAGGAATTCCTGAATTGACACCCAGTTGAAATGGAGCTGAAATTGAACTACAAGAGAATTAATGGACCTTTTAATTGGAAGATGTTCCTAACCTGCAGAGAGCCACAGGGAAAAGCCTATGTGACATTTGTACTGTTGGCCTTTTAATAGGACTACAATGAATTCTCATTTGGAATAAGTTACAATATCTACAATTCAAGTCTGGGTTTGCTATGTCACGTCTCTGAGTCCTGTGTGGTTTTCCAATATACTGAGCAATAATGTTGCACATTGGCTTTGATCTTTGACTCCTTCGACACGTTTAGAAGATAAACTTATATTGTGTTGAGTTTGTGGCAAGAGCACTACTGTTAAAAAAAACTAAGCTAAACACACAAACAAGTAATCAAAGTCACACAGAACACAAGGTCAGCCATCTCTCTTTGAAACCTTAGGCTCAAAAAAAGTGTCAGTTTTGTGTTTAATAATCAAAGCAAAGTGATTCAGTTTGTTTTCATATTAGTTTTGATAGAAGCATAAGCTTTGACATGAGTCCATAGTGTGGATCTTATTAAAAGGGCAAATTTACTGTATGTAGGCAGAGTGAATGATGTACATTACCCTGCTGCTCATTCCATCCGACAAACAGGTTTATCTGCCACTGTAGCAACTTGGTCCAGTGGGCAAAACAGTCAAATTTAAAAAATAATTAGAATACTTCATAATAATTTATATAAATAATTTTAAACATAATTATAAAAACTTTGTTATTTAGACTGTGTCCGATTCAGATTATGTGGTGAATTATCCACTGTGCTTTGTGAGGTCGACAAAATACTGTATCAGAAACATGCCATGTTTGTTGCATTGTCATGCAGTTTATTGCAGTTCAATATGTACTGTATTACATTGTACATATATTTGTATGTTTAAAATGTTTTGCTCTCTACACTAATACTACTACAAATATCAGTGTAAGTTCACATATTTTACCTTTACTGGCTTTCTTCCTTCTCTGAATCCTTGTGTAATAACATTTTTTTAAAGTCTGAGATAATCAGACAGACAAAATGGAAAGTGATTTGGTTAGTTATTCTATATTACAGAATGTCTGAAGAAACCAAAGCAGAAAAATGAAGCAAAATGAAGTTTTCCTGCTAACCAAAGCCAGACTAGTTTCTGTTCTGTATTGTTTTGCTTACGGCTTATAGCTGTAAACCTTCCTGATGGACTCAGTGGAAGCTGTGATCCTGAATCCACTCTGCTGCTGGTCCATTTTTCTGTTGGCTGTAGAGTTGCTGCTGATGAATGCATAACTATTCGATTTTTCTATTTTTCATTTCTTTTCTCTGAGCTTTTAAGTCCCACTTGTACTTTTTTTTAAAGCTCTTGTTTAGATTTCACATACAGTGAGTCAGCAACAGTCCGCTGCTAGCTGGGTCAGTGTTAAAATGATGTTAAAAGATACAGAAACAGGGTCAGCAGCACCACAGGACTTGAACTGAACAGAAGGTAGATGGCTGGGAGAGGAAGACAACATGAGGAAGAGGACAGACACAAAGAACCACACTGTGTTCTACAGCAACCTGCTCAAATGGGGCGATCAGCACAGCACATTGCTCTTTCTCTTTCTCTCTCTGTTTTCTGTCATTGAGCCGTCAACCCAGCTTGTGTGGTGGCCCACTGGGAAACCAGTACTCCTGAGGACCGCTCCGCCAGTGAGTCAGACAATCCTTCAAAAGCCGCTGAGAAATGCAGCCATTCTACACCTACTTTTGGAGGACACAGTTGCTGTATCTTTAGCAGCCCTCAGTATACACACCTCTTCATGCATGTTGATTGGTTCTGCCAGTTATCATTATTAAATAGAAACAAACTTTACAGATGAAAAAGTGACCGCAGGGTGAAAATAATGGAAGACGAACATTTCACTGGTCTGGTTAGCAGTTTTATGTATTACATGGTGTTACACTGGACATCAGTGGACTTCTGTGAGACATGTGAGTCAGTGGGGTTTTGTTAATCTCATAAAATTTAATAATAATAATAACAACATAAAATAGCCATGGAGGACCTAGAAAAGTTTGACCTGATGAGTTGACCAATTGCGACCATATAACATAACTTTAGTTTGAGTCTCTGTAGTCTGCACCCATGGTTCCCCAACTGGGATAGTGGATAAATTGCAAGGGGAGGGTGCATGACCAGAAAGAAAAACAAGACACAATACATTTGATTTATTTGGTAACAAGAAACAAACTAGAGTAAAATGTATTCTGATAGCAAAGAAAATGATAAGTAAGGGATGGGTAAAACAGGAAATTGTTGGTTAAACATGTAGAACCCAGAATATGAATAAGTATCTTAACAAAGTGGCAACTACCACAGCTTAAGGGCTGATCAAATGCAGAAGTACCTTGAAGTGCAATACCACCAACAGCCGCTAGATACTGGCTTCCAAAAATCCCTGTCTCCACCTGACTCCCATTAAAAAGTATTAACTTCTCTCTTGAAATACTAAGTCAGTAACACTAAATTTAGGCCCTCTAATAGGTGCTGCCAGAAATTATTGCTCCGTTAGTTAGATTTAGTGGCATGGCAGGTAAAGCCCTAAAATAGCAAAATTGTAAATCCAGTATGTTGTTCATTCAGCCAACATTTGTGCAATGTAATGGTATACTACGGGGGGCTTTAAGCTTTTGGTCTTCAGTCAGTTTTTCTCAGACACTGGCTACTTTATTAGATGTGGCCAGGTAATGGATGGTCTCTTCAGGTCAACTTCAGCCCCTACAGGCTATTTAGAGTTAGTATTAGTTTAACTTTTACAAGGTTAGTGTTAGAAAGTCAACAGCAAACAAATAGATGCTCCTTCCATCTGTTTCTTATTCTCTTGCTGTGTAAACATGTCTCACGCACACATAAACACACAAGAACCCCTTTAGAAGTGCTCATATGTTTATTCTTTGCCGTCTTGGTTTTACTCCTCAATGATCCATAAAAAAACAATGAGAGCTGTCTAACATTTGCATGCATTCGGGAGCTAATGTTGGCATAAGAACCACCTAATTTGAATTCTCAACTGTCATGGAATGGTGACAATTAATTAAACATTGATTCTTGAAGGTTTTTTAAGTAGCAGAGAAGGATTTATGCAGTTATTGTCACAGTTGACAGTGCTAGCAGATGCTTACATGATGCATCTAGACAGATTTTGATTGAAGCTCTGTAACGTGTCCGAGAAAAGCTGTACATCAGATATATGTCTGGGTCATGACAATGGCCAGGGGGAAACATAGACAGACACCAAGAGAAAACTCTGATGAAAGGTCTTACTTAAAAACTACACAAGGAAGGATTTGTACTTGCACTTACTGCACTCATCATCTTGGACCATAAGAGGAGAGCATTTTAGTCTCACAATCTGCATTTCTCTAATAAGATTCTGGCATGAGCTAAAGACAGCTCTGTCACAAGAAAGGACAAACTGAAATTTAGTAAGTAAATACCAGCAAATAAACAAAGTCAACAAAGGCAAAGAACATAAGGTCCTACTGTTTGAGGGTGGTGATGTTATCAGCAGCATGAACAGCAACAGAATGATTATTCAGTAACATTTCTTAACGTTGCACTGTGTGGGCTGCCCATGCACTGGTCATGTACATTGCTGATATTATAAACCTTGGAAAATGTTAATCAAGTGTATATAACACTGGTTAAATGTTATTGTAAGAATAAGGAAACATGGTTTCTATTGTTTTGTAAGAATGGTTCATACAGTGTTTTCAGTTGGCTTTCACATGTTGTAATTTAAGTCTTAGTTAGGTGTAGGGATTGTCTCTATCTTGCTTATCAATTTTGGCACACTTTGGTATAAAGCAAGCTATGTTAAATTCAGGGAAATCCTCTCTCTGGATTTCTCAAATTTACATTTTTTCATCTACCTCGGACTTTTGGACTCAATTATGTGCACATATTAATCACGTAGACAACTGTGATGTACTCTAGTATCAGCCAGGGGGATTTGGAGGAGTGGAGAGCTTTTGCGAATGCCTGGCATGTATTTGTGTTTTCACTGTTGCACCATTGCCATTTTATGTTTTTCGCTGTTTGAAATAAGTCTTTTATCATACTAATGATTAGACTAATATTTGCTTCTATTTGACTTTTCCTTTATTTTTATTGCTTGCTCTGAATGTTTGTCCCTAAAGCTTCATTACCAAGCTCAGAAATATGTAAATAAAGATTATTATTACTATTAAAACTGTAAAGGGTACCCCCTTTGCAGCTTTAATAGTAATAATCACCAAGACTTAAGCTTGCAAATTTCCCTTTAATATTGTTTCTTTGCAACTGGCTGACATTAAATGTGTTATCTTAGGAGACACAAAGCTTTAATACTCATTTAAGAGACATAAGGTGCCTGCAAGTGCACAAGAAAGGGAATTTGAATATAAATATGAATAAGACATTGTGGGTTCATCTATTGTACAGCCAACTGTTACTGCTACAAGTACAGTATGTACTCCTGTCTCCAAATGTGTCTTGAATATAAATTATATATTGCATTCGCATATCGCATTAGTACAGCTCAGATGTACATGTTCATGATAAAAATAAACATATGATCCCAAACTGTTCTCCAGTCAGGCAGGTTTTAAATTAAAAAAGAGCAGTGGTATTAGATCAGTTGACATTGGTTAGTAGTGTGAGATCAGACCCAGTATAAGTAGATAGTGGTACATCCCTACAGTATTATAAAAGCCCAGTTGACCATATGCTCCATTGACTGAAGCATGGCCTCATATCATCATCAGCCACAACGTGTCCTCGATTTGACTCTGCTACTCATCACTGGTGTCCATCATTTTTCTTTCCAAGATAACTCCCCCTCTGTAATTAAGTGCCATAACTAAATGTGTCTCCTTGGCTGAAAAGCAACCAAAGTGGAGACCTTAATTCAATAGCCTATGTCATTAAATAATACTGCCTAGATAATGCCCTCCACTGCAAGGAAAGTGTTGCATTAATTCAACCAGTCTGGTATCTGATATGCGTCCATAATGCATCCACAGCTAATGCAAGAGAATGTGCCCTTTAAATAGAGAGGTTGAGGTTGAGGATGTGGAGGTCTGAATGTTGGATGTACATAGTGCTTCCACTTTTCATAACCTTTTCATATCAACTGTAACCTTAACTCTGACATTTTCCTAATCCCTAAAACAGGTGTTTTAGTTGTCCGATCCTAACTATAGTTTATTTGCCATGAGCACAGTTTTCTGCTAACCTTAACCATACTATAGTCAGTGTATCTGCACTGAAGAAAGAAAAAAAAAAAAAGAAAAAGGAGTTGGCATTCCAGTATTGATGTGCTGGTCGTGCAATAGGGTTGCATGGACACACACATGCCCACAGTTAGATGTGTGCACAGGCACAGCCATGGGAGTGTCCATGAACAAGTCTGCAGGTCACTCAACTCTGTTATCCCCTCTCACTGTCTCTAAATTATACTAGCCCAGTCTGACAGTAAATGAATCCCGCACAGATGCTGCAGCGAGCGTGCCATCGACTGACATGCATTTCTCTCCCTCTCACATTATCACACACACACACACACACACACACACACACACACACACACACACACACACACACACACACACACACACACACACACACACACTGTGTCAGTCAGCAAATCACAGTCCCTGGTGAATTCCAGCAGGTCTGCGGAGAGGATGTTGCTTACTTTTAACAAAGTCTACACTGGATGTGAAGTTGATTGTAAGGAGATACAGTATGTCCAACATGTAACCCCCCCTAGAGAGCATTTGCCGTCAGGTTAACCTCATAGAAGAAGAGGCACCTTCTCATTAATATCACACCCTCTTGATGAGCCAGGTTTGGAAAAGATGCAGGCAATGGTCAGTCAATACAAATCACTCTTTAACAAGAGCTGTTTTTTATTCTTTCTTTCGCTGTTCTATTGTACATAATTAAAACCACCTTCTGATTATCATGCACAATAATCACATCTGACGTGTGAGGTTTTTAAAAATGAAAAGAAAAAAGAAGACAATAAGGAGATCCAACTCTGCATTCACATTCATAATTTTGTTTTAAGAAAGACACAGATGCATATGCAGTCCATGGCATCACCCAGCTCTTACTTTGCGGTATTATATGGGCATGAAAATAGTTGGGTGTTTTTTCTCAGCAAAAGGTGGATGCAAAGTGGGCGCGTTTGTAAATATATAATGAGACAATGTTAATAAATGCAATATTACCAACAGCCAATTACGACCATCATCATCATATATCCTTATATCAACTAAACCAAATGTGCACATATCACATGAAGCGAATAGCCTATGTATAAAGAACTTCCCAATTTCGGTCCATGAATTTAGAAACTGCACGTCAGTCTGTCTCTTGGTAAATATTTACTTACCTGGCTTCCGTTGCTGTGATTAAATTTCAGAGGCACTCGGACACTGACAGAAGAATATCACATTTCCCATTAATGTCCATTCACAGCACGGCGACATTCACGCCGCTACCCACTTATTGTTTCTACGGAGCAGTGACGCGCACACGGGAGCGCGCTTCTCGGTCATAGACAGAGCTCAGTGAGGTGCGTCAGGGAAGAGGAGGTGTGAAGACAGGATAAGAGTAATAACAGCCCTCCTGCAAGCAAGGCTAATGAGGAGACCAACGTTTTCTGTGGCACGACGATATGAAATATTTTATAAACACTAGAAACCATAAAGGTGGGCAATGGTGGAAGAAATATTCAGATTCTTTACTTAAGTAAAAGTACCAATTCTGTAAAAATACTTCATTATAAGTATACATTATAAGTCTTGCATGAAAAATCCTAATTAAAAGCATATAAGTAGCAGTAGCAAAGTGTGGTTAAATATTATAGCATTATTATTATATATGACATCATTAGATTATACTGAAGCATCAGTGTGTAAGCAGCATGTTACTGTTATACCTGCTGGAGGTGGAGCTATTTGGAACTACTTACAGTTAGCTTGTTTAGTCCACTAGTTAGCAACCTATGGGTCGGGCCCATCTAAAGGGTCAGCAGATAAATCAGAGTGGTTGTGAGATGATTAATGAAAGAAGAAAGAACAAAGAACAAAGCTCTGCTACACAAATCAGTTTTCAGTTTTTGGACTTTTTGTCTAATCTTTGATTTTAGGTGAAATACTGGATCATTTGAACATTTATTGAAATGAAACCGTTTGACAAGTTTGGAGGGAAAAATCACTATTTGGTGGAGCTGTTAACAACTCATAGACATCTGAAATGTGACCCTGACTACACATTGCTTTTTGTAAGATGTCAAATGCCAAATGGGTTGTAAACCACTGGTTTCATCTTCATCAATATGTTGTATTTTAAAAACTTGTTATATCATCAATTGTGTCAAATCTTCATCTAAAGGAACTAATGGTCGTCAAATAATTGTAGTTGAGTGAAAAAGCAGCGGAAGTGGAGTGGAAATAAAAAGCAGCATCAATTGGAATACTTAAGTAAAGGACCTCAAAATTGTTGCACAATACTTGAGTAAATGTATTTAGTTACTTTCCACCACTGCACATGTATATGTGGTTCATTGTGACCATCAGCCTAATTTAGGAATCCCTACAATGGGAATGAAACTAATGTGTGCTAATGAGAATTTTTTTGTAGACTTGAATAAATAATATTAGACCACGTACTAAACTGAACGATACTTTATTTATATATTTTAGAAATTATAATATTTAAGCAATACAGTACACAGTTCACAGTATCACAGTAACACTTTCACTTACTTTACAGAGAAAGTGTGAAATATGTGCAGTTTTCATGAAGAGCTGATGAAAATGCTCATGTTCATTAAAGAGATGAAACAAGTGGGAAGGTACCAGAAAATGATTTAATGTTAACAAGATCCAGTTGCAGATATTTTGGTTATAGGGATTTGGATGACATCATGAATTGGGGCTGGAAAATGCTGGTTATATAATGAGCTGGCTTGTGATCTTGAGTCGGAGGTGTTGTGTTACATTTTTCCGTCAATCTCTCAACTCACCTCCCTCATAGCTCAGCTGCAGCTCTCTGCTGTTTATTTATCTGGGTGTTATGCTAATGTGGAGTCTCTTTGTTTCCTGTAAGAAAATCACTGATTGATGGACAAAATTCCCTTGACTGACTGTTAGGATACAGATAGGTTTTAGCATGTTGAGGAGATGAGATGTGGACAGTTGAGTGTGATGTGTGGGCAGATGTGCATTGAAGACTGACATATCCAACAGACAATAAATGATTCATGGTGTACTTAATAAATGGTCGATGAGGCTGTCTTTATCCTTGGTGAAATTACATTTTTGTTTCCTTGACATTCTTTGAAACAAGTGAACCTTGATGTGACGTGTTGGATTTCCTAACCCTGTTAAAGACTTTGCTCTGTTTGATTTAACAAGAAAAATACGTCTCAAGGCTGAAAAATGGAATAAATGGGTTGTTAAGCTTGAAATTTTATGCATTACTGTCACTTTTCTTGGCTATAGCGATGAAGCAGTATGATGGCTGCTGCCTACAACAGCGTTTCACTAAAGTTCAGGCTCATATTAGTCACTAGCAACAAACATATCTGCTGCCAAATGATTAAAAACCTTCATTTGATTAAAACATTTAAAGATAATACCAGGGTATGGAGATACTCTTTGACAAATGTTCATTTTCTAATGAGACTAGTCTTGAAAGTCTTGGTATGAAACTGTAATATATGAACATTCAAAACAAAGTTACAGGCCCCTAAAGACTTAAAGCTGACTTATAGAATAAAAAGGACCATCTTTCAAAACAGGTGCAGTCAGCTTTACAACAGCATTACAGCAGCCTTACTGCCTGAAATACATGTGTTACAATTGCTCTACAGTTGTCTAGTAGCTGTACAGTGAGCAGTAAGAGCCCTTATGTTCGCTCAGAGAATTGTGCTTGCGTAACTCTGGGAAGTCACTGTGAACCCTATAATAAGATAATTGTCCTTTTTATTTGTGAAATGCTAATATAAACCAAAAAGGGTTGAATTTTTTAATAAGATCACAGAAAAATGAAACATAAATGATCCTTTGTGAGACAAGTAGCTAAAACATGTTGATATATTACAACACTATCTGTGAACAACACTCACACACTTACTGTTTATTATGCCCACAGATTTGAAGAAAAATAATATTTTTTTTAACTTAGTCATTATGGCTCCTGTGCTTTTAAAAAAAAACATATCTTGTGAATATAAAAGCTGCACACTGTAATTATTCCATATATTCAAACTACTTCAAAGATGAAGAGGCATTTATTGATTTGAAACTTTCTGCTTAATAATAATAAAAAATCAGCAGAAAATTCACTTGTACCAGCATCGCAAATATGAATATTTGGTAGTCTTTGGGTTTTTGACTACTGGTAAGACAAAGCAAGTCATTTGAATGTGTAAACTTGGGCTTCAGGATATAATGATGGGCATTTTTCACTATTTACTGACATTTTATACATTAAACAATCAACTGAGTATTACAGACAAAACTGTCAGACCTATTGACAATAAAAAACAACTGTTGCTTTCAGCCTTACGCTGAAAACACAAATGCTGCTCCAGCGCAACATGTCATATGACGTTCATCGAGTGCCGCCTCTAGAACCATAGGCGTTGCCCTTTCTCCAACTCAACAACTAATTTCTCCTCATCTGTTGTTTTACACACACAAGAGACAACAACAGGGAACAAGTTTATTTTTACTTTTTGCAAATGTTGCCTCATAGATACAAGCACAAGTGAAATAGTTAGAATTACAGTGAAAAGAACTCAACAAACAAGTAAATAATATTTGTAGTTGGGCCAACATTGTTATTAAAGTACAAAACAGTTATAGATGTTAAATGTGTTTTTTCAGGGGCGGAAGACTGGAAATAGGACAGTGGCGTGAAGTGTTGTGAAGCACCCAGCTGACACTGGTGTGCTGGTGTGGGGTTTTGGCTGTTGGCTGTTTTGGCCTTTACAATACTCCTCTTGCACAAGATTTCAGCAAATGAGCATAGTGACCCTCTTCAAGACCAGGGCTTCAAGATTGAAGATGGAGGATTTGTTAATACTGTAATCGAGTGGTGAAGATTTCTGGCAAAGATGAAATGGAGTAAATCTGAACTTTTAGCCCTTCTGGGCAGTTTTTCACTGTTAGTAATCCAGCATTTACTGCCATCAAACTGGTGTATTTAGAAAAATGTGCTATTTTTCAATTCACCATGATCCAACAGGTAGATATAATTTTTTAAAAATTAAATATATTCAGCATTTACTTTATTTATTGTAGGATTCTAATATATTTTCACTAAAAAATCTGACCTGTTGACCTTAAAGTAAACATTAAAACGAGTTGCTTACATGCCTAAATGTAACTACTAGTTTTGAGGTACGTTTACTTAATACCTTTTGAAGTTTATTTAAAATGTAATTATATTGACTTAATTTTAGTAGGTTCATACCACATGAAAAATGTAAGTAGACCTTTCCTGTCTGTCTGAAGTGTACATAAACTTACATTATAAAAATCAAATGGAGACAAACTGAATAAAGCTTTGAATTTACATACTTTTGCAAATTTGGAAAAAATGTAAATGAGTGCCATCTTCACTCTAATGACTTCAGATATCCACAGGAAAAAGTGTATTGTATGGGTGTACAATACAAAACATTGATGATTAATGGATATACAGTGTGAACTCTACACAACTCTCTGGCTGACTAAAAAATCAGATTGTAGGATCTAGGCAAGCTATTTTGTAAAGTATTTAACTGATGAGGCTGACAACTGTACCACTTTATTGGTGGAAGCAACTGAACAAATCATATAAATTTGTTGCAACATTTCCAATAACAAGCATGTGTCTGCACCCACTTCTCTGGGGTCTTGGACATGGCAGCTGTCAAAAGTAAACAATAATATCATGCTTCATGAACTCGTGAAATGAAAGAGAGGTAGAGACAGTGCAGGAGCCCAGTTTGAGCTCCCATTAATGGGCAGGAACTCATAGCCCACTTAGAGGGGGATCTGGATACATTTCTGTATTCGTGACAAGACTTTCCATATCACCTCAAAAACTGCAGCTACATCCTCCAATGTCAAATGTAAAATAAAAACAAAATTAAACAAGAATAAATTACATTTTCCTGACATATCTAACTGATTCCAATCACCCTCCTGTCTTTATTGTTTCATCATTTTGAAATATTACAGAGAGATTAGTATGCATACTCACAATTAGGTTACATTTCTGTTCTGTGAGACACACAATAGGGATTCCCTGAGAAGAGAAATTACTCGTTTATTGCTAATTATCACTGATTTCATTCTTGTCATATCATTTTTTAAGTCATGTCACTTACTATGAAAATTATGAACGATGATCACAATTAAGTTGCACATGTGAGCTTGTCACGCAACCGTATTATAAAAGAAGAAAAGCAACATTTCAAAAAAAAAAGTACATATATATGTATGTATGTATGTATGTATATATGTATATATATATTACTCTGAGCCTACGTTATTACCATGTAGAGCAATGCCACTAAGAATTCATTTAATAATAATTTCCTAATTATCACTGATTAAACAAACAAAATGTGTCTTGAATCTTGCATGTTCTTTCCTCCAAAAAATACACCATGTAGTATGATATGATAGACATAAGAGAAAATCTGTTTTTAAAAGACAAGGATTCCACTTATCTGAGGCGTGCAACAGCAAAATATAAATAGCCGATTTGCTTGTTTACTCCTACTACTGAGCATCCTATTTTACTCACTCCTCTGTGTTGTCATGTTGTTATGTAACAAGGGCAGCAGAACTGCCCATAAAGGTATTCTGCACTACTATAGAGCTGGTCTGTTGTCTGCTATTCATTTAGCCAAGACTGGATTACTAAATAATAATAATAAGGAGGCTTCATCAGTACGGTTTTTTCACTGAGAATCTTGTGTTTTATTCAGTGTTGCTTTTTTTTTTGCCACACCATGTGTTTGTCTTGTTGCAAAGTTTTGAAACAAGGAAAGACAAAAAACGGACAAATTACATCAAGCAGCACATGTTTTGGAGTGATTTAGTACAATAAAGATTTATAATAGATAATAGAATAGAAACAACAGAGTTTCATAAGAGGTCACTTCCTTTATGTATGTTAATAAAACGTATTCCTATCTACTCACCTTTCCGATGAAGAGACTTGAATCCAGAAATACCAACATGTATTACACAAATCAATCAAACTTATAAGCTTGTAAAGGCTTCATATAATACATTTTCTATATATTTTTCCTGGAAACATTTAATAGGATCTTAGAAGTAATCCAAGATACACACACTCATGTTTTCAGTGCACCTGACTTGTTGGACTACTGCAGAGCAAACTTGGAAAGATAACAACCCTAGTCCCACAGGAGGGACCAGGGAGATCATTTGATCTCAGGACTTTGTTGCTGCAGTCAACAGTTGTGACCACTAAGTCAGCATGTCATGCACACGCATTTATTTTAAGCAACCTTTGAAAAAAACTGAGAGGACTGTGAGAGAACCGTCTGTGGTTGTTTAATATTGCTTTCATCAGTTTAGTTCATTCTTAGGGCTTTGTATGTATTTGGTGCATAGCCGGAGTCGGGCGGATGCATAGTATCAGATCAGTAAAAGATGCTTAAGTTGTGATGACACCCCTGCAGAGATGCCAGCCTCTCCTGTGTCACAACACAGCTCTGGTGGTGATTAGGGCTCATTTGAATCATCAGAGTGTGGCTGTGAATGTGTGCCTCGTGTCAGATCTGATCTGTATGTTGATGAAAAATGTGCGAGGGACATCTATTCCCTGAGTTTAAATGTTTCTGTCTGTCTTTCTTCTACACACACTTTAAGTGTAGTAGGATGACTACTACATGCCCTCAACAACTTGCACTGCAATTCCTCAACAAGAGCCACAAATTAGAGGTTTGAGGATGAAGGATCACTTGGTAAAAGAGTATTTGAATATCACTTTTTCTGTTTGACTGACATGCAATCCATTATTTCCAAAACAAATCCGCAATTTCACCACCTAGATAAGTGCGTATCAAGAGCAACACAAATAATTTGAATGTTCTATCCAGAGCGTGGGAATAGTAGTGAACGTAGACAGTGCAAAGCAACCTTAGGTTACTTGTATAACGTGAGAGTGCAGCGTTCTCCACCATCAGATATTAGTCATTTAAGAGAGGCAGATGGATGGTACAGCTTATTTAATATCATCATGACATAATCCAGTATTTAATGATGTATTCAAGCCCTCTGGTTTGCAGTAAAACAGTCATTGAGAGAAGACGCATTCTGAAAGCTGAGTAACGAATGGCGTAATGTTCTCCACTGTACCTTCCCGTTGTTAAAGCCTTCAAAGAAGTACAACCTCCACCACAAGTATGTTGTCGTCGCCTGGCAATCACTGGTGTGCCACTTACAACAGACGAACATGGTTAGATGCCTGTAAAGCATTCAAGATGTCTAAACATGATCAAGGACATGGCTAGTCTTTCATTTCATGTGAAGCACATGAAAGATAGGGCTGACGTTAGTCTGTATTTTAATTTCTGTCATTCAACTCTATGAATGAAAAGACCAAAACTAACAATGTGTTAGTACATCTGTGACACTTTTATTCTCTTCTGCTACGGCTCATAGCCACAAGTACATTTGTTTCTTTAATTATGGGTTTTGTTTCTAACTATGTGCTATGGCTTTGTCAATAGTGCATTCGTCTAGGACTATTTTCAGCTGTGCAATGATACATATTTGTATCTAGCAAGTCTTTAAGATATCAGAGCGGTGTATGCAGGATTGACTCAAAATAAACTAACCATTAATGTAATTTAAGAAACATGTCATTGATGTGTATTTCATAGTTGTTGGTGCTACAATGGTGCTCTGTGGTATAAAGGAATAATTTAAATCACACTTTGGTTCCACAGACAACGCTTTGTCAATTAATTTTGGTCTCTTTATGGGATTTGTTGACAAGAAAATATATAACTGTGCATACCCCTCCAACTTCTCAGCAAAGTAACCTACTTCAATGTATCCTTAGTTATGTGGTGTGAAATCATGGTTGCAATCAACCAACTTCTTTAATGAAGCAACATGGGTTTGTTTGGCTGCACTGTAAAGAAAACACTGTTGGCCTATTACTGTGTTTCTGACAAAGTAACTGCTCAACAAGTTTGTGCTGCATCAAAAATTGTGACCATATTAATCCTTAAAATAATTTCAAAAAAATAAACGCTTTGAGGCTTAAATTGAAATAATGTTGGGTTTAGCGCAGGTTTTGGTTAGGAAATGGAGGGTGCCATGGAGGGTGCCACTGTTTATTGATAGTTGTCGGTTCCTACATAAGTGTCTATTATATGTGCGTGTGTTTTGGATATTGGTTTGTCTTGTCAATTACAAGAGGAACGTGCGGGAGTAGTGAAATATGCACACACACACACACAGACTAGAGTTTCACAGCAATGTGTTCAGAAAAGAACAGAAGCAAGCATTATTCTGAAATGACTCGATGCCATCGTTTCCCATACGTCTGTCTCAGGTTCTGATAGAATGGATTAGGGGTAAGAAGCGATTGTTACTGTGTGCCTCAGTGATTGTAGCCCTGACTAAGTGCAATGCTCATGAAAAAATGTTCATTAGATGAACACAACACCACCATCATAAATTACATCTCCAAAAAATACCTTCAGGCTGAGTCACAGGCACTCTGACTCATGGTGAACAAAAAATTAACATTAAAGTTTCATAATAGTTGACTGCATTTGGATTGGATTCACCTTCTGTACAGTATCACATCTGGAGGTTCTTCATATTTTAGGTCAAATAGTCCTTATTTGATCATATCTGCTTGGATTTATCTTAGTTTGCATAGTACTGTAAAAAGGTTGTCAGTCATGGACATGGGAAGTATTCAGTATGATGAATCACTTTTCTTGGGGTTGCACAAAAAGCATAACTAATGTTTAATCAATTATTAATAAATGAGTTGTTACTGTTTTGTGCTGCTCTGCACCTGGTTCAGAACTAATTAGTAACAACTCATAAAGAAAATGATCAGTGCGTTGATCCACAGATCATTTCAACTAATCATGACATAATAATTTACATAATAATTCATCAAACCTGTGTCAACCAGCTTATGGAGCCGCAAACCCCATGTTAGCTCGAATTTGTCTGGATTTCACTGGCATATTTAAGTGTCCTGTAATGCTCCAAAATCTATTCTCTTACACAAAAATGCATTCTTATGTTTCAGAAGAACTTTCGGGATGAAAATACTAACGTAAATATATTGTGTGTCAGCATAAACATACTAGCAGCTTCAGTCAAAAAACTGACATGGGTCAGGCGTCTCAAAGCACTTATAATTCAGGTTTGTGCCAGTCGACACATTACCACAGATTGCGCCGGGTTGGCTGCCACTCAGTTCCCCCTCAGTCCTTCCAAACAACATAAAAACAGCGATGGAAAGTGTCACATCTGAGGATGAGTTCAGAAAAACGATAATAGAGACTATGTTTACACGGAAACAATCTGAACAGAAAACGCAAAAGTGGCGTTGCGTTCTCACTTTTTATTCCGCGTTTAGACGAACGTTTTTGGGGGGAAATCTGCGTGCATTATTAGTGGAGTAATTTACGAGATACACTGTTGGTTCCATTAGCACCTGTACTAAGCAATTCGGCTGATAACTCTAACTCCACTAATTTGCGACCAAATAAAAAAAAGGGCTGAGACGGTGTTTAGATAGACGTAATGGTGCATGTGACGCTAGGTCAAAATTACGCTGGACCATTGCTTTAAGGCAGACTTTTGGGTTTTTACCCTTTAGACGGGAACGCAACGGTGGAGCGTTTTTAAGATTTCCACTCTGGAGGGTGGTTTAACTTTTTTGCGTTTTTAAGCCTCAAAAACGCCGTCACCGTCTAAACGAAAGGCACATCTGATAAAATATTTTGTCGTTTTCACCTGCGAGCATTGTCGTGTAAACAGGGCCAGAGTTTCCTGCCACGTACTAAAAAAGACCACACACGCACGTGCAAATTCATACGCATAGAAGCCCATTTGTACACAATCACAAATATGCGTTGTTTTTCAGTTGAGAGGAGATGATTCACTCTTTGAATGGCAGTCACTTTTGCATCTTGGCAATGACTGAGGCAGTGCTAAAAAGCAGAGGCAGATAGAAATAATACTCGTCCATTCTGATGAACGGCAATGACAATGCATGCTGCAATTAAATACACTCATGTTCTCACTGAAAGGGGGAATTAGGACATCTTTCACCATTGATATTTTATAGTGGGCACTGTAACAGACAGCACTGATGTGAAACGATAGTCCCTTAGAGAAGTAGTTGGTTTTTCTTTCTTCTTCAGAAAAAAACAAAACAAAACAATGAAAGAAAAAAACATCCAGAGTAATACCACCTGGCATTCTTTGTTTTCTAAATCTAGTCATTGACTCGGGTTGTTTTTACTCCAACCACTTCCATGTCTTTGAGGTGTTAGCCAAGGTTCAGTCAGCTTCTGGGCACAGTCTCTCTCTGTAGCAAATAGATCAAATTGTCCACTGAAGCTTGTCATTGAATTAGGAAAAGTGGATATTGTTTTTTATTCCAGTTCAACACACAGTGCCAACAAAATCCAGAGGCAATGGCTGATTGGCTTTTGTTCTCACTTTTAGATTCATCTCATTTTAATATCCCTTCCTTGATAAGTTCCTTTACTCATGTTAGTTAAAGGTTACATAAAGTCAAAATTGAATTGAATCTGTCAAGTAAGGTTGTAATAATATCATCGCATGGCATTTTGCTGTGTATGTCTTGCACATATAAATTCCTGGTACTCACAGCAGTGCTGCACAGTGGAAAGTATCATGTTGTGAATGTGTCTAGGATACATTGTGTGTTCTCTAACAGGAAATCTTTGTTTCTCCGTGCGCAATGCTGATGGTTGTATTTTGTTTTATGTATTATGATAAGGCTGTAGTCTTACTGGGTATTCTATTGTTTTTACTGTGGATTCTGTGGCACTTTTATGTCTCGAACACTGGACCAAATGAGCTTCCCTGTGTGGGATAATAAAGTTTATCTGAATCTGAATGTGTGGACTATGTTTTGGATTGCTTTCTTTCTTCTTAGTGTGTGTGTATCTTTTAATGTGTATGTGTCATGTTTTGTGTACACACTGCAAACCAATTACCTCCTGGGATGCTAATAAAGTTATTGTATTTTGCACTAATCTCTTAGAAAAATTGAATTTGCAAGTATTTAATGGTTAAAGTTTAGAACATTTTACAGAGAGGGTGGTGCAATTGGATACGAAGTATGAGACAAAACTGAAAAAGGGGTTAAATTGGTTTAATTTGCAGTTAATTTGCAAAAAATCTTAAATGTTCTTAAATTAAAGTACATACATTAAAGAATTGTCAAGAGTCCAATTTATTAAGATTTTTTCAAATAACCAGCTATGAATGAACACAAATACATTGAGTGGGTGCTTACCAACTAAATGAAGAGTTCCTGAAAAAAACACAGACACAATGTTGTCAGTTGGTTATTTTTGTGGTGCAGAGTGGTGTGAAGCACTGATTTTTAAAGTTGGAGATTCAATGTCGTGTTTCACGTCAAGATAATGAACAATCTGCATTTAAATAAAATCTGAGGTGAATCTTTAGTTTACTGTGAGAGTATTTTCAGTCTGTGTCTTTTAGTGAAATGCAGTCAATAGAAAAAGATTTCCAAACTTACCAGCAATTCTCTTATTTACCACTGCAAAACTCGTCTTTTTGCTCCAGTATCTGTTCTTTCATGGCGCACAATGTATGGATAATGTTGGTCAAACCAAGTAAATACAGTATTTGGTCTATATCATCTTGACATCATCATGAGGACATTTTTATCTGGGCATTTTTAATTCTAACCAGGCATGTACTTTCCATTTAATTTCCTATACTGTAAATAAGGATTTGCTTGAAAAACAAAGTGATATATTTTCTAGCAATGGTAAAACTGCTAAAAAAAAAAACTACTTTGTGGAATGTAATTTTGTAAAAAAAATAAAAAAAAAATAAAAAAGTATATTGCACCATGACAATTACATTTTATTTATTCAGAGCTTTTCAAAGTACTGAAAGAATTTTTACATAGAAGAAAAGAATAATCTGTATATAAAAAATGTGAATCAAAACATGATCATTATCTGTATCAATACACCCAAACTCTTTATACCAGTACTATCAGTGGAAGGGTAAGACATTTTAGGCTTTCACACTAAGAATATGATGAGACGATTGATACCACCTCTCAGTGAGGTTGCCAGGCAACTCCAACCCTATCTAACTTTTAGCAGTATAAAGCAAAACATTTCCCTGAATGCCAGGTATGAATAAACAAGTTATTCCTAAAGTAATTCTAAATGAAGATGATCCTACGCACATCTGACAGTGTCGCTTATTATAATGCTCTGTGTACAGATGGTATCAAATCGGCCCAACATGGTGTTGATATTGTAAAGAGGTCTGTGCTTATCTTGTACCCTCTCCTTTCCTCTCTCTGCAGTGGTCTGTAAATAGAGGCTGGGTCAGGGCAAAATTGCACCAAAACAATTTTCACTGTCCACCTTCACTCAGATCATCTGCTATCAAATAATGGAAGCACAGATAATCTGAGTTAAGGAGCAGATGCGGGGGCAGGCAGATCATTTGTTTGCTTTGTTCATTTGAAGCTGCCATCCTTTCAGCCAATGTGAAAAACACTGTTAACAAAAATGGTTCTTTTCACTTGTCGCAGAACCCTTTGTGATGCCACATTACATCATATCAATATGTTTTCATGTCAGTGACCATAGGTATGATTTTTTTGTGGATTTCATACTGATTTGCAGAATATGTGATGTGTTATATTTACAATAAGTCAATATTTTTCATTTGCAGCTAATCTTTTAAACCAGGATGCTGTTTTCAGAGGAAAAAGCTCTAAAAACCGACTGCACACTACCTGCTCAGCACCAAGTAGCAGACACAGTTAGTGGCTAGCTGAACATTGTAAAGCTAAAGAGCAGGATATCTCCTCAATGAAGCCATGGTTAAAAGAAAGTTTGACTGTTGTACGAGCAGTGGTCTCCCGTGGCAAATGACAGATGCTGTTGTTTTTCTGGTTGTGAAGTGGGATGATTTCTTGGGAATTAAACTTCTGTTAATTTGTCTGAACCAACACATTTTGTTCCTGTGGTAGACCAGGTGAAGTGAAGACAGTAACACAACAACCAGAATATAAACAGAGAAAATAGAAGTGAAAAGAAAAATGCACAGTTAATTATACTATTTGCAATAACCCAAAGATTCTTTCAACATGGGGGAGGACAGGACAAAGTGGTTGTGCCAAAGTCAAAATTAAATGAATAAAATAAAACTTGCCTGGCCTAACTTACCACTACCTCTGAAAAGTCAGAGCAAGTCATATACAAAAGCTACCTACAACTTTGTCACTTGAAAAGACAAGAGGCAGAAATAAAAGAGCCTCCTGCTCAATTTCCGCTCTTTAGTACAGGGCTCTGGTTGATGATTGGTTCTTTCAGACTTTCCTCAGCCAATGAGGTGCTGAAGAGACACTAACGGGCGCCTGGAGAGAAGCAGAGAAGGAAGAAAATACACACAAAAATCCAGTGTGCATGATTGGCATTTACATTGATGTCAAGGTCTTTTTTTTCTTCTTTTTCTTTTTTTACAGTGCATGGAGTATTTTATGGTTTAAACTCTTTACACCGTTATTTTCATTATTATTTAAGCAGTTGGTTATTTTTATTTAGTTCAATTCAAATGCTTTACACCTTACACAAAACCCTGGAGGACCCCTTCTTTAAGATAAGCCACCCACTGAGCTATTCTGTGGTGGTTTCTAGTGAGTGGACATTCAGTAGCATTCTCCTGATCAGCCTAATCAGGGGTAGCAGCTGCACTGGGCTTTTATCACATGCATAATTATTGTGCGATCGCTGCTAGGTTTGTGAAATAATTGGCTTTTGAAAAATACAAGTACAGCTTAAGGCCAAGGGAGAGAATGACTCAAATTCTGAATGCAAAAAATTGAAACTGTGTTGCAACAGCTGCTAAGTAGTCAATGCTAGAATAAATTAGTTGTGTTTTGTTAACAGCCTTTCTTTTCTGTTTTCAAGCAATGCATTTAGCAATAAAGCCAGTGTAATTACACGGTGGAGGAATCAAGTACTCCAAATGAAATGACAAAACACATTGTTGGTCCATGCACTCCAGAACAACACATGCACCCTGTCAGCAATAATCGGCAGGATGACATCATTTTCAAAACAATTAAAGTCGCTGTTGAAAAATAAAAATGTCTATGTTGAGATGAGGCTTTGTACAATATTTAGTTAGATTTAGACACAAAAAATACTTGGTTTAGCTTAGGGAAAGATCATGGTTGAGGTTAAAGTTATTATTTTACTAAATCTTTGTTGCCATGGTTACAATAACAGCTTGGTTTGCATTCAAGTTTATTGTCATTCCACCCATAAACAATACATATAGAATTAACGAAATTGGGTTACTTGGGATCCTTGTGCTAAAGTTAAATAAAAATAAAATACACACATCTCTTGCCAGAAGACTGAAGGTCAAATAGTCTATGAGCTGGATGGTGACAGTCCTTCACAATGTAGTGGGCTTTCTTCTTGCATCTGTCCACATAGATGTCATGAAGGTTGGGGAGTGAAACCTTGATGAATCTTCTCTGCTGGCCTCACCACATACTCCAAAGTTTTTCTATCAGAGGCACTGCAGCTGCTGTACCAGGAGGTGATGCAGCTTGTCAGGATGCTCTCGATAGTGCCCCGGTAGAAGGTGGTGAGGATGGGAGGGCGAGTGCTTTCTTCCCTTCCCTCTCTTACATACACACAGACATTGCATTTGGTGCTGCTGGTTATTGTATCAATGTGGTCACCATATAAGAACGATATAGCTGCTCCCCTGATGCATACAAGTATATTACGGGAAGAGGTCTATCTGCTCTTACAGCTATCATAACTCACTGTTTCTGAGTTTTGCAGCAGTTTGGGTTCTGTGCAATACAGAATACTTGCTTTATCCAAAATGATGGTTTTCCATCATCATTTTGAATTGTATATTTGACTAACTTCACCATTCATACTTTCACACACACTCCACCGACATTTTCACACTATTTACAGAAATTATATTTAAAATGTAAAATGAAGATGAGTTGTGGGCTGTATGTTTGTATGAGAGAGATGAAGAGTTCAGCCAATATTAAGATATTGTTTATTATTGTATTCTTTGATGGAGATCATCAGGTAGGTTCAGCACTGGTTGGCCCCTATGTGTGCATGTGGCTGTTTGTTTGTTTGCTGTCAATATGGTAGTTACAAATTCACTTTCCTTACAAATTTGCAGTAGGAAATATCAATAACACTGGAAAACTCTACTTTACATAGCAGATTGCTTAAACTATGAGTATGGACTTTGCTATATGGTGTTGCCTTAATTTGAGAAAACCCCTTACATTCACAGACATGAGGCTAAAGTGATGGTTGTCAATGCCATCCTGAGTTTCCACAATATGCTTACCACAATCCAACACATCTTCCAAAGTGACAACAGTATATTTAATTCAACATGTTCGTGACAGTGGAATATTGTGAAGTAACTACTCATTTATGAAATGTTATTCTTCGGTTTTGGCAGTAGCACAAAAGTCTGGTACTCTCTACTGTGTAAATTTGACAGATCCCCACTGCAACATGGCAGGGACCCGAGGCACATCCCACAGACTTGATGCAGTGTCTACACTTTGCTCCAGTCTTTCAATTACTGTGGTTGCTTATGGCTGCTCTTTGCCACTTGAATGTGAAAAATGTTCTTTTGGGGCTCTTGCTATAACAAGGCCTCCCAAAACAGTACTTAAGCCCAAAACTATGAATACATATAAGCCTTTAACTTTACATAGGAATAGAACAGGAATAGAATACTTTATCTCTCAGACAGACAAATAAAAAAGTCAGCAACCAGATATCAGATCTATAGGTAAATGAATGTTATGCTTGTAAATGATGATGGTGATGATGGTGATGATGATGATGATGATGATGATGATGATGATGATGATGATGATGATGATGATGATGATGATGATGATGATGGGGTTGAGATCAGATAAATTTCACCTCCTGTTTTCTCACGCTTTGTGTCACTCAAGTTTATAACATGTTTGTGATAAGCCAGGGGGGAAAATGATAACTAGGGTTACATAAATTGTCAACACTTTATTGTTTGTCTTCTGTATGGACTGTACCCGTGAGTGTTTTCAACTATGTATTTCTCATAGTCTGTGATTACAACAATACCAGGATGTCATATTCCATCAGAGATTTACATTTACATCAGATGTTTTTTTTTCTTTCTTTTTTTTTTTTTAAATTCATGTTCATACACAGACATGCTGTTTGTCAAGAAAGGTTACTGCTAGGATTTGCAAATTGTTTTTTTCCCCTCTAGTTTGTTATGCAGATTATAGCATTTAAATTCTCCTCTTCTGTTTATCTCAAAAATACATGTTGGTTTGATAAATGTGTTTTTGTTTTGCTTTGCTTCCAGTGGCTTCTTGCATTATGTTCCATTTGGTTAATTATTGTTAAGCTCAATTCATCACTGTTTAATTGTGTAATGTAATGTTTTGTGTCAATTTACAACATCCCTTTTTTGCAAATTGTTTTCAAACAGAAAATATGAATAAACAAACAGCTTTGTGCACTGTACACAGAATGCTTACCCTTACAGACATCATACATTCATGTGAGTAATGCTTAATGCAATTTTAAGGAATGGTAAAATAATGTAAATGTAAATGGACTTTACCTATATAGCGCCTCTCTAGTCTTTTCGACCACTCAAAGCGCTTTACACTACAACTCATTCACCTCATTCACACACATTCATACACTGATGGCAGGCAGCTACCACGCAGGGTGCCAACCTGCACATCAGGAGGAAACTACCCATTCACTCGCATTCATACACTGTTGGCACAGCAACGGGAGCAATTAGGGGTTAAGTGTCTTGCCCAAGGACACATCGACATGTCGACTGGAGGAGCCGGGAATCGAACCGTCAATCTTCCAATTGGAGGACGACCGCTCTACCTCCTGAGCCACAGCCGCCCCCAGTGTATGTAATCACAAGCAAAATAGTTATCCCAGATGTCAATCAATACATCATGATGTCCGACTGTTGAGGGTTGAAAAACACTTCTTGTAATGTGTGGGCGCATGCACATTTAGTATGTGTTCAGGCACATCGCAGCTACAGGTGTTTTGGGTGGTGTTGTGACACCCACACTTTCACAGAAACATGATTTCTCCCCCACAACCACAGTTTTTCCTGAGGTAGTCTTTAGGCCTTTTTACACAGAGCTCTCACAACATTGCAGTAAAGAAATCCCACCAATAAGTTAGCTTTGAACAATGCTGCCCCAGTGTATGCTTTCACAAAAAACTAACTAACAACACAATATGAGCCTTTGTGTGACATATAGACTTGTGCCAGGCAGCTTTTCAAACAGCAAAGGTGGGCTTATATAATCTTCTGGCCTCAATTATTCCAGGGAGAATTTTATTTGTTGATTTTTATTATGCTAATATAAAAATTAGATTTATAAACTTGTATACACCTCCCACAAGGCAATGAAAATTAAAATATTCAGGAAACTGCATGAATAATTAATTGTAAGATATCATACTGTCTTATGTGGCAACTTGAGTGCTTTTCTGATCAGTAACAAAATTAGTAAATTTGGCACTAAAAAGATTTTATCTTTGAAAGATATTGAGTTGATTTGACTGACCCAAAGAGCTGAGGGCTCTAAAGTAAACGTTTAAGTACATTTTCATGCAGGAATGAATGTTGTCAATTTTGTCCCCCATCACTTACTTTGGAAGTGCGTTATGAAAGAATCTCTTAATGGCACATTTATTACACAATTATTATTTATTTTAATACAGTCATAGAGCAACAGAAACCAATGATTGTCTGAAATTTAGGAAGCATTTTAAATGGTTAGTGGTGAGCACTGAGTTTTGACTGAGCAGCTGGACATGAAGGAAGTGTCTTGCCAAGAAAGTGAGTCAGAATCTCCAGTTAAGATAGTGTGAGTTTGTGAAAGAATACCTGAAGATGAGAATAAAATGTCATACTGCGATTAACAAGTTAGATCAATCCTTGTGGGCAACATGTTAACAGGAGAAATCACACCATGTTCCAGACTGAGGTCCAATTAAAATTCCTTGCTGAAGCCTCTGTCTTCTTACTGAGTGTTTGGAGTGTTTTTACACTCTCTTGAGATATCTCAGTCAGCATGTATCAGGACATCTTTCTCCTTTATTTTTACTCACCCTTTTGTCTATTCATGTCTATTCATCCATGATGATTGCTTTGGCTAAGTCTACCCAGCTTTCAGACAACAGTGTATTCAAGGGTGATTGGATCTGTCAGGAGTTGTACATGTTGTCTATCCTTCCTCAGTGGGATATGATTCCTCAATCAGAGTCCTGTGGGAGGTAACCTCATGTAGCCAGATTAACCTCTTTGAACCTGCATTTACCCATTTTTTGGCCACCTGGGGGCAGTGGAAACAAGTGATTTTCCACACAATCGGGCTACTTTTTTGTCATTGTTTGGGCCAAATGATTTTTGACGGGTTATTATAACTTGGGTCCGTTTTTGTATTTGGTTTCCAATAATGATACATTTTTCTCTTATCTGAGCAGATTGAGATTGACATTTCAGAGTTCACTAGGCTCATGCTGAGTTTGGGTCATATCAAAGTTATTGTAATTAGAAGTTTCCAACTTGTAAGTAGCGGTCACGTCAGCATCCAAGTAACAATTATGACTGGGGAAATCAGATTTTCTGAAAGCTCCACTTAAGCACTTAAGAATGTGGAAGTACCTGTAAACCAAACACGCCTTAATGCCTCACATCACCCAAAGACTAACGTTCAATGTAATAAACAGAAATTTAATAGATAGGAAAATACATGAAAGAAGACAAAATAAAAGAGGAACTAAAACACAAACAGGACGTTCAGACAGGATGTGACACATACATACAGTATCTGTCCAATCTTTTGAATGGTACTGTATAAGTTGGGCTACTTTTATGCAGTTATTGAGCAAAATTATTCTTCATTTGGAATTGTGTTTCTCTGGTAAATGTAAGTCCATTTATTCTCCTTTAACTCTTTTGGTGGGCTATATCAACTCCTGAGAGAATTATAATTTATAGCCAACTTAAGGCAAACGCACAAGGCACAGTTTTTATTATTATGGGAAAGCAGGTAAATGTCTATATGGACACACTCACTATACAAAATGTAGCATGTAGCCACCAGTCAAAACTGCCAAAAGCAACTTATCACCTTTAATATCATCTTAGGCAATATTTTCATTGTTGAAAGGAACCCAGAGGGAATGGGAGATGATGATCATTCCTCTATTGTAAGATGTCTGGGGATAAGCTGAGCTCTGTTTGTCTGTGTGTGCCCACAATGAAAGTAAGTGTGTATTTCTTCATTCACACTAGTGCAGGATTATCTTTGCCTGAGTGACTTCCTGCTCCAGTCTCACTCCAGGAGAACCTGTATTCATTTCCATGGTGCCTATTACCCAGAGAGAGGGAATGAAACAACCCAGCAATTACAGAGAAAAAAAAGCTTCAAAGCCCAAAGGAATAACTTGGTCAGAAAACGTGTATATTTTTTTCATTTTTAATTTATCCTGGAAAATTCAACCGTAGATTGACTCTTTTTCATCAAAAGCTGCATAGTATTTGTCACATGGTCTGGTAAGGCTGCTCCCTTCCATTGTATCAATTACACCAGTTGTAGAAATAGCTGTTAAGCGACAGCAAACATGTCTTACAAAGGTGTTTCCTTCAGCTTTGATCACATGTATTTGCAATATGCAACATCAAAATTTAATGGGAAAGTCACAAAAATAAGCATAATTTTGACAACATAATTAATTTGTTTTCCACCACAAGATGAGCTCTTAAACTATAATGTATGCTTGTAGTGACTACAGCATTATTACATTTATAAACATACTTTTTATGGTTCTGTTTAGACACTTGGAAGCACTTTGTTAAGATTAGGGTAAGATTGTGCTCTTTGTTTAATATAGAAAAATTAAGACATGTTTTTTTTTAACATTTACCAGAAACCATTATCTTCCACTGACTGTCAAAATTGCCAAAATTCAATGCAACCTTGCAATCATGGGGGCATAGTTAAGCTGTCAGTGCTCTGCTCACACTTTACTGCATGCCTGCTATCACACCGCCCATACAAGCTCTGCAGTTCATTCTAGTTTCAAAGCTCCACTTTTACTATTAGCATCCACCTGTAGGCTGTGAGTCCATTTCAACAAGGGGGAAGTTACTATCATCACTCCCTATTCACTGCTTTGCTGAGCTCAATGTTCAGCAAATCTCCTTGTGGAGAATGACAAGGTCAGAGCCAAGATATTAATGCTGTACGTATTCTACATTTACATAATGATCTACGTGAGTTGGCTGACTGAAGTGCTTTCATTGCCAAAACCTAACCACAACAAGAGTCAGGATGCAAACCCTGGTCTCTGGTGTCAGAGTCTTAAAGCTTTGCTCATCCATCAACCCCTTCCATGTGAGTCTTGTCCGGTATATAAATGCGGCTCATCCTTCACTTAAAAATAATAAAATAATGTAGGCAGTGATTACACTTTCCCTCACAACATAATGGGGAAAAATGGATATTATTTTAAAATATAAATGTAATTTCATTGAGTCAAGGCAGCCTGAGGAATGAGGAGCAGGAATTTGTGTGGTCGGGGAGTTACATGAGGTCATGTCAGCCCTTCCAAAAGGAATGATTCACCTATACAGTCTTCGGCCTTCAGCTGGTCTAAATGTCAGATGAGAGGCATGAACATTGGATGGTATTTCATGATGTCAGGACAATGCTGACATAATTGCTGGAATAGTTGTGCAATTTTGCTTTTTCCACATTAGTGTCAAAACTGCACACACACACACACACACACACACACACACACACACACACACACACACACACACACACACACACACACACACACACACACACACACACACACACACACACACACACACACATACTACAATACAATACTACCCAGATTCTAGTATTATGACTTTTAAAATAAGCATACATTGTTTTAAGGTACCATAGAGGAAGTAAAAGTGTGTGTTGTGTGATTGTATGCATACTAATTTATTTGTCTTTTTTTCCCACAGTGATAGTTAAAATAGGAAAAAAAACAATGGTTTTCATTTCTACACAGAAACCACTCTCTCTAATTGGTTGAACATGCTGTGTGTGCCGAAGCGGTGGACATGAACTATACCTGCAGTTGTTAGCTCCAACACTCTGCTGTGCTCATTAAAAAAGCCACAGTACAGAATATTCCTAGTAAACTAAACCATTTACCAACAGTTGCTTCAAAGTTGAACATTTCAAAGTGTCAAACTCATTCACACAACACTGGCTTCTTTGATCAAAACATGTTTCTTTTTGATAGATTTTGTAATATTAGTTTAAAGAAGATCTCATTTATTTTGTAATTTTAACTGAAAACATGCCTATATTTATACAGTATTGCTTAAACTCTCTTGCTGGGATTCAGATTGTCCAGTGTCAATTCCTCCCACATTTCATTCATATAAATGGCCAATTCAGAGAATATTCTCACTAATCTGGATCTAAGATTGGTAAAAAATAAGGTTACCTACAATGCTCATTTGTGCATTCACACCGTTGCAGTGATAAAAAAAAAGAAAAAAGAAAGAGCTCAATTCATCAATTAGTAATGCTGAAAAGTAGAAAACATGACAGGAATGGCTTCATTTTAACGTTCAAACTTGGAAAGATTTTCATCATTACTTCTACTATTTTTTGGGCCATTTATGTCTCACTGATTTCTAAACAGTAGCCTTGAAAACCCTATTTACAAAAGTGAAAGAAGTGACCCTGAAAAACCTCCATTTACAACAAAAAAAAAGCACTTTGCGTGGCATTTCACCTAATAAAACTGTCTAGATGACAAAAAATACAAAGATGTTCTCTGGCAATGTGGCAATCGCTAATTATTTTTGCATCAATCAAAACCAAAATTCATAAAACAAGATTTTATACAGGTTTCTGGGACACTTGTGGTAGTATATGAGCTTTTGGTTCATTTTGTACTTGAGAAGCTTTTATTGTTGTTTTAATGGCTAATCTAACACCTGGCTGAAGGACAAAAGTAGAACATTAGACTCTTGGCAACATAAAAATGGGGGCATAAAAATCAGTCAGTTTTATTTGTAAAGCCAAACATCACAAATCACAATTTTACCTCCATCTGTAGAGCAATACAACACGCTCTGTTCTTAGACCTTCAATTCAGATAAGGAAAAACTCCTCTCAAAAAACCCTTTAAAAGGGAAACAAATGTAAGAAACCACAGAAAGAAAAACAGCCTCAGAAAGCACAACAGAGGAGGGATACCTCTTCTAGGATTGACAGACATGCAATAGACGTTGTGCATATAGAGACCAGACCAAATATCAAAATGACAGGAATACAGAAAGGAAAAACAGGATGACAAAATTATGGAAAACATAAATATAATAATATATGAAGAATTATAAAAATAATGAAGTCAAATAATCGCATTAAAAAACAATATGGAGGAGTGTGTGAACATTTTTTGGCTATTTACAACATCTCTCAGTCTACAGGCTTGTTACGAACAAGTTTACAGCATGCTGTTGATTGAGATTGTGGTGGGCATTGTACAGTTGCTGTTGCAACTTGAGCAAACCCTTCATCTTGTTTTCATCTTGGAAGAGCTGGGGAATTTGGGTCTTTGGAAATGTATTCAGGCACAGAGCAGCAACCTCCTGTCAGAGAGAGTCAGCTCTGACCTGATGTGATATTTTGATCCAATTCTCAATGGACCGATTACTATTTCAAATTAACTGTGCAGTGTAAAGATGCAGTAGATGAGACATGTGGGTGAAAGAAACACTGAACGAGCAGTTGGGGCTGAGGCTGCGCTACTTGTGTAAATCCTGTGAAAGCCTGTTGCCACGGATTTGTAGCCTCATGCACCACCAGTTTACTTTTCAGAGTTTAGGGATTCTTTGTCGGGATTATAACTTCTCAGACAAAAAGAAAAAGAAAAAGACAGTCAGTGGCTCGGGCTTACAAAAAAAGGAAAAAGATGTATGGTCTAAAGTATGAAGATGTATTAAACATTACCTGACAACACTACTGAAATACACAGGGGGTAGTTACAGAAAACATTGTTTTTAATTACTGTGTATAACTCTTTTTACAGCTTCCCACCTGCAGGCTGTTGCACGCTCTTAAACCTTCTCACATACTGCAGGCTGTTGCACACTCTTAAACCTTCTCACATACATCAGAATCTCCCAGTAGACACTGGATTTGAGGCTCGACATTAACACAAAAACAGTTTTCCAGTCTGATCTGGTTCATGACCTATTTTTGCCCCCAAAATTATCATTGCCCCAGCAATTACAGAGTTGTCAAACCCTCATGAGAGTTTAAAGTATGACCCACCTTTAAAACTTTAAGAGGTACAGTAGGTGTTGAGCAGATTGCACAGACATACTGTGTTTCAAAGCGTATTCATTTAGTAGAAAAACATATAAATCAAGCATGAAAATATCAATCATAGAGCCCAAACATAATAGCAGAGAATGAGAGAAAATCTTAAACCCGTGGAAGTACTTGGTCTCTGAACCATGTATTGCAAGACCATGTTTCACAGATCAATCAAGTGTCGTCTTTATTTGCTCAAGCGAAACACTCCTTGTTCAAAACCTACTTAATGCCGCCAACAGGACTAAAATATCATGCTGAACTCATACATATTGCCCTCCATTTAGCACTCTCCAGTCCTTTTGCAACTGCACTACACAATATTAACAATAGCTCAATATCACAACTTGTACAAAAGCATGCAATAATAAATTCTACCGGTCTACTCAATGTTGCGAGTAGGTTTAAGTTGGTACGCTTTATGGGACTGTAAAAAGTGCTCATGGTCTGTTCAAGTGATTTACAACATTTCACTAAAACAGACCATCACACTTACAAGTTTAAGCCTTATAAGTGATGATGTTTCACCCAACAGATGGTAATACAAGAGTGAATTAACACTAAGACCAAAGCACAATTGTGCTGATACCAAATATGAAAGGGTCACACAGTTTAAACAAAGTGTTAAAAAACAAACACAGTTCATCACATTTGTGATATTAAAATATGTGGATTTTCTTCTGAATTTAAAGGGGATATACCAGGAATGCGTATGGATTTTCCCCCCCAAATGTGAACTCAATGTGTGGATGTGCTCTCATTATCCCGGCTTTGTTACAGATGGACCCAAGCAGATGGCGGATGCTTCCGATCGCATGATATGATGAGAAAAAGATGTCCAGAGAAATACCAGAAGGAGGACACTAATGTATTTGAAATGTGTCGGTCATGGTGGAGGAAAGTACACCACAGATTTAGTGGAGTGTTTCTCATTCCCACACTGTGTGTATGTGTGTGTCTATAATATGTGTGTGTGTTTGCTCACCATCCAGCTAGGCCTGGAATAGAGGCAGGTTACTGTCTACTGAGTGTGCACTGTTGGAGCTCAACACCAACAGACTCTATTTCTAACACTGACTGTGATCAATCTATGTGACACTGCAGAGGTCAGAGTGACTTCTTCTTTTCAGCCTTACTTATATCCTACCTGTAAATTTATGAGAATATTTTAGATTACATAATCAAAGAGTAGGATAAAATGAAACTTCATTGATGCTCGTGGAAAAACAGAGCAGTTGCAGCAGTTAAAAAATAATCTGGTGCATTTCTAGACGCACTAGTTTTATGGGTCTACGGGTGACAATGTTAGTTTGTTGTTCTGTGTCAGATGGAAGTACCTCAACAACTATTAAATAGATTGTAGAAGGTCACCAGTCCAATAAAATATCTAAACATCTACTGAATGGATTGCCATGAAATTTAGCACAGATTCACGTCTCCCTCATGGATAACTGGAATACATTTGGTGATTAGCTTTTCATCTAATGACATCATCAGGTGAAAGTTTAACTCAAATATGTGTTGACTTGAGTTTGGATTTATAAGGTAAAGAGGTAATACAACATCAAACAGACAGCTTTGCAATTTGTCTCTTAAATCTTAAGTCGCAAATCCTCACAGTGCTCAGCAGATCTCAGCAGGAAGACACAGTCTGAAATATATTCCAAAGTGCCATGTGCAAAATCAAGCCTAATAAAATGATGTGCATTAAAACTGTCAACATGCAGTATCTGGTATTTTACACAAGCTAAGAAAAGAACATTCTTTTGTTTTTAACTCTAGGCATTTCACTGTCACAGCGGCACCACATAACAAAAGTGATGATTCATCGTAGTACCTGTCTGTCTACCATCACACATCCTCTTCTTATTTAAAAGATAATAACGAGGAGAATTAGTGACATTCTGTCACAGCACAACAGCAAACTACATCATACAGGATAGCACATCCTCTATGAGCTCATGAGCACCATGAGTGTTGCTGGGAATGACAGCTTTTGTCTTATTTCTCTTGCTTGCTTACGCATTTCACTGTTATATCATCAACACCTCAGGAATTAAAGCACTTGTCATCTGCATACTATTGTGGCTGCTGCAGTGTGATATATTCTTGGAAGAAATGTGTCAGATGGGTTACACCCAGTGAAGTACCAAACTACATTTATACTGCACAAGTACTGCACAACTCAGAGGTTGTTACTTATTTAAATATTTCTATTCTTCTTCATAATTATAGTCTACTATATTTCTTAGACAATTATTGTGCGTTTTACTTTTAGATTAATTTAACAATTATAGTTACAATTGACTTACAAATTACTTTCAACACATGTAATAGCCTAACATGCATTGAAGATGTTAAAATTCTGACCTGACCTTTAACCAGATACCCGCATTTCTGGGCAAAAAACAATGTACCCAAATAAAAATGTTACTGTTCTTTAAGCCTTTATTTAAAAAGCAACTCTTTAAATTTTACAACCAAAAAGTCAGAATGAGTATATGTGATCCTGAACCAAAGTTACAGGGGCTAAACTGTCATTTAACAGGTTAAGATGCTGCTTATGCTTCAGTCACAAAAATTCAGTAATAGTTTATGTATATTTAACTGATAAAAAAACACAATGTATCTTTTGTTGCTAGTTAAATTTTGAAGGCAAGACTAGGAATTTAGTTGTTTTTTTTAATATCATACATCTTATTTAAAAAACACAGTGTAGGACAAACCCACAGAGTCTATATAATGTCTTATTGTATGTTCTTTTTAACATTTTTTATTTCTGTAGTATTTATTCTTTATACGGAGCATTTTGAGCACACCTACATGCCTTCCTGTAACTTAGAATGAGATAGCAATGATAGACAGCTACATCGCTATATTTACCACTAGTGACTGAGAAATAATATTAATTACTTTAAGGAGCTGTCAGACCAGAATACACAGTCCATTTTTCTCAATATATAATTTGTATTCTGTTCCTGCCTCATTGCATTGAACAATTTCAGTATGGCTTAACTTTACTGCAATAGGAAGACTTGCCAATACCCTTCTTTGGTTTATCCTTTATACACAAGCAGCATTTGTGGACGTTAAAGGTATTTTATGAGTCATGCCAGCACAAACAGCTCCAAATACTTGCAACATTGTCCACTATCTTATCCTGCTTGCTTTTTGCCAGAGAATTCAAGAAAATTTCACCTTCGCCTGCCTTTGTGGCTGACCATTGTTGAAATTCAGCTTTGAAGGATTTTGAAGGTTGGACAAGTGAGGACAGACTGAAAGGTCGAGACTCTAGCATTCATTGTAGCAGTGTGCATAATGTAAAAGTAATTGTAAAACCACCTCAGCCAGAGATGACCAATCCCCATTTATTATTTTTGAAAGATCTTCCCAGATATGGTACCAGAGGATATGGGCCTGAACTTATGTAAACTGCACAGAAGCTACTTTTGACAATTATTGGGTTTCCAACATTTCATCACTCAGTGAACTAAGCAGGTGTAAAGTCCAGCTTTGGTTTCCACAGGCTGGCAACATCAATATTAATAACATTGATCATTTCAGTCATTTGAATGCAGATTGGACAGGTTTCTTAAACAGGGCAGACACTGCATTTTTATTAGTCTTGTTTATTGTGTTAACTCACAATCAGTGTCACATTATCCTTATTATTCCCTCGACTGTACAGTTTCATGTGTGTCATGCTAGGAGCAGCCAGCATCAAGCAAAGATGAGGAGTGATCTACAGAAGTTCACATAACTACATAACTCACTTCTTTCTAACTCCACACCAACACATTTTCAAACTTAGTTTCCAATCAAAGCTTATGCTGACTGACTTAAGCAGTTCATCAGATTTCGCACAGTTCCCTCTGGAGCCACAAAACACTTTGTTAAACTTTTTCACATATACAATAATACTCCCTAAGACCTGTAAACAGACTTTGATGTTTAAAATTAGTAATACTTAGACACTTGAAGGCATTTTTCATCCAAAAATATCAGCATGAGTTTCAGTTGCAATCTATTTGTCACAGTCCCACTCCCACTTTCCTCCGTTGATTGTTCTCATTTGATCCCTTCTGTTTGCTGGCTCACTTCCTCTCAACAATACATCCACTCACCTCATTTCCTTTCTTTCCCAATTATGTCCACCTTTGTCTTTCCTCTTCCCCTCCCACTCCTTGTTTACACTTCAAAGTCTCCATTTTTTACATCAAGTGCTCTCGAGGGTTTCTGCTCTTACTGAAAGCTACAGATAAGCTATAAACACAGACGCCTACATCGGTTCATCTAAAGCTTATCAAATTAACCACTGTGCATGTAAAAATTTGTTTTTGCATTGCATTGACCATATTTACATGCTTGTGCATGTGCATTTATTTTTTCTGGATTGTATTGTATTATCAGTCTTAATGCTTGGTGCAGAAAATGTGATATATTTTCAAAGATATACACGGAAATATTAACGGCATTAGCTATCATCAAAATGTAAGAGCTGAAAGTGTGTAATATTTCAAAAAGGAAAAATATAAACAAAAGTTAGTTTTCTGAGCAACTACAGTTTATTTTTCTGAAATGGTTACTTAACAAGAGTTCTGTCATTCGTGCTCCGTCCTCGAACAGGCTTTGCTATAGTTTATCCTACAAATCTTCGAACTTCCAGTGTCACAGATGAAATCAAGATGTCTGCTAGTAAAAATCTTAATTTGGCCTTTTGAATTTTACACGCTTTTCAGATCTGCTGGTTACTTTAGCTTTGCAGTTAGCGATGGTTTCTCTTGTTCCCTCTCATTCTCCTGCTCTCATTTGCTCAGCGTGTCTTACGTTTAACTATACAGCTGCCCCCTTTATTAATAAGGGTACATGTATTAAATGTATTCTATTCACCGTGTTGGGGCTCAGTGAGTTAGAAGTGTTGGTCCACACCATGGAACCCTGTAATAACCTACAGTAGTTAGCTAGCCCCCAGTAGCTGGTGGTATCACGCCTACGAAATGTTGAGAAATGGTCTAAAGAGCAAAATGAGCTGACTTTTGAACTATGTTTTCTAATAGTTGAACTAATAATTTTCACTCTGATTTTCGTGGATGCTTAATGAGACATTCCACTTTGATATCATTTACTATTTCAAGCCAAATCTTTAGGGGCTTTAAGGAGAAGGTGAAGGTGGATGTTGAGAGTGTGACTATGACAGGTAACGACACAGTTGGCTTCCTACCAAAAGTTTTAATTGGTGTCTTTCAAATATGGCCACAGACGATCCTTCACCAAGTAGTTGCCATTGATTTTTTTGCTACTTGGGAGCAGCACTGTAAGCTATAAACACAACATGACATCTTATAACTTTATGCACGGTGGGTTTATCAAAGTGTTTTTGCTTCCTGTTCCTGCTAAAATTGAATTTGATGAGAGTGCTAGGACTGAAACACACAGCTGCTGACCATAAAACTGAAACAATAAACTTAGAAAGGCATTAAAATGCTCCATAGAGCTGAGGAGAACTGCAGAGGTGACTATTCCCTGTGGGATCATCACAAGCCAATCCTTTCATATTACACATGGTCCATCAATCCATTGTTAATATGAAAATATTGATTGGAGCTTTAATAGTGGAGGAGAGAGTTCAGAAAAAAGTGTCTGTTTTGGAAGGCATAAACAAAACATCCATTTTGTCCTTTAGGTTTGAGCACTTGTTAGAAAAATTGTTAGGGTTGAAAAGGCAGTGACTATTGTTCTTAAAATAATGGCTCCTGAATCAAATTACCTGACAGCTCCAGCTTTTGTTGAAGAAATGTGTAAATTCAAATCATCATCATTTCACCTGAACAGCATGAAAGCATGCTTTTATGAATTATGATAATGAGTAAAAAAAAACGGCATGTCATTTCTGAATTTGGAGAGTAATTAAACTAAAACATTTAATAATGTGAATTTGTATTACTATAAATACATAACTTCCTCAGACTATCTCTTTCACTGAATAATACAACAAAACATTGCTGGCTCTATCTTAAGCCTTTATGATTGTGTATTTACTGCACAAATGTGCCATGCAGGAGGGGCTCCCTTGTGTTTGCTGTGAGTTGTTGTGACAGTAACAAAGGTTATAAAACTACTACAATTTCCATAACTATTTATATGTTTTAGTGAGACACACATTTCTTACTCTCATGATTCCTCAGGTAAATGGGAATTTGTTCTTTAGAGCTGCAGAGGGGGCAAACTGTGATCATGACATTGTGTGCAACATACATTCTCTGAATTCATATGATTGCACTACTGAAGCAAAGTCCATTATGTACCTTTATTTACCTAATTTTCTGCATATATTCTTCACCATACCAACAGTTACTGCAAAAGTCTATTATGCAAAAAAAAAAAAGTTAAACACATCAATAAATGCTATATGCAATAGCATTGCAGGTGAACTCTGCTAACCAATATACCAAAATGTGATATTCTTAATGTTTTAGCTTTAGTTTGGACATACTGTGCATATAATAACTTGCTGCCCCTTCTCTATAGTAGTTTTGGTAAGTCTTGCATGAATCTGCATAAGACAACATTATGTGTTTTATGTTGGCACACACTACATGGTATCAAGGAACAGGTGACACTGTATTGTGTGTGTGTGTGTGTGTGTGTATGCAAAACCTGATATAACTGTGACGTAGAACTGCATTGTTGCCCAAAAATTATTTTAAAAAACATGTCGATTCGCTGCACTGTTGCAGTGGGTAGCATGTTTCTTGATCCCGAAGAGTTTGGTCAGTTTAATTTATTTTATGAATTACTCCAAAGACTAATAGCAGCAATCACGTTTTCTGTCTCCAGAGAGTAGTTGCACCCTTGTGGATATTGGAATCATATTAACTGTGGGGTTAATCATTACATTTGCAGTACACAGCTGTGCATTCATTATATAAAGTTTTGAAAGGTCCCTATAGACATCAAACTTTTCACTGTCAGCAGCGTGAGTGCACACAAACTATTCAGCTCTGTTCCTTTCAAATGCAATATTGTGGAGGTGGCTTTCTACACAGCAATTGCAATAGAAAGTGGCTGAACTGCAATATGTAAGTCTGTGACTAATGTGAAAGTGTCTTCAAAGGTAAGCTGATTAAGAATACAATGTTTGTCATTGTACAGTCCCCTCTGTGGCACACTGACATTATTTGTGTCTAATCAGAATCTGACCAACGGTCCTCAGTTCATGCTGCTACTCTTTTGAAGCTTTTTAGTTACAGTGCAGATCATCAGGGCAGAAATTAGCCTTCATTTTGTCCGTCTCTCTGATCTCTGCGTCTCATCCATTCCTTTCTCTACCAGCCCTCGGAGACCTGCTCTTTTCATCACCATGACCGTTTGATCTGAGCGCTGAGCTCTGGTCTTTACTACATAGAAAGAGACTGACAAAGAGAGGAAGAGAAGACTCATTGTTTTCAATTGTTATTGTCCTGCCCATTTTCCACTGATATTTGTGTTATCATCTGTGTAATTATCACTCCTTTAATTCACTTTTATTATACCAGGTCTTTGAAAGTAGGCCAGAGGAGCCACGTTCACATTGAAATCTCATGCTTTCTCATTCTTCTTGTCACAACAGACAAGACCTGGCCTGCATATTAAATCCACTGCCATGCCTGGTGTTTATCAGTGTACCAGTGGCAGGCCCTGTGCCTGTCAGTGTAATCCTTCCATGTTTAATCTGCCCCCATGGCACCATCAAAGACAGTCAGAGGCGTGGCTGGCCTGCAGGCCACTGACTCAATTAATGCCATGTGATGGGAATGAGCCTTGGCTGAGTGACAGTTCCTCTAAGTCTCAAAAAGGTAAACTTTTCAGGGAGATTTTAAAAAGATTGTATCTGTCTAAAGGGGTAAATCATTCTCATAGAGTAAATGGTCCTTAAAACTTGACTAAACATAACTTAATACATAAAAGGCACCAAAGGTGAAGTTAAAGCAGTATTTCTGTATTTTTTTTTGGCCACTTGGGGGCAGCGGAACAACCTGTGAACTCAACATTGATGTATTACCACCTGATAAAGTTAACATGGCAAATGTGTTAGCAAACACATGTTTACAGATCCAGCAGACATGGAACTACATTAACATCAGCATTTTTCAATGTAACTCCAACATTTGCACTCCTTCCAGCTCTGTTGTGTCTTCACCAACTCTGGTTAGCTCTTTACTTGCTAAATGTTTATTGTGTATTCACCAGCTAGTCACTAACTTTGTCTGTCTGTCATTTGGTGCTGGGCAGGTAGTGTAGGTAGAGCGTTTTGGCTGAAAAAAGCTGCCTGCTGCTTGAAATGAGATTGCAGAGACTGAACCAAACAGCTGCAGGCCATAAAACCAAAAACAATGAGCTGAAATACATTAAAGCATTTTGTAGAGCTGGAGAGAAATGCAGTCAGGTGACAATTCTCACCATGGCATCTTCTTGGTTGGTCCAACACAACGAGCAACCTTTTTCACATTACACATAAAGAAAGACTGTAAAATTTAGAGGTTGAAAATTAGTGAAATTGATGGCACAGTTGATATTGCCAATTGAGTTCTTCTATGCCCTTAGTGTAAAAAAGAAAAAAAAAAGTAGACCGCAATGGCCATTTGATTGCCATGCTTAGACAAACAAAATCAAAACATTTGGTCATTTTAATGAATGTACTAAAGGCGTCAGACATCACAACAGAGTAAATAAAGCTGTTGCCAAATAAATGTTACCTCACTATATGTGAAAATCTAAATCCTTAAGAATTGACTGGCATTTTCAGAATGTTATGTAAAAGCATACTACCACACCTGGCAGTGCTGCACTCTCTTTTACACATTTAGTCATTGCTGGGTAGCTCAGCAGAATGGAACTGACAAACAATTTTTACAACTGCATCAGACATGATAGTATGAATTGGTCTGTTAGAGAGGGATAAACAGCTTGAGCCTCATTCTGCACATCGGCTTTAATGATTGTACCTGTGCATATTACATTGCCTTTTACTATATGTGAACAGCTGTCAGTAAGTTGCATGCTTGGGTGGATCCAGATAATAACAAAATGGGAAGCCAACAAGCTTATCAGTCAGACTGTCAGGAGCCTGTCATCATCTAAAATACATTATGCTTGAGCCTGCCAACAACAAATACCCCAATCCCATGTAAGAATTCTCTATCAAACACCAATTCTTAATTTCTCTGTGTAGTAAACCGCACACACTCAAGCCTGTTATAAGAACAGCAGTGAGGCTGGTGCACTGCTAGCTGTGGCCATGAATAAACTCCAAGGACTGAGTGGTAACATCTGGATTACAGGGGTTAAAGGAAAGTAACTAACATAATTTGATTAATCTCTCTCCATCTCCTTTTTGCTTTCTCTCTCTTTTTCTCTGTATTCCTCTTTTTCTCATATTGTGACAGAGTGCTTGTTGCTCTTTCTCCTATTGGTGACCAGGTTAGGGAAAAGCTCAATTTACACAAGGAGGAACCAGACAGTGAAATTCAATTTGAAAGTTGAATGCACACTTGGTGACATATTTTACCTATAAATCCAGGAACTGCCCAAACAGAGCAAATATTTACATATTGTATAGTGCAAAGTGTAACTCCAGTGGGCCATTTCTAGCAACAATTCACTCCTCTATGTAAACTTATTAAAAATCCTTGGTTATGCCGCCACTTGAATACAAATACAAGAAGATGAGTGACTACTTGACACAATGGCACTAAATTGCCGTCAAAGCTGGCCAACAATGATGCCAGAATTCAGCAATGGGCCCACTTAATGAGCAACAGTGGCCAAAGCTTGGAGCTCAGTCGAAGATCCATCAGCTGCCACTGACCCATGAGCTGATGCTATTAAGAGTCAAAATATAAAAAAAACTATTTGTGCTATTTCTCCGGCCTCATTGGGCCACTGTGGCTGTCCAATAGGTACCAGGCACCTAAGGAAAAAAGAATCCTTATCACATTCCCGTAATTGAGCTGATGTGCCCCCAGATGAGGCGCTAACATCCCCTAAAGGAGCTGTGATACTGGGCTCTTGTCTTCGCCCTGGTTACATGTGTCCACACTGGGATCAAAGCTTTACTTTGATCCCAGTGTGTCCCAGTTGTTTTGGCAGGTTTCATAGTTTACTTCCTTGATAACAGTCCTAGTCATCTCATGATATGACTTTTAATTGATTATCACAATTTATTTTGGACTCACTTAGCTTTTACGGTATAGCATTGATGCCATTCACCCCAGGGCAGCCAATATATACTATGTAGTTCAAATCACACCAGGCACCCAATGCAATCCTCCATTGACCCAATTCAGCCCCATATGGCAAGAAGCTGCCATCTACCTCCTGGCAATTAGACAAATACAGGCCTAAAGATAATATCTGTAGCCTCGCCCCTAAACTAGATCAATCAAATAAAGCTGCTTCTTTGGACAAAAAAACCCTTGTATAATGTTTCATCTATACAATTTCTGAATCATGATTAACCCATACTGAGAGTTACCATCCCTATAATGAATATCACACAGATAGGCCTGTCAGAGGACAATATGTACCACAGTTTATTTGAAATTGAGACATTGCCTTGAGTCCCCCCTGCTAGTTGTGAACTTTACAAATGAATATTTGATCACAGTAACTGAAACATGTAAATTCAGCTCTCTATTTTCTACAAGTTCAGTGTTTCTATTAAGTCAAAAACAAACTACAAAAGGGATTTGTAATAATGGGTGACATAAGCTGTGAGTGGAATAATTATGTCTTCTAAACTTTTAAAAGTCTGTGCTGCAAACTTTTTATTTTCTTCTTGGTCTTCTCTGGCAATAAATAAATACATTTCAGTCCTTTCTACCATTCGATATAAAGAATGTTCTTTGTCTGACTTATTTTTTCTCTGTTTATCTTGTGTTAATAAAATTTTCATGACCTGTTGTCCTCACTACCATGTAGGACAGCAGAAGACCTGCTGGAAAACAGTTTCTAAACTGTGTCACACCTGCAGCTGTTGATGTTTCTCATTGCAGTTCTCTTTTTCCTGCTAAAAATGAAATTAATTAAACTGTATAAGCCAAAATTATAAAAATGAATAGTTACAGCTATAATATTAATAGTAGAGTAATGAACCTGAGAGGTAATTTGTGGTACAGACAATAAATACAGACATGTCAAGACTGCTGCTGCAGGTCAGAACTGGTAAAACACCCTGCAAGGGTCCAAAATGTTTTGTCATATTGATCAAATTCATGTCAATTTAAGCATGTTTAGAAGTTCATACATTTTAATTCATTTTTTTTTTCCAGATTTTTTAAATCTTATATTTACTCAATTAAAGGGCAGATTGGTTTTGAAAACAGCTAAAACTGATGGCACAAGTAAGTTGCAGTAGAGACTTATATTCCCTCAAAGTGATTAAAAACATATAAAACAAAAATGCATTATTTTTCTTCCATGCAGACCCAGTAACTGAGCATAAAGATGGTTTTTATGCCCAGCAGCTTTCACTTGCGAACACCCATAGGGCACAGCCCTTGTTCAGCAAATGAAGGGATAGATGAAAAGTCATAAAGCTTGTAGACTTACGGCTCACATAAGTAAACTGCCCTGCTTTGGAGCCTGTTGCCTAGCTGCCGCCTACATCTATTCTGTATGACATTTATTTATTCTTTTTTTTTGCCAATGCTGAGAGATGAATTGAATGAAGCTGATTGCATCATATGCATGTGTGCATCAAGTACTGTACTGTTCACCCCTTTGTTCCTCTGTTTATATTGTCTCTCTCCATCTTTCTCCCAATTACTTCATACCTATTTGAACTTTTTGCATCACAACTTGAGATGCACTGTACATCCAGAGCGGGCTAGTTTTTAAAGGGCTACTGGTACACAGCACATGAAGCTTATGATGTTGAACTGTATGTATTGAGACAATTTTCTCTCTATGTAAAACAATGCTTGTACACAGCTGCCTGGGAAGATAGACTCGGTAAAGACTCAAAGACACTTCAGAGAGAAGGTACAAAAGCAAGCATTACTTTCAAATATGTCAATGTCTTGAAACTAGAGCAGTGTATCCTAAGGGCTTTCAATGTTCGTTTTATTTATATTATCATATCTAATCCATAAAAGACCTGTGTGTCATTACTGAGTCGTCTATGTTCCCCTCAGTGCTTTTCAGCAAAGTCATTTATCATTTAGATGTACTTATTCTTCTTTTGTTAGTCAGTTGATTTGTCTTTGAGGCTGTGAGCACCGCAAAGAGCAGAATGACAGCAAAAAATGTCAAGAAGGACAGAGTCACAAAGAACTGCATGTCAGCAGCAGTGTTGACTATGTAAAAACCTAGGGCGAAACCTGTCCAGAGCCACAATTGTATATGGATTGTACAATAAAAGTCTCTTTAAACATTCAGCATGCTGTGCAATAAATATATTTAACAAGTCCATTAATGTTTGTGTGTTTTTTTCAGAAGGAACACAAGGACAGTGTGTGCTCTCAGGCTGAGGCTCAGTGGCAGAAAAGAAGCTTTTGGGTTCAAGAGAAATGGAGGATACTGAGTCCCCAGCTGGAATTTCACAGTAAGTTTATGCCATAATTGTATTTCTTTCCTGCATTGCTGTGACTGCTCACACTTTACAGTGGATTATAACTGCCACTTATGTTAGGTGATGCACGTACTTGATTTTTTCACTTGTATGGTGTTGTTTGCCAAGTACTTTTGAAAACTTTAAATGGCTTATTCACTTTTATTACCGTGCATGGAAGCTTTTATACAAACTGTGATGACGATTGAAGAGATAAAACTGCCAATATTCACAGTCCGTTAAAGGTTAAGTTAATGATGACTTATGTAACTGAAATCCCTTTAAGTCTCGTTTGTTCCTGCACTGTACAAGAAAATGAGAACTTGTTGAACAGATCTATAGAGAGCATAATGCCATTTCTTTATATGACAAACAGATCACTTAATTTTACAGCTCTTAAATGAAAAAAAATTAAATAAATCCAAAACATTTATAATATCTAATATTTTTAAAAACTAATGGGGTATCAGAAGGTACAGAAAACACATGTCAACAAAGTGAAGTGGTTCACTCATACTTAACTAAACATGGGGTTAATATCATTTAACCGGCAAATATTTGACGGTGACATTTAGTTAATGAAGAGAGATAGTAATCTGCGAGAGATGAGGAGAAGAGATTCAGGGGCTGCTCCTGTTTCCTCCTATGGATGGTTAACCTTTGCTGTTTGAACTAGGCTTGTTGAATATGTTGATGAAATTAGCCCTGTGTGATGCATTTGGGTGGTGTTTGTGCTGCGGCCGGTGAGTCAGGAGCCGCTCTGGGCAGATGGTGGTCGGAGTGGTGCATAAGGTGCGTTTGATATTCATCAGGAAAGCCGACCTCTGCCATGATGTATTCATCACGGGGCATACATCCTGGCATGGCATGCAACAAAACATCACTCACCTGCATAATGGAAGGATGCAGAGAATCAAAAACACGACAAAAGCAATTTTCAGCAATGTGTCAGCCTCACTCCGACTCCCCCTCTGTCACGCTTCAGTTGGATGAAAACAGGGATATTCTGATAAAATTCAAAGTAAATGTTTATGTAGGTTTGGAGAATGAACACTGGTGTTGGTCGTCTAATTCAAGCTTGGTTATTTGAAGAATCTTCTGGAGATCAAAGGATCAAACAACAAAGTTCACAATTAAAAGAGATAAAAAATGTTCTCATGTAGAGAACTAAGAAAATACTAAGCTGCACAAAGCCAAAATCATTTCAGTTTGGCTGGCTCCGATAAACCTTTGACATTGAAAAAACACTTTTTTGGCTTCACACTATATTAGTTGCCTAAAACTTGAATACTCAGTGTAATGCCCAAACTTTTTGCTTTCTTCTGTCTAAATCAAACAAATATAAAAGCACCATGATTTGAAAAACTACTTTACAATTAATAATAAGCATGTATAACTCTAAACTCATCATAAATAGTGGATTCATCATGAGCTTGAGCCTGAGCATCAGCAGCATGAGCTTGTTAATAATAATTATGTTAACCAACAATCTGTTTGTGAACCACAGTGTTCTCCGTAAACATCTCTTTACTGGCTACCATTAAACCTAAACTGAAGAATCCAATGGTTAGATCTTGACAACAGTTTTGCATAAAATTCTGGGGCTGAGCTGAAAAATCCTATTTATTTTACTATCTGTCCTTTTATTGTCTGTGACTGCAACACACTTTGACATGTAAGCTCCAAAAAACAGGTATTTATAGCATTTGTGAAGTGGAAGAATACCACAAAATCACACCTGAAAGCAAAAAAAAAAAAAAAACCCTAACCCTAACACTCAAGAAATCAGTATAAAGTAGCATCACAACACAGATTCTGGACATCTTCTACTCCTCAACCTCTCTGTTCTATATTTTTCCACAGGGAATACTACTTATACAGAAAAGTCTTAGTAATAGTTTTTTGGAATTGTATATATAGTTGATAATTCTCTCTTTTTGCTGTGGTGACATACTCTTCTTCTTGACGCTTGCAAGTGTAAAACAAATTGTTGATTGAATGTTACTGTACATCAATGCATAGAAACACACACACATACTGCATCTTCCCATTGAAGGCTGGTAAAAATACAAATAAGCAGGCAATTGAATTTTATACAAAATGTGTTATCACATGTTGTTTATTGCAGCTTTATGTGGTGTAAATGGTTGTAACATTTTTTGCACACACAAACAAACAAACACACACACACACACACACACACACACACGTTTTGTATATGAGGATGAACCTACAGAGATGCACCGTTTCGTTTTCACACATTCACATCGACACTCGCAAACACACACACTGTCCACCTGGTTCACGGTACGCATACGGATGTGATACCTGTGAGAATGTGTCATGGTGCTCTGTTCCCACTGCATTGGTAGAAGGATCAGTGGTCTTTGGCGTGTGTGTGTGTATGTGTGCGTGCTTGTGTGTGTTTGCGTGTGTGCCTGTGTGCCTGTTCGTGTGTGTGGATGTGTTGTGGAAAGGGAAATATATCTGCATATGCCAACTGCTCTTTACACGTTTTAGTAGTCTGAATAAAATACAAGAGTCATAGTCTGTTTGTCAGCATGTTAATATTGTATGTGTGTGTGTGTATGTGTGTGTGTGTGTGTGTGTGTGTGTGTGTGTGTGTGTGTGTGTGTGTGTGTGTGTGTGTGTGTGTGTGTGTGTGTGTGCGCGTGCACATTTGTGTGTGTGTGTGAGTGGTGGGAGGGAGAAGGGGGATCTAGGACAGGTGCTTTAGAAGAACCCCTTTGACTCATGGTCTCTTTACTAATTAAGTTTAACCTCTTTATGTGTAAATGTGTGTGTGTGTGTGTGTGTGTGTGTGTGTGTGTGTGTGTGTGTGTGTGTGTGTGTGTGTGTGTGTGTGTGTGTGTGTCTGCTTGTCTATCCATGGGAAAGGTTCGCCTTTTGCGCTCCCTCACCCTTTGGTTTCTCTTTTTTTTTGTCCTGTAAAGGCACATTTAATCTACACCAGTTTGTTCCAAGCGCTTCCTTTTGGGGTTTTTTGTGTTTTTTTTTAAATCTCAAATTTCAATATATTATGACATTCAACCATTTTCACTGCAATAATTGTAGTCCCAGTATGTGTAAGTATCTTTCTTCTGGAATTTTGCAGAATATTTAGTCAAATTGTATCATAGCCATATCAGAAACAACACTTGCTGGATGATGTCCAATCAGTACATTAAATACGGAAGCTACAATTTATATTTGAAAGGGAGATTTCCTCAATCGTAACCAACTTTGTATTTATGTTTTAGATACATTAGCCTTGAGTCAACTTTGCAAGATAAGGTATAAGAGCTTTATATAAGGTTGATCTGTACTTTTGTCAGTCAAAATGTTTTACCAAGATATGTGGGAAAAAAAAGGGGGGGAAAAGGAGATATATAAGCACATACACACACAAACACAACCTGCATGTTAAGGGGGGAAAACATCCTTGTTGTTCACAATGTTTCATTATTTTCCAGAATGTATATACGTTCATTGGTTGGATCTTTTTGACTGAAATCTGAAGTGTTTGATCATTATTTTAATTATTTATTTGTAACACATTTTTGGAGAGATTTGCAGCAGTGTACTGATAACAGAGGTGGTTCAATCTCAGTGTGTAAAAATAAGCTTGCTTTCGCCAGCTGGGAAGATGGTCTTTAACCTGAGTGGGAGTTGCTGGCTGAAACAAAAAGAAGAGAGAGTATTTTAAGGATTATACTGGTGTTGGTGAAATTTTTTTTTCATAGTCACACAGTTGCCTTCTTAATTTTTAAGATTCAATTTATTTTAATTTTGCTTGGCTACTTATTATAAAGTCTTTCATTATCAGTGTTCAGTTCATAGTTCAGTTCAGTTCAGTTTGTCCCCATATCATCAGCATCTCATTTAATCACTTAAAACTAATCTCATTTCAAGCTTTACTTTGAAAACTCCAGCATATAAATTGGCCAATTTGAAGCCCTTTTGGGCATGAACTAAGTAATCTGAATTAAACGTTAAAATGGAGACTTGCATTTTGAGAACAGACAACTTCAAAGGACTAAGTGCATCCAGCCCAAATTTACACTGCGTGCTTAAGCAAGTTGAATCGTGCTTGCCGCCCACAAGCTATTTTCCACCTGCTGCCCACCTACATCAACAATAGTGAAGAAGAGCCCAGAATAAACACAAATACAGACACAACAGAGTGCACATGGTGGCCACGCTCCTCAGATTAACCCTCATCCTCCCTGATGAGCCCTCTTGTTTTTACCTGAAGCACTCTGCATTTGACACAACATGGACACTATACAGAAACAATAACAGCCTTTACTTCCACTCTGAGATGTTGGTTTGTGTGATGTCAGGAGCAGCAGATAGTGCTAAAAGCAGTGCTGCTGACCTCAAGCTCAATCTGGGTCAATCTGGGAAAAAAACTCATTTAAAAGCTTGCTTTTTCAAGTCTTCACAACTTTCGTAAGCACTGGTTGAAGATTCACTCATGACAAACAATACAGACCAATTGTTCTGAGAAAATTTGCAGCAACTGTTTTTCTATTGTCGCATACAACTAAAATGAGTCTTTGTTATGTTAAAGAGCATTGTTCATTGCACTTAACCACTGCTATTACAACTCTACCTTGTAATCAGGGAGAGAGACGGAGAGATAGCGAGAGGTGGGGGAGATCGGGTTTCTCAGCGGCTCTGTACCCTAATCCTGGATTTGGAGATGGGATGAGAAGAACGCAGGTAAGGACAAACACAAGTAATAACAGCACTGACATGGGATGGGTAGGTGGGGGTGAGTGGCTTAGAGGGCCTCATAGATCAGGAGAGGGGTGGTTAATCGTAGGTAGGTGGGGTATAAATACCTGCAGTACACAAGGGTGCAAGAAGCTGAAGGGGTTTGACAGGCACTGGCTTACCTGCATAAAGAGCAGAGACAAGGAGACAGGGACATGCAGGATAAAGGCCTTTATGAGAGAATCTCAGTAGATGAGAAACACATTTCAGCAAATACTTAAGAAGTCCATCACTATTCATCCTCAAAGGTCTTTGCTGAGGATACAATTTTGCTTAAAACTGTTAAAAGTATGGGCTTCAGTGCTTTTGGGGAGAACAGGCAGCCTATCACAGTTTTAGAGATAACAGAAATTTGACTGAGAGCTGTGCTTGACTGAGCCATAGAGGAGAAGACAAGACGAAAAGGCGAAAGAAGGCAAGACACATCAAGGAAAAAAGAAGAGAAGGGCACAGGAGACAAGACGAAGAGAAAAGATGACAAAAAAGGCAAGAAAAATTAAGACAACACTGACAAGACAATAACAAAGGAAGACAAGGACAAATTTCAAGTGGCAAGTAAGGGCAAGGAAGCAAGACAAGTGAAGGCAGTTTAATGGGAGACAACACCAAATAAAACCAGAGCATTCAAGATAAGGCAAAGTACACAAGATAAAGGAGCACATCTCACTTCAAAATATGGCATCTCAGGCATTCAGTGCCGACTCTTTCACCTCTCTGGTAGGAGATTCACCCCTGCCCATCTTCATGCACCACACCTCTGCCAGTGACTGCCTCCCAGCCACATCGCATGCTCACAGCATGGTTTCTGCAGGTAAACTGACCTCGAAGGTACCTCTATCCTGTTATGTTGAATATATTTTCTTCTGTATTATTTTCCTCTCATGTGCTTGACATTTAACTTGTAAATGGAGGCTTATGGTGCCTTAATAATATGACTCATAACCTGCATAACGCTGTCATGGACCTTAAACCTCAACTGCGGGAAAATAGCCCTCAGTAACCACTGTAATCTTCCACTTCAGTCTTGTGAAGCGAGAAGAAGACAGGATGTTGGCATTGTGCCGTTTCCTCCTGTGACACAGCATAGATGAGAATATTCTGGAGGGATTTCACTTGGAGAGTATTGATTATTAATATTGATTAAATAGGAGGTCCCGCTGGTTCTGCAGATGAGTCATGTCTCATGTTGGGCTACACGTTGCACCTACAGGCTTATAATTGAGCCAAGAATGTTCGGCCCCCCTGCTTATGCACCCTCATCATTGCACAGTTGTATTCCCAGGCAGCGGGGTGGATGAATTGGATTGAAAAATACATTTATTCAAATCCAATCCAAATTATGTAAATGTATCTAATCAGTTGGTTTAGCCCAGCTGTCTCTACTCAGTGGATAATTGCTTTGAGGATATGTTATCATTATGGCAAACTCCCCAAGGTCTTCTCCACGATTATAGAGGAAACTTCCTGCTCGTGCCTGCTGATTGTTATAAGCTTAGAATAGACTGAAATAAAATCACACAGGACATTAGTCATACAAAATATGTATACAGTAGGAGATTATCTTGTGAATCTTGGAAGAATCTACCTTACTTTAGGAATTTTATAGGACGGGGCTTTGCTACAATCACATATTAGCCTGTCCTGTATTTGATTATTACCACAGATGTGTGGCCTTTTAAAATGAAGATGAAATCTGTTTACAACACATAATTACAGCGGGACTTGACCTCATGTGTTGTAGCACCGTTCTATAAGTTTTATTTGTTTGTTTTTCTAATTATATGTCTGTTGTTCTGTACTGCATGTCAACATTACAAGTGTGCATGCATTAGTTAGTGCTTGGGATGAACTTCAAACTGCATAAAAAAGACAAATAGGCTACATGAATATTTATGTAATTAGCAGAGGACATGACCAGAACAATGTTCAACTATATTTAAATACATTTAGCTGAGGAGAGCATTCACAATGACTCAGAATTTGTGTCATATTAATTTTAGCTATTTAAATCATCAGTTTTTTTGCCATGGAAAGATAGATTTCCCTGCTTTTTAGTATCTGATGTTTTGGATTGCCACTTTTTGCATCTTCAGCATAGAGCTAATCCAGTTCTACAATTTTTCCTCAGTGTCTACTAGAATTAGACTGTAATCACATCTCTTTTCTGCACATGTCATATCATTAGACAGGAAGGTGTCTGTAAAAAATTGAATCTTACCCATTAATATCATCCTTCTGTCATAAAATGAAGCTTTAATTATGAAGTAAGTTAGTAAAGTTAGTTGGTTTTACATTTATTCATTATGTATTATACATTATTCTGATCAGAGAAGGAATCAGGGCTTTGAATCTAAATTGTAAATGACTGTACCGAGCTGTCCTCAGGTCAGATCCCAGCTAACATGTATCGCCACTGATGGGTTTGTTTTATTCTTTTGGTCCGATTGTAACCACATTTGTCTCCATCAGTGTCGTCTGGGCTTTCCCTTGGTCAGCCCCTCAAGCGCTCACAGATGAATTTATCCACCTCCTCCCTGGGCAACGCTCTCGGCAATGGCCCCCCCAGCCTACATTACCCAGTCACCCCCTGTCACTACAGCAACCAACAGGCCACCTATGGCATTATGGCAGGTGAGTGGTGGTGGTGGTATTTGTGACAACTAAGCAGTTTATCTTGAATGATTCTGCTTATACGTTAACCTAGTAATTTATTAAGCAGAAATGTAAAATATTATATGGCTCCAGCTTCTCAAATGTGATGATGTTTGGCTTTTTTCTGTCTTTAATCATTTCTACCAGAAGAAATTGGCAATTTAAAGATTCTGCCATGGGCTCTTGGAGATTTGGATGGGATTGTTTTCACTATTTTCTGACATTTTATGAACTAAGGACTAATATAGTTCAAAAAATAGCAGCAATGTGGCTTTTCTACCATACAAGGAAACAGGTCTGAAATGGAAACTGAGTGGACACTTAAGTTTCACATGTTGGTGCTACATCAATATAATCATACTATTATTCAGGTGTGTTGATTCCACTTCTGGTAGTGTGCCATGATAAAGTTTTTGAAGATTATCATTATGCAGATGATGAAATATAAATATGGTAATGATGTTGGAGTAAAGATAATTAAGGCCCCTCTGTCTCTCTTTGTAGCTCAGGAGATGCTCTCTGCCAGTATTTCTCAGACTCGTATCCTGCAGACATGTGGTGTTCCTCACCCTAACATGGTGAGCGCTGCAAACCCATTGCAAGGTAATGATCACATACACACACTCACTATAAGTCTCTCTTTCTCACACACATGCACACAAACACACATAATCATTGACTAAATGGAGCAGACAATTTGTTTATTTCTATTTCATTTTCATTCATTTCCATTTTAAATATGCTGCCAGTTAAAATCAATTTCAGACATGATTACCTCGCCTGACGCTATAAGCTCTTTAGCAGTCTTGTTTAACATTACTGTCGAAAACGACTTGCCACTTATTCCCCCTCCTGTCAAGAGAGAAGATTAATGGATATAGAGGTGTGAATGTGAAAACTCTCAGCAGGAATTGGAATAAAAGTGTGTAAAGAAGTAATTTGTTGTTTGTTATGTTAAGATTCAGAAGCCAAAAACAAGTCAGTTATCAGTTGGATTATTGAAGATTTCTGACATTCAATAATTCAGTTCCAACTAGACCCATCTAGCAAAGTATTTTCTTAATGGAATTTAACACAACCACATAGTTCAAACAAAAGGGAGCTTTCTCAACATGTATTGATATTACAGCTGTCAAGTTTGGCCAGCACCAATAAAACATTTCATAGTTAAAGCTAATGTGCCGGTGAGATATTGTACAGCACAGTCATTTTCTTAACAACGCTATCCTTAATAATGTTGCTATGTGTTGCCTGTTGCAGATAGCTGTAGGTGTTCATGCTGCACACCAAGCTTTGTGGTAGGGAATTATAAGTCAGTCCTGTGCATTTTGCAGCAAATAATACCCAAGGACAAACACGACTGAAAGAACACCTTTGATTTATATGTTTTTTTATGCCGATGAAAATATTATGCAAGTAAAATTAATTTGACACCAAGGCAGTTTCTTACCAGAAGTGAACACAGACAATAGCGAACACCCAGACACATTCATCAAATATAATCTATTAGGTAGACAGAATGAAAAAATGATGAAAAGAAATAATTTCTTTCTTAAAGAAAGTATGAAGTAAGGGAGAAAGTGTGAACTATTTTCTGCTGATTTAGTCAAGAAGGACAAAAACAGACCAAAAAGAACATTAACTAGCCCTGATGGCACAGCACAATTAACATTTGCAGATGAAGTACTAAAATTGCTTCTTTTAAAAGACAAGACTGCTAGAAATTTAGACCCTAACCACTCGAGTGATATTGACCCAGTCCTGTAAACGGTCTAATGAAATTGACTGGTCCACAGTGTCAAAGGCTATGCTGAAATACATAAGGATTAAAATTAAACAGCCTCACACATTTTAACATCGTTTGTCGCTTTAATGAACTCTGTTTCTGTGCCATCAAGGGATCAAAAGGCAGACTGAAGTTATCATGAATATAACTGTCACTGAACTTTTGTCTACAGCCTTATAGAAAATGGCAATTCATATATGACAGGATAATGATTTAAGACAAAGGGATGTGGATTAGCTTGAAGTGAGAATGAACAACCAAACGACTGAATTTACGAACTGTATTAAAAACCTCCATTACACATTTAGCAGAGACAAGCACATCATATCAACTGTGCATTTGGTATGATTCATGTGAGAAACGGCCACTGATAAATTACAAAATTAAACTTCTTCAAAATAGCATTAGTGCGCAGCAGGATATTGAGAATAAAGGACAGTAACAGATTTAATAGCATTAAATAGAACTCTGTTATTATATGAGCTGGATGAAACAAGGTCAGAAAAGAAGCTGTCCCTGGCTCATCTTTAAAGCTAATCCATTTTTATATTAACAATAAATAAAATGAGTGAGTGTAATGTGAAAGGTGTTCATTTATGAACCCATAGAGAATTATCAAGTCTGCAGCTCCTCTCAGCTGTATGAAACTTTTTTTGCCTCATTTAAAATGTTAGTCATTAACTCAGCTGTCATCAAAATCTTTTCCAGCAGGTAACAAAAGCATTCTGAAAAACCCACAGTACTTGTTCAACACCAAAAAAAGCAGTCGCAATTAGTGACTGTTCAAGGTAGGAGAAGTTCAAGGACGCAATGGGGGTCCAGTGATTAGCCCTGAAATATTTGAATCACTCTGAGATCATGCTTCAATCAGTAAATATTACAATATCATATAAATACGAGATTATTACCATTAATTAAAACTCAGTAAACCGCAGGAAAACTACGTTTACTTCCCTTAACATATATGAAACTAATTAAAGCAGATCATTAAACCAACGTATAAGAAACTCATCCTTGTCTGTAATCTAACTGAATTGTATTTCACTTCATTGATGTAAGATAGCATACCTAATGGGAAAATGAATTCAATGAGCAAAATTAGCATAATTAAAAAAAGCCACCAACAGGCACATTAACAAGAATAAGTAAAACTAGAAAATACAAAATGGTATGGCTTTATAATAGAACAAAATGCTCCTTCCAGTTTTAAATTAATATTCAAACCACTTTTTATTTGAAATAAATAAATAAATGGTTATTATCAGCTGCCATTGAATAAGTCCATTGTTTCTTGCGCTGTAATCAGAAGAAATGCACCCCATTTCATAAAAATTGGAAACACATAATAAGGGAAAAGTTGAATTTCTGCCAGGAAACACAGTACCACACTGGCAAGAAACAGCCTGCATGGTGGCAACTAACAATCCATAGGCAGATTGCTTAGTCTTTAGTAGTCTGCGTGAGGCTCAGAATGTAATTGAAACATGAGGATTTACTGGAGATTTACAGAAGTAAAACATATTTCATAGGGTACACTTCTCGCTTTTCCTTTCCATTTTTTTCTAAATTTGGTGTCTCTTAAAGGAGCCGTGTGTAGGATTTAGTGACATCTAGCAGTGAGATTACAGATTACATCAACAAGAATACCCCTACTCCCTACATATCTCCTTCCAAGTTTGTAGGGGAGCATATGGTGACTGCAAAACTCGCCAAAATTGTGAAAGTCCTTTTTTAGAGCTAGTGTTTGATTTGTCCATTCTGGGCTCCTGTACAAACATGGCAGCCTATGTGGAAGAGTACCTGCTTCCTGTGTAGATATAAAGGAGTCCTTCTAAGATAATGAAAACACAACTGTTGAGTTGATTATATACATAGTGATATATATAGTGATTATATACTAATTAAAATATACTTGTGAATATTATATTCCATTTCAGCCAAGTCCATTGTGCTAGATGCCACTAAAATCTACACACGCCTTTAAAACAGGATATATTTTGTTGTAGGCACCTTTACAGGATCTCCTGGACAGATTTCTTAACAAAAACTCCCAAACGGTGAGATCTTTGTATATACTGTATAGCATTATATAACTGCAAGTAATACTAATATTGATCCATGTTTGCTAGATGTGTAAATAGGTTCGTTTTTTAATACTTCTGCTATAAAAACTCAGTTTGTTTGCTTTCTGTGCACACCATAAAGCTGCTGATGCTATTACTGTACACTCTCAGCAGCTTCACATTCCCTATCCATGAACCCATATGCTTGTGAAGTGTGTCCAGAAGCCCACCTCTGTTTTGAAAGTCTAGCCTAGTCTGTCTCCAGAGCACACATACAACTGCTGTGTGCACTACAGCAAATGTACATACACACCCCAGGGAACCGCCTTCTCTTTTTGTCCAGTATGGTGAGGACAAAATGTCCTTAGCTGAATCATGTAAAAGCACTTTTGATGGTGTCAGGGCTGATTAGCCCCCACACACACACACACAACCACCACCCTTTTTTACCATTAGTAAACAGGGATATGTGCACAGGGCTCTCACTCTCTCTTCTGATATTGATATTACAGTACAATACAGTAGTATCTTACTGACATAATGAAAGACACATATGCCAGTTAGGCTAAAATATTTGTTTGGAAAGGCCTTTGAAAGCTGGAAGTAATTGCAGACATGTACTGTGCTTAGAAAATATGTCTCTCCTAAAGAGGGGATTTAAAGAGAGAGAGTACAACCTCTCCTCAACACCTTCAGTACAAGAGAAAATCACTGATGCATATAGTTTTGGTGTAGAATGAGCCACATTGCTCTCCAGCTGGTGTACAGAGCTGACAATTCAGTAGTTCAATGATAGTGTCTTTTTCTCCAATCCACTTTCAAAAACCCAACAATTTTGTATTGCAGCATGATGTGGTACAGGGTGATTGTGAGGGCTGTTGCTGTATTCAGTATTCTATTGTAGCTGTGGCACCTGTAGAAAAGATGTTTAATACCCAACCAAACAGCTGTAATAGATATTATATGATAGCAGTGTATGAAATGGCTTTGTGTAATGTGAGTTGTGACGAGGAGAATTATCATCCTCCCACATACACAGCTTCATAGAATGTCAGCTTATTGTTTAGCTGTCCAGATGCAACTTTACTGTTTTGTTTCAGTCTCACTGCTCTATCTGTGTTGTGTTTGGCCACAGCAGGCAGCTATACATACACTGTACATACCTGTTCAGCACCAAACTGCACACTGGCCAAGGTAGCGACTAGCTGGTGAATATAGTGGAACATTTACCAGCTGAAGAGATATTTCCCTCCAGAGTTGGTGGAGACAAAACAGACTTTGGTTTCATAATGGTGGCTCATAGTACTGCGTTATTTCAATTAATAACCATTCCATCATCCATTTACATAGCTGGAGACCTAATTTTGACACAGCAAATCAAATCCTGCATAAAGGATTACTCATATGAGCAGAAGGTTCACACTGAGCCTGATAGCATCTGTTTCATGCTGGTTTGGTCATTGTTTTTGTTAGCGTCACAATATCTGTCCATGATTTGTACCTGCAGCAGTTTGTTTACTTTATTTCCACTCTGTATAGCACCAGAAGCCTGCTGATTAATGTCAATTAGCTAATGTCACGTTCCTCAAACCAGCTGGACAAAAAAGAACGTTTCTTATTTTGTCTTCATTCTAACAATAAAAAACAGTTATCAGCACATCAAAACAAACAGATTGTTTGCACTCCCCATTGTGTGGCAGAGTAAGAGCTGCCTGTGGTAAATTACTGCAGGTGGATGTAGAGACCGCCCAGAGCAAAGTCAATATGTTATTTAGCCAACAAAATACTGTTAAAGGATAAAATCTGCAAGTAACAATTTCACTCAAATTACCCTGTGATACTGGGTGTCCGCTATATTTGGGACCTTGTCCTGTGTAACATCACTGATCTTTTTTTTGTTGAGACTAAAACAAGAAATGGTTGTCTTTTCACAGAATTGTTGAATGCGCTACTCCCTGCACTACTATGTCCTTAACACTAGAGGGGAGTGTTGCATCGTTCATTATAGATACAGTTTCAGCAGTGTTGGTATCATTAAGAGCCAACAATCTTCATATCAAAGTTCAGGGTGCACATAGAACAGTATTTGGCTGCTATTGACCTTTAAAGATATCACCTCTTATCTATTCTTGATATAATGTAGTTGGATTGATTACATTTTGTAAAAATGTATCAATTCAGTTGGCTGAAAAAAGGAAGAAAGTATACACTACAGCCACAAGCTCCATGCACTGCATCTATCACGAACAGCCTCCTGCAGAAATTTGACAACCCGTTTGAAAAGGTTTCTCTGTGTTAATTTATACTGCAAAGGCTGAACAGCTAATCAATGGATAGTGACATTTTAAAACAAGAATAAGAAGTGAAGGCAGCTTTGTATGGAAACACTGAAGCCAAGGATAAGAGCATTTTGGCAAGAAATGTGAATAGAGCTTTTTGGTAAATTATGGGTACACTGTGGATAATATATATTTGTAATCAACCCTGTCTCTAAGGTAATAAAAAGCCCATTCATTTCCATGTAATTAATCTAGGGAACACATTTTACAAAGTGTTTAAAGGACCTAATTTTAAAATGGAGTCTTGATCTTTAAAACAGTATGTGGGACACAATCATCTCAAAGTTCCATCTACTACCTTTTTCTAAGCCTTCAATCACATCTCTCATCTCTTCATTAACATATGAAGCTGGCTCAGGTGTCATTGAATGACCAACATGTGGAACATTACATTATACTATTTCACATTTTAATATTTCACTCCTTACAATATTCTACTTTTTTCATACTACTGTGATGCGATGTGTGATGTAGTAGTGATAATATACCGACTTTTTGACACTAACAAAATTTAATAGGTGGAGGGAATTATTATAATTATAATAGCAAAACGATATAAATATGAGCTTTTATTAAAATATGGATTTTATTCCCAGTAGTTTTGTGAGCCTCACAGGGGCAGGTCCTTCTTTTCGCTGTTGAAATAAGGCACTCAGGATGTCGGAATAGTGGCCATGCTACTTTAAGTACCCTTCTGACAGTCTGAGAGGTTCCCTTGTGTCTCCACTACCAAGTAATTCCCACCCCACTCCCCATCTCTCTCTTTCTCCAGGGTCTCTTACTCCTTGCTTGTACAAGTTCCCGGATCCTGGTTTAAGCAGTAGTTCTTGTGCATTAAGCCATGGCTTTTCTTCGCTGCCTTCGGCTCTCCTCTTGACTGATGAGGCTCCTGGGGGCCCCACTATAGGAGACATGAAAACTGACACCCAAAGGAAGAGCATGCGGGATCCAGAGGATGCCCCTGCCATGGACTCCCCACAGATACGAGAGCTAGAAATGTTCGCCAACGACTTCAAAATACGGAGGATCAAACTTGGTGAGTGGGATTACTAAATTATCATAATGATAATAACAGTAATAATAAGACTAAATAACTGAAAATTATCCCATTTCACCAATCAGATAGATGACCACAAATGTTTCTGCGTTTGCTCCTGCCTTGCTGCTCCTCCACTTGTGTATTCAATCAAGTATTTCTATTTCTTTTCTATTTTGACCTGCAGGGTACACCCAGACTAATGTAGGCGAGGCTCTTGCTGCAGTGCATGGCTCAGAATTCAGCCAGACCACCATCTGCCGCTTTGAAAATCTGCAGCTGAGCTTTAAGAATGCCTGCAAACTCAAGGCCATTCTGGCTAAATGGCTCGACGAAGCAGAGCTTGCTGGTGGTGAGTCACACATATTCGTATGAAGATAATCTTTACCTGGATATCTCTTCCTGATATGGTGTAATCAGACCCTTGCAGGATTATGAAGATCTAACAGCAAATTGTTCATTGTCTAGGATGAACTTATGTGCCTTATGACACCTTAAAATTAAACAAAATCCACTCATGACCCCTCATCACATTATGCATACACCAGTGAGCTGTGCGCAGTCCCACCACAGAGTGATTTTCTCTTTAAAGATTGTTTCATTTGAATAATCTTTTAGAGGTTTAAAGAGGTAAAACCATCCAGGATTTCACAGGAGGAAGTGAATATTTAAATGATGATTTTTATATTCACGTGTGAACCCTTTGAGGGATGATTACCTTAATGAGATATTACTTTTTTATTTTAAGTTACACTGATATTTATTCCAAGGGGCAAAGTTAAGACAATGACCCATTACAATAATGATTAGTAAAAGACTAATCCAGTCAAAAGTCCAGTCAGGTCCAGTTATCACTTAGTCAGCCAGTAACTTGAGTCAGCTGTCCTGTTAATTCATTTCTGTCATAATAGTTTTTCTTTTTTTAATTTTCCTGCAGCCTTGTACAGTGATAAAATAGGAATGAATGAGAGGAAGAGGAAAAGGAGAACAACCATCAGGTATCATTGAAGTGCAAGATACAATACAGTAAATACCGTACAATGATGTTCAACCATACGATGAGTTAATTTTCTTTTCTCATTCCCACTGCAGCCTGGGAGCTAAGGAAGCTCTAGAGCGCAGCTTTGTGGAAAAAAGTAAGCCATCCTCTCAGGAGATAGCCAGAATTGCCAAAGGCCTCCATCTGGAGAAGGAGGTAGTCAGAGTCTGGTTCTGCAACAGACGCCAAAGGGAGAAACGGGTCAAAACCAGCCTCAACCTCAGCTCCTGTCTGACCAAAATTAGTTCAAACTGCATAGCACAGATGAGTAAAACACAAAGGTCAATGACATAAGTCAGTGAGTGTTTGTACACCTCCTTTCTGAGCACAGCAGGTGAGAATGTATTATTTATAAATCGAATGTCTGACAAACATTGTGAAGCATCAAGTGGGAGAAATCAACAGGAAACAGTAAAAAAAAAAAAAAAGAAGAAAAACCCTTTACTCTGCATGCATCATCATCTCTGCTGATATACTTGGAACAAGACGCAGGTTCAGAGGTTATTGGTTGGAAAAACACATTTTTGGGATTTAATTTGTAGAGACCCCCTTTATTGCAATATGCTCCAGTTTTATTAATGCTGTTTTTATATTGTTTCATTTTTTATTCTATATACTTGAAAAGAAAGTTGAAAGAACGTATTTTTACAGTCTTTTAATCTCCCAGAACCCACAACAATTTAAAAATATATATATTTAAATGTCAACCCAGCCTGTCATTTTCTTCTCTTTTTTTAAGTTGAAACTGTGAAGATAAAAGGTTTTCATTAAAATTGCGCTGGTTTGACGTTGAAGCAACCCGAGCTGACATTTAAATGTACTGAATCTTGGCAGCACCTTGTTTGCTATATGCATAACTGAAGGGACCAAATATAATTTAATCCATGCAGAGTGCTGTGCCCTTCTTTAAACAAATAATACTGTCCTTCACTTATTTTCTCTCTTTTTTTTTTAGAAAAGAGAAACATGTTATTGTTGATTAAATAAAGCGTTCTACATTTACATTAAAGATGAAGACTTTGCTTGTGGTTGTGTTTGATTATGTAATTGTGATTAGAGCTAATGTCTGTATGTCCTTTTATAATTAGCTGTCGCAGTCTAATGAAAAATGCCATATTAAGACTTTATTTTAACTGATAGTCATGCTCAGAATAGTAATATATTTAAACTTTGACATGATATTATTTATTTGAGATCTAATAGATAATGTTGATCTACTTTGCCGTGTATAATTTTTGATGTTTGGTCTGAAGTCAGGGAAATGTGAAACTTTTTGACATATTTTTCAGCAAATGGATCTGAGAATGTTTTCTTCATTGTTGTTGTTTTTTTAATCCCTGTTGTAAGATTGATCGGGGGCGGCTGTGGCTCAGGAGGTAGAGCGGTCATCCTCCAATTGGAAGGTTGGCAGTTCAATTCCCGGCTCCTCAAGTCTACATGTCGATGTGTCCTTGGGCAAGACACTTAACCCCTAGTTGCTCCCGTTGCTGTGCCAACGGTGTATGAATGCGAGTGAATGGTTAGATTCCTCCTGATGTGCAGGTTGGCGCCCTGCGTGGTAGCTGCCTGCCATCAGTGTATGAATGTGTGTGAATGTGGTGAATGAGTTGTAGTGTAAAGCGCTTTGAGTGGTCGAAAAGACTAGAAAGGCGCTATATAAGTACAGTCCATTTACCATTTGATTTAATTTTTGCATTGGTGGATGTTCTGCTTTTGTAGTTGCTGCCTTGACGAAGTGTTATAGAAAAACATCATCATGACTATGACCTGGTTGAGATGACTCATGTGAAATGGCTTAAAAAAGTGAGGAAACAGACTAATGCTCCACAACTTCCTTGTTAATACAAAATCTGGGCATTTTTATTCAACGTATCATTCAAGGGACAGTTAATTGGTGCCTGGAGGGTAAAGAAAAGAGAATGTCAGGTTAATATAATGCAGAAAATAAATGTGAATTATGTGAAGGCAGATATATCAGTCAGATAGATATAAAGTGCCTTCTAATCAACCTGATTTATATAATTATGCCAAAGATGTATTTTGGCATAATTTTCACATGTACTAAGTAGATGTCCCTTTCATTTCCCAGCCAAGTCTCTTTAATTTATTTCTGACAAATAATAAATAAGAAATGTGTTTCATATAGAGCCACGTGTCTCTTTTTTCTAAACTGGTGTTATGAACATATATTCTGAGAAAAATATGGGTATAACATGAATTGCACACTTCATTGGTATGTCGAGGGGGATTTATAAATAAAGCTCGAAGACATCTTGATTCAGAAACAAGTGATTCCCAGTGATTCATGTACAGCTGTCGAACTGCAGTGTTGTCTGGGGAAATAAATGGAGCATAGTCATCGACTGTTGTCACAATTCTGTGGTGGAAAGTAATGGGCACAGTATGCTCAAGAGGAAAAACTACTACATGGAAGAAGGCGCTAATCCTTAGTTTCAAATATGTCTTAATACTAACTCTCTTGGGGATATACTACCTTAATTTAGAGCTTATGTTTGATATTTTCCCATCATTTTATGTTTAAAGAATGATTACATAGTTTATATATTTAGAGAACTTAGTGGTCATATCATTTAATTAATTTTACAAGATGTGAATGACTAATCCCACTTTTCTCTGAAGTAATTACAAGCTTTCATTTCACTAAAAAGTATCAGTTTGTACCCCAGTGCCTCGTGCTTAAAGTGTGATTTATCCTCTTTACTACAAATCACATGTACTCAACATCACAGGTAACCACTTTGCAAACTATGCCGTTGTGTTTTAGATATTTGGATGTCATTTTTATTTTTTTCTAGACATCCACTAGTTAACATTCCTTTCTTTGTTTTGTGTTTTAATATTTGGACATCTGTAAAATTGTTACTGATTGTTTAATGAATTGTACAGTGTCTGTTTCAATAAGTAACAATGTTTAATGCTGTTGTGTCTTTGTGTGTGCTTAAGTGAGCCATAACGACACTTCAATTAAATTTAATACAGACTTGATGTCCACTGTGACATATTAGACAATTAGAGCAGGTTTAAAGTCTGCTATTTGGTTTTAATGCCACAAGGAAATGAATGGAAACTAGTGGCTACATGGGATGATAGTAAACTGCATCTGAACATCTAAAACTACACAGCACTGATTTTAAAATGTTCAGGAAAAATGTTAAGTGTACATAATTTCTGTTATGGAGCTAAAGGCTGCAAAAACACTGACATGGTCCTTTGAAGGGAAATACACACTAGAGGGTCACAGAAATATACCTGAAGTAACTTTATTATTTATAAAAGCCCCTGTACATAGTCACTTTACAATGACTAAGGAAACAAACAAAGATGAGGATACATACACTTCAAAAGTGTGGAAGTTTCCTAACAATCAAATTACACTCAATCAATGTCAAAATCTGTTAAAACATTGTTCACACTCACAATCAGAAAAGATTGTTAAGCAGTAAAGGAAGGAGTGATTTGCAAAAACAACAATGGATTATGTATTGTACTGCATGTAAGATACATGCAAGAAACATTTTTTTGGCAATGGAAACAAAATGCCAGAGAGAGCAAAACACAAAAACTAAACCAACATCAGCAGATGTCAATGTCACTCTCATGAGGCCTGAAGTTTGCTGACACATAAATTGATCAGACAGAAGAATCAGCTTCAGCTCTGAAGAGGTGAAAACATCTCCTGGATCACAGTGTTGGCAAACACTTCATTCACACCATGGCTGTAGTGTGTTTGTATGTTTGTGAGTGAGGCAGCTTAAAATAACAAATGACAGTAACTGCACAGCAGCTGAAAGAGAAGAAGGACTGCAGGACCAGTGCCATCCTACAATCACTGTATAAATCCCATGTCCAATATAAGATACACGATCAGATAGCAACATCAACCAAAAAGCCCCCCCAAAAAACCCTACCCTAATTTGATTACTCAGTAGTATCAAACTATCGATTCAAAACTCTTTGATATTCGAGCCTTTCCTAAATCCCGATTTGTGTTTGATTACGTTTTCTCAGCATCACAACCTCAGTGGTGGTAATTAAATGCTGGCCAGTTTGCCCTCAGATCACTCCATCTCACAATCTCATGCATTATTTAGAGGTGAAGTGAAGGCTTTATTCTTGCCTGAGGGCAATAACATCAGATACACATTTCACATGCATATGTTGACTGACTTATCTTCTCCTCTATAAATGGTAACATACCTATTTTTAAAAGCATGATAATTAGCTAGTTGTTTCATTTGTTCTGTGACGACAGTGTGATGATGCATTTTTTCACGTTCACTTTCATGTTAAAGTCTTATCTGATTCCTTATGATGGCAAAGAAATTAAATGACAGCATCTTACCTGCAAAATAATGGAAACATTTCACAGTGAATGCTTTAACAAGGATTGTTTGCCTCAGAAGTGAAGTGAATCAGATGGTAACAATGATAGTAGGTAACTAGTTTGAGTTGGAAGCTCAAGTTCCATCTGCTTACTGACAACCCTTATGGCTTTTTTAATTACCATGTTTAAGTCATTAAAACGTTCAAAAGGACCATCCATCTTCAGTCACGTACAAGTTGACAGAAGTTAAAACCATAACATCAGATAGGAAAAGCTAATTTCAAGGCCATACACACTGTAGCCCTTAGTCCTGCAGAAGAAGATGGGTGGTAAACAACAGTGTAGGTGGGTCAGTTCTCTTTATGTTAAGCATCTATTGGACCACCTTCAGGCTGTGGCCTCACATATGTCATAATAAATATTATTTTAGTATAAATAGATCAGATGTTTTGTCGTCGTGATCTGTAAGGCAACCTGCCAAAGGATGTCTGAATATGTATATGATATACACAAAATCTGCCCGTCTGCATGCTTTCAAATCTTTATATATATATATATATATATATATATATATATATATATATATATATATATATATATATATATATATATATATATATATATATATATATATATATATATATATATATATATATATATATATGAGTATGTGTGTGTATGTGTGTATGTGTGTGTGTGTGTGTGTGTGTATGTGTGTGTGTGTGTGTGTGTGTGTATGTGTGTGTGTGTGTGTGTGTGTGTGTGTATGTGTGTGTGTGTGTGTGTGTGTGTGTGTGTGTGTGTGTGTGTGTGCGTGTGTGTGTGTGCGTGTGTGTGTGTGTGTGTACCTATGTTACACCTGAAGAATTTCAACCATGATAAAACAAGAGAGTCTAACAGAGTCTCAGTATTAATGTTGCACTGGTTCATAATGAGAGCATTAATACAAAGAAAGACAATTAGTCCACTCCCAGGGCTCGGAGCTGTCTCTCGATCTCGTCGTCAGAGATGGTAGCTTGTTTAGAGGAGGCGGCAGCGCCGGGGACACTCTTTCCTGCAGCTGGAGCTCTCACCATCTGGACACACACACAGGGGTGAAAAAACCCATTAGCCTGCCCAATTCAAACTTAACTCACATACACGAACACAAAGCTTTGTGTAAAATGGTTAGCAATGTATGGCTGCCTGCTGCCAGTCTAATGCCAGAGCTGAAACCTTTTTAAAACTGATTGGCTTTACTGAAATAGGTCTTGTAAGAAAATGTTGAAAAACTTCCCCTTTTTTTGTTGTTCATCTCCACAGAATAATTCATATTGAATATAGACTTTCTGTCTCCTCATTAAAGCCCACCTCAAATTTAATTTAAATTTTTGCCAGAATAATTCGTTCATCTCCTTTGTAGAAAAATGGGTGAAGTTTCAATCAAATTACTTTTATCTCTAGTTGAGTTTCCATATTTGTGGGTTAATGGTCTATTTTTTTCATGTGCTTTAAGGCTTATCAACTAGTATTATGTAAGTTTACAACTCTTTTCCATAAGACATCATTTAAATGTGTAGATTTCAGTTCAAACTACATGTGCCCTGTATGTATGCTGAAAAAGTGTAGACATGTATCTGCATTTGTTAGTTTCCATACTTATAAACATGGCAGAATAATTCCTGTGAATATATATTTTAAAAAGAAAACAAAAACATCTGGTTGTTTCCTTGTAACTTCTTTCCAGTTTAAGGGTTGATCTGAGAAAGCTTTTATTGTTCTGTTTTCCCAGGAAAGCACATTATATGAGAACATTCAGATTGTTATTTGTCTTTTATTGTGATTGAGAGGTAAGTGCCAATTAGGGCATTTTTGTGAAACCACCTGTTTGTTCTCTCCAGCTGCTTGCTTATTCATTGGGGAGTTTGTGGGTTTGTGAAAGGTAATAACTCACAGAGGCCCCCAGGGGGAGCCCGCCTCTCAGCAGATGGGCAGCCTGGCAGTTACACAGACTACAGTAGACACAGCTAGAAGAGCTGAGGGCTAGCCCCACCGTGTGGCAGCTGGAATACATGTTGACAGCCAAGCGAAGGCCATGTGGAGCACTTATTGTTCAGCTCATGTTGCTACTCGATGTTTGTTCAATTAAGATTAGTTACATGTGTAAAATGTGGCAAACCATTCCTTTCTATTGTAACTTTTATATTACAGTCAAATTGTCAAATTGTATTAAAATTGATGAAATTTCACCTGGATATTGACAGTAATGTATTAAATAAAAGCACATGAAACAATGGATTTAAAAGTGTTTTCTAACAGTACATAGTGCAAAGTAAGGGTGTGTTTATAATTCTATGCTGGAAGTATGAAGGATGCTGAAACCAAAAGGTGGGTCTCTTGCTGTCTCTCATATGGATCTTCTTACCTTTCCTGAGATCTCAATGCCGATCTCATCCAGGACCTGGTTGACAATGTCCTGAGATTCCTCTTCATCCCCAGACTCGTCAAAGATTTCATCCAATGTGTCGTTTACTGAACAGACGGTGAGACAGGGAGGGTGGAGATAAGCACAAACAAGTCAAACACACTGATTTTCAATCACAGTTTGGACTTTGACAATGTAGATGTTAGCTTATTCTTTTTTTAAAGTTGTTTTGCAATCAAGTGTATTTAATTGATTGCTTGTGTGTCTGCATTTACACAAGGAATTGAAAAGCGTCTCCAACTACACATCATACATTCATATTTCTCTGATTTCAACACACGTCACCTCTCGCACGGTTCACACACAAATCCTGACAATCTGGTTTTGGAAAGCCAGTAAATACCAGAGCTCTTTGTGTTTGCACTGCATGTTCTTACTCATTTCTTCGGTCATGCCCATCTTCATGTTCTCCTTCTGGAAGTCTTGCATGGTCTTCAGGGTCTTCTGTGGATCCATCTTTTTGTTCACTGCTTGCATCGTCTGTACACAGGATTAAAAGAAGATTAGCGAATTTCTTTAAAGGCTGTCAGCAGATCTCAAGTCATACTGGCTGTTTTAAGACTTTCCTGTGTTAGCCAAAAAGTGTTCATATAAGAACTTATTCTCACAAAAATACAGAGGATAAACTACTCAACATGGCAAATTCCCATGGAGCAGATTACAGATGATTTCCCATACTTAACACACATGAGCGGGTGTCCCAGGGTAATATTCGTTTGGTTGATACAGGGTTTTAAAAAGGCTTGATCTGCATCCATTAGCACATTAGGATAATCGAGATTGCAAACAACACAAACTAATTCAGAAATTATGCATTGCCCTTGTTCCTGTGAAAGATCAGCACAAACATGGCCTACTTTCACAACTGAGGCTGACAACAGATAAGATATATTCCTGTCTCATACTGACATATTGCTCCAAACCGTGTCAAGCCACATGTCTGATTATCGAGAGAGGAAAGTGTTGCACTGTTCATCGACTGGAAGCTGCAAATTTTTCTATCTAGAAAAACATTTAATCGCTGCATAAACAAACAGACATAAAATCATTAACACATTCTCTCTTTCTCTTCCTCTCAAACAGCCACACATCATCACACACCATTAATCTGATCCTAATTATATTTGACCTGTCTGTGTTTGCTGTGTCTGACTCAGTGCAGCACATCGCTGATGGCCAATTACTACCTCTCACACTTTATTAAAAATGCTGAGACTCGGCTTTAAACATGAACAGATCCCACATTAATACTTTAATTACAGCACTAAAATATTGATACCGGTAAACACTGAAACTGGTTCATGTGCAAAACAGCTCCGCACCTAACTTTTCGAACAGTGAACTGAACACAGAAGATATGAAATGTCTAAAAATCTGGAGATTAATGGAGGATGCATTCCAGTTTTCTTAGGCTAAAAATAATAAAATATCAAGATGTATAAGAACTAAACTCATAACAACAAACTCAGCAGCCCATTATTACAATGTACAAGTACTGCTTTTCACAATATCTTGTATTTTAACAGACAATAATAATCAGATTTTTATTTGGCCTTTAAACCTTTTAAAACCCAACCTTAGACCAGGTGAACTGAATGCCAGGCTCAAGGATCTCACCTTGGCTGTGGAGGACATGGCACCGGCCATCTTCATTTGGGAGTTCATGACCTTTGTCTGCGTAGTCATGGAGGTGACCTTGGAGCTGACAGCGTAGGTGCGGTTCTTCTGCTTCCGCAACTGGACCAGCTGCTTGGCGAGGATCTTACATGCCTCCCGGTTACCGCTCTTAGCCATTTTCTTGATCTCTGCCTCCTGGGAAGGGAAGAGAAGGAGAGATGATGTTTCACTTTCCTGACACTTACAGTTGTGTCTGAATGTTTTTCTACTGAACACTAACAGTGTGAAAATGTGAGCATATGTGCAGTGTAAGTAAACAAATTAAGTATATTAGTTTTTGAAAGGGCAGAAGCAGCCCATGGCGCCAAATTCTAATCCAAATATACTGTGGATATCTGGAACGAATCCATTGAGGCTACTGAGAGCACACGTCTAAGTAAGACATCTGTTTAATGGTGAGAAAAATAAGTATTACCCAATATTTACAGATAATGTTCTTGTGTATAAGTATTATAAGGAATAATGGCAGAGCAAAACGGCTACATAAAAATATAATGCCAGTGAGCGCCACCAATTATCCTTCAGTCTCTGCAATACGACATGCTTACCCATGTCAAAAGCTGCATTAAGATCTAGGATAATCAGGATGAAGCACGGGAGATTTTAGACATTCATCACTTGTCAGAGATGCTTCTGTTTAGTCTGCTGTTTCTATAGTGCGTACACATAAGAACTGATAAACAAACAATATCCACAAAGCTCCGCAGAGACCAAAGTATTGGCAAATATAGACACAGACTATAGTAAACACAGTCATCTGGATCAAGCCTGACTTACTGGCAAGCAAATACATACTTTTAGCTTTAGTAAACATGAGAATATACACAAATGTCCACAGGGAGAGAGAGAGAGAGAGTGTGTGTGTGTGTGTGTGTGTGTGTGTGTGTGTGTGTGTGTGTGTGTGTGTGTGTGTGTGTGTGTGTGTGTGTGTGTGTGTGTGTGTGTGTGTGTGTGTGTGTGTGTGTGTGTGTGTGTGTGTGAGAGTGAGTGAGCGTCCCGAGAGAAAAGAGTGGAGCTCCAGGTTACAGTAAGCTAGCCAGGGCTCTCAGCACTGCTACAACAGCACCAGCATGCCTTGTTTATTTCTCGTGTGTGCGCTGAAAGCATCCTCTTCAGGAAATAACAATCAATTATTAATGTTTTATTCTCAGCTCTCTCTCTCTCATACACACACACACACACACACACACACACACACACACACACACACACACACACACACACACACACACACACACACACACACACACACACACACACACACACACACACACACACACACACACACACACACACACACACACACACACACAGAGCAGGTGCATTCATTTCAATCTATCGTTGCCTGCTTGTGAACAGTGCAAAACATCAAACAATGCCAAGAAGGAAAAAACTGTGAGAAAAAAAAAGGCAGAGGGCAGTTGCCTGGTAGGAACTGAGAGTCTGTCTGCACATTTCTCTCATTAACAGATGGACAATGTGTTGCTGCAACAGCTCCCATCTAAATGTCGTGTGTATTTTACAGGTGTTGCGACCAAAATTCAGTAAAATCAAGTGAGTTTTCAATGCATCTTTTTTTCAGGTGGCCAAATTTAATCTTTAACGGGATTGTGTCTCAAATTGAGATAACATCAGTTTAACAGCCATGATAAACAAAAAAAGAAGTAGATATTTGTATTGACTCCAGCAAATGAAACAACAGGTTAAAAATCAATTCATAGGGGGGTAACGTACAGTCACGATTGTGCTAAACTGCAAATATAGGTCATTTCCATATTGCAGCGAAGGCTACTTTTATTCAGAATGTGCGACAAAGCTTACTAGACTAATTAGCGGAAATCATAAATGAGAAATAAAAAATGTTGTTCCCCGGGGAGGTAATTATGTCCTGTATGATATTTACTTAATACAATAAAGGGGAGAGGACATGGCCTGTTTCTTTCATCTTTCAGCGAGGGGAAATATTATGTGCATCTCTGAATAAAGCCTAATCGTGTAACTGTGTGTGAGCCTGCGTGTGTGAGCATGCATGTGTGTGTGCGTGAGAGAGAATGGTCTCATTTTTGCCCGAAGCGAAACCACCATACCAGATCTGTGTCTTGTCTATTAATTTAGACCCATTAGCCAATCAGGATAACTCCCAAAATGTAGGACGGAAGTGTAAGTGTGTGTGTGTGTGTGTGTGTGTGTGTGTGTGTGTGTGTGTGTGTGTGTGTGTGTGTGTGTGTGTGTGTGTGTGTGTGTGTGTGTGTGTGTGTGTGTGTGTGTGTGAACCAGGGGGGTCTTAACAGTGCTTTGATGCAATATGTAGTAATCTATGTAAAATGCCATGCAAAGGAATATTTTGTTACCCAAATTTAGTGCGTGTGTGTGTGTGTGTGTGTGTGCGCATGTGTGCGCATGGATCTCACCATTTGTTTCTCTTGCTTCTCCAGCGCCGCTCTGTCCCTGGTGATCTGTCTCTGAGTGCCACGCAGCTCCTTCGACTGTTCTTTGATAATGTCTTATGAGACACAGAAAAGAAAACACATCAGCTCTGTGAAAACTACAATACCTGAAGATTAATTAACACACAACCACATTTTTTTCCACGTTTCTCTTCCAAAATACAAATACACACTTCAGAATTTATGAGATTATATCCATGAGCTTTTACTTTAGGCTTTCAAATATGTATAGTTTTCCACATCACTTTGTAAGAGCAAACAATCAGCTGATTAACTGATTAGTCAATCCAGGGAAAATGAATTGCCAACTATTTTTATCATTGTTTTTTTAGGGAAATAAATGAATACATTTACTGGTTCAAGCTTCTTAAATGTAAAAAAAAAAGAATATTTTGCTGATTTCTTTGGTTCTCTATGATAGTAAACTGAATATCTTTGTGGTTGTGGACATTTGATGACATGACGTGTCACCTTTTTCATTTCATAAACCATATAACAAATCCACAAATCCCAAAAATTCATCAACAGATTGATCAATAATGAAAATTGTCAGTTGGAGCCTTACATCACTATTTCAACGGACAAGTCAAACTACAACACCTTTGGCACAGTTCTCCACTTTCATGGCTCCCTCCAAATAAAAAAATGCAGCTATGAGAAGTGGTTGAAATCTGACTTCACTCATGACTGATACAGCCAACATAATCTGAAGCTGACAGATGAACAAAAAGCGCAGCAGCAGCAGCAGCAGCAGCAGAAGCAGCCTTTTTATTTTCTTTAATGCTCTGTAAGGATGATACATTTTCAATTTGGACGTCACTACGTTTCTAGTGCAATGAAATTATAAAGAGAAGAGTCTGCGTCAGCTGCACGGCTGTGGAAGAAATCCAGCACATCTATCAGGTGCCTTCATAGTGAGCAGAGTGTGAGTGTGAGTGTGAGTGTGAGTGTGTGTGTGTGTGTGTGTGTGTGTGTGTGTGTGTGTGTGTGTGTGTGTGTGTGTGTGTGTGTGTGCCGTTGAATGCACAAGAAATACCGAATCAATCAGCAGCACAATGACGCTGCCAACTGTGGAACAGAGGCTCCAAACCACCCACAAATAAAAACACAAAGTGGCATCATGTGAGATAATGCATGACCCTGAAGTCACACTGTGGCTACTGAGTGACAGACGACACAAGCATAAACACACACACACACACACACACACACACACACACAAAGGACCTCCATAAAGACAAAAAATCCAGTCACAGTTGTGCCACTTTCAGTTAAAACTCTATAGTAGACTGGATACTGACCACAGTTCTGACTTCAAATTAGATTCAATCTAAAGTGTAAGGTGCAACTTACAATGTCTTTTTCATCATTTTAAATATAAATTAATGTTAAAGTATTAAATAAAATGAAGATTCTGAAGAAAAAAAAATCTATTAAATTAGTCACGGCAAGTCTGTTTCATCACACTAAATAAAACTACACATTTGCCTTCAAGGGCTTTATAATATGTACAACATCCTCCACCCTTAAAGAGTAAAGAAATAGAAAAAAAAAAAACCTCTGGAGGAGCAACAGAGGAGGAATTCCCTCTTCCAAGATACACAGACCCTGACCCTAAGTGGGAACCTATATGGAGTTTAGTAATTACATTTTTTTTTTTTTTAAAGAAGAACTGAACAAAACAATTTATTCAGCTTATGTTACTGTATTAAATATTATGAAATTTGATGTTGGGGTTAAAAAGCAAACTTCAACAAAGTAAAAAAAAAGCTTAATCTTTCTAAAAAGTTCACCAATCATGAACTTGATCAAAACACGTCATAGCGTTGGACCACTTGTGTGAACGCCGCATGTATACGTATAAGATGACGTGCCGACAACGTCTCAAAGTGGGAGGGATATCGTCCTACAAATATGAGAGGGACTTAACCCCCCCACCCCTCCTTCTTCCATTCGCCAAATAACCTGAAACAACTTCGACTACCCCGCCCTGGGCAACAACGGAAAAAAAATCTGCGTCCAGGTAGCGAGAGATGAGAGAAATGAAGAACGTGAGATGGGGACTGCCAAAACGTATCTGCTGTGAAGATCTGATAATGGCTCGGCTTGGAGTAGAGGTAACAGAGAGCACAGTGAGTACAGTATGTGGATGATCCGAGTGGGTGAAACTGGAATGACAATGATGGGAGGAGTAGGTAGGTGGTGCTATGAAAAAGCATATGGAAAACATTTGTTTTAACTTACAGAGCCTGTTGCCAAACCTGCAGAAAGTATACTTAATGATTTTTATAAGAAATTCTCTCCACAAAAAATAAGTTTGGGGTCCAGGTGCAGCGAGGATGTATCAGCCTGAGGAGTTAATATACTCAGTATTTGAAATAGAATAATTGATTCATTAATTTTGACCTTATGAGACTGATTACTTTGCCTGCAGAAAAAAAGGCTTAAATATTTAGATTTGAAACACTCCCCCCCCCCCCCCCCCCCCGAATTTTAACATCACTATACATTACTGACTAACTATAATGACTACACTGATTACACAGGGTCATTATGCTCTACATTACAGATACAGACAGAAAAAAGGATTTGTGATAATATTACTGTTCAATCAGGCCATATGGACAGTACTGTAACCAGATTAATGAGAGAAAAATGTGTGAGATTGTAGATTTGGATGGATTTGTCTTAAATACTTGTCAAAATGTCGTTAATCTGAAGAAGTTATGATACAAAAATGTTATAAAAACTAATGTTATGTGTTAGCTGTATGTCACATCTACCTGACATGAAGTGTTTAGCGTTTTAACATGCGTTTTTATAATACTTTGAGTTTTAAGTTTCCCGTTTCATTGGAGAACAATTGCTTCACTTTAGCTTTAGTGTAACTATACAGACAGACAGACAGACAGCGAGACATCCTCTTCCTATATGGACCTGACGTAAAAAGATAGCTAAACTAACGATCATCATGAAGGGGGCAAACCTCACCGACCACACTAACACTTTATATTATTGTTGATGCTTCAGCTGTAATCCAGCCATATACCAACAAAATGTCATTTTCACCTAAAATACATTAAGTTTGGCAGCTTTGGCGCTTCAAAGCCCCGTTTTAGACTACAGTCAGCAGTGTAACTGTGACTCACACACTAGTCAGCCTCAGAACAGGTTAAACAAGTTAATTGTGGAGAGTGTTATCTAATTTAAGATGGGAACAACACGGCTAAAAACAAGTTAGCTAGCCGCTTTACACAGAGCAAACTTACCATCGACAGTCTTCTTCTTGAAAAGGGAAGCCATGTTTTCGATTTGTATCAACTTAAACACCAAAATACAAAAAAAAGAAAAGCCCTGTTGGGATATACTACGTGATTCCTAATGTTATATCGCCGTTTAGCCGACAAACCGGGGAGTTGTGTCAGTGTAGCAGCCTCGGCTTCCTGGTTGACTTTCTGTCGGAGTTCCTCAGCTGACTGACTGGCTCCACGTGACGTCACCGCGGGACTATCCATGCTGCCTTCAGGTGTACCTCGTAAAAAACCCTACTCTGATCAGAAAAGTGTGTTTCGCGCGTAAAGACGACTTAATATAAAATGTAAAGACTGTAGCGTCACACCCAAAATATAATCTCAAGGCCTATGTGTACTTTGAACCCAGAAATCTAACTACATGCTCCTTTCCGTGGGCCATCAGGACACCAAACACCCATATGAGCCATTAATGCATATTATGTGCAATACACCCACTGTATGTGCAATACATTAACTGCCTTACTCATCTTTTTTTTTTAAATAATTATTTATTAAATGCACCTGCAGTGCTATATTGTATTCTTATTATTTCTTGTATCTGTGTTTTTATATGCAATGCATTGTTAGTAGTAAATCAAATAAATAGTTTAGTTAGTTTAGATTTCATCCCACTATCTACACCATTCATGTATGGAATTAAAAATTATGGATAGGCTAATACAGGCATTTGCAACAGCTGTAGTGACAGGTGAAGACAGGTTGCTACACAAGCATGAACAAAAATAATCTAATTTAATTTGGTTGAATCAGTTTTATTGAGACACCAACACATCAGTCCTGTTAAGTGCACTATTTTGCATTGTTCATGTTCACTTAACATAGACTTGCAATATTTCTTACAGTACTTGAAGGCAACACAAAGGCAGGAAAACTGATTGTAAAATGTTCAATGGCAACAAAGAAATGTCTTTTTTTCTCTAAATGATGAGGCTAAGAAGGCAAATGTAGTCATGCCGATGAATGTGGTTCACATATGATTTATAGTTTGCATGGATTTTATTCTTTAACATTTACAGAATATTTTTATCCAATTGATGTCTCAGTTGTTTGTTTTGTTTCCTTCTTTTCAGACTTTCTAGTGGGTCTCTGCGCATCTGGACATTTTGCAGGTTGCAGGAATTACTCATAGTACACAAATATGAAAACTAATATTAGAGAACAATCCACAGGGGTTGTTACTGTCTCTAAAATCACCCCCACAGCTTCTCACAACATCATGAATTCTGCTCTTCTCAATTTCCCTCCTCATCTCCTCATCCCGAGGGGGCGAGTCTTTCCATGTACTGCAGTAGCCTATTCATATTGTCTTATTTCATATTGGTGCTGAGAGCAACTTTATGTGGGGTGGTGGGACTCTTGAACCATAACCAACTCAATTTGGCTCATGTTTGTGTGAGGAAGGTTTGGTGTGTGTGTGTGTGTGTGTGTGTGTGTGTGTGTGTGTGTGTGTGTGTGTGTGTGTGTGTGTGTGTGTGTGCGTGTACGGCGAGGGGAGGTAGCAGAGAAGATGCAAGGTTAGTGGGGCGGGGGCATCTCAGCCCAGAAAATAGTGAGAGATGCCAAGTTATGGCTGGAGCAGAGGATAGAGGGGGAGATGGGTGACTTTGAGGAGAAGGAGAGGAGGATGGGTAGCCAACAGCTCTTTTCACTATCTCTAAGGAGGTGTGTGTAAACTCGCTAGTGTGCATCGGCATGTCGTCCTGAGGCGTTGTTCTTGTTAAGGTTATTAGGGAAGATGTTTTGCGCTAATCAGTGGAGGACTACGGGGACCCCGACTAAATGGCCTCATCATCAGAGGGCCCCAGTGGTGATAAATCTAGCCCCAAGCACCCAGAGGCCCTGCAGGCACTAAGCCTGTATCTGACATGCTGCTACAAAGTGGCAGCATGTAGATCAATACACAGGGATCCAATTTAGGCCTTCAGGCTGATTGATATATTAGAGTTTTGAATTATCATAGTAGACTTGAACAGTTTTCTTCTAATGAAACATTTTTAAATTGATTACCACAGAAATATGGCTTATTTCTGTTGTTGTTGTTAATATTATTTTGTCTTAATATCTCAGAGGTTTCTCCAAAAAGACACACACAAGGAAATACTCAGTCCACTTAACAGATTGTGAATACTGTTGCAACATATTTTGTGTCAGTCGGTGCGACCAAGACAGGTGGATTTAACACAATTAAACCCCAAATACATGAAATAGATACATCAAACTATCAAGTCAGAATAAAGGGCCCACATATTTATTCCAGGTTTTCCTTGCCTAATATCAAAATACTTTAACCTTTCTCTGTCTTCTCTTCTCTTTTGTCATTCACTGTTTTCTGGCATCACCTTCACCTCCCTTCTTCCTCCGCTTACTGCACCTCTGTATCTCATTCGCTCGCCTCCTCCTCTCTGTGATCTAGCCCCGGGCAAGCAGACATATGATGTTAAGGCTATAACTACAGAGTGTATGAACACACACACACAAGCACAGCAGAGAGAGAGACGTTCATGTGTGAAATGACATCCCTGCACAATCAGTGGGAGTCGCAGCCATAAAGCACATCAAGCTTTTCAGCTTTAAGGTATCATCGGACAAATCGCTCAAATCCTCTCACTTGATGTCTGTGGATTTGCTGTATTCTGTTAACAACTGTGTTCATCCTCCTCTTCACAGATAAACCCGATCATGGACATCGAGGGATGAACAGTTTGGTCCAGCCTTGAGGGGTCTTCCTTTTTTTCTTTTTTTTGAGGGGTGGGGGGGTTAGGTATGGGTGGTAACAGTGGACTGAGATTTTACACCAAATACCAATCTGGTCAGTTTTATTGAACGCCCAATGATTGTAAGTGTTCTGTGTTTCCAACCACCTTTTATTGTTGAAACTCTAATTTAGACACATAGCTAAACTCTCATTTGAAACACTAACAAGTAATCTTCAAATGACCAACATCAACAGCCTTTGTCTGTCAGTATGTTTGTTCATCACTTTGGTCCAGACTTACAAAGCTCTGGATGGATTGGCATAAAATTGTGTACAGATTTACTAAATTGGGTGATTCCCTTACTTAACAGCAGGTTCACATTTTTAGTTTTGAGTCACATGAATAGACAAGTGTTGAGTGGTTTTCCACTACATTTGGTGCAGATATTCATGATGCCAAGAGGATTACTCTTGATTGATCTTGAAGTTGATTATTTTAGTTTTTCTGTTGCTCCCCCAGCAGATTAAACCTTTTACTTATCCTCTGAACTATCTCATCATCTACCTGACACAAAATTTTGCATAGACATTCATAGTTCTCAGAGGATGAATCCTACTGATCTTGATGATCCCTTAAATGTTCCTATAGTACCACCATATGGTTGACAGTTGTAGTTTTTAGTTGTGTGTCTCAACACCTATTGGACTGTAGTCAATTTGGTGATGCCTTTTCTTTTTTCCTGCCAGCACTACGTCAAAGTTACATTTGGTCCAATACCTTAGTTTATGACCAAATACCTAAAAAACAAATGGCCTTTACCCTCAGCTTCCAGTGAGGATATGGTTTATATTACTAATTATCAAATGTTAGCATGCTATCACAAATATTACCATGATAGCACACTAAACTAATGTGTGTTAGCATTTAGCTCCCCATTCCCCTCACAAATCCACTACATGGTTGTGGAATATTACTCTTGTTTTATAGTTTAGCTTGAAAAAATATGGAAACATCTCATTACAAAAGAGATTTAAATTCATATTCATCACAACAGAGAAGGACAGTACGGACTCTGTGGTGTCTCATTTTTACACTCATAGAGGATCAATATCTGGCCCATAAGTCAGAAAAAACACGGTTTCCATTATATTTTATTTGTTGTTTTAGGCCTCAGGGTGTATATATCTCATAACACATATTTATCAGGCATAAATCCCGAATCATAATAGGATATAAGATATGACAATATGCTGCAGTCTTCGCTGTGCCCCTGACATGTAACTAGGCTGAAATATGTTTGCATGCAAACTCAGAGAGACAAGCGGCTGTGATGGGAGGCGTGGGATTTCAACAGCAATTCTACTGCCTGATGGATGGATACTTCACTTGTATCCAGATGAAGAGATTTAGATAGAAGGAGGCAGGAAGACGCAGGGAATATCACAGAGATAAAATAATAGGAGAATGCAGGGCAAAATCACAGACAAATTGATGGATCAGTGGAAGAATCAAGGACGGAGGAGAGCAGAGACTGTGAGGACAGGGTTGTCAAAGAGACAAGCATCACTGGGACACCAGAGATTAAAGGTGAGGTTCGAACTAGTGCGTCCATTTAGAGACAAATGACCTCGGACTCTGCCATTCTAAGAGGGTTTATACAGATTCATATACTGCTGATATTGCCCGTTGAAGGTCCCTTTTAAAGGAGTGGTTTGGAATTTTGGAAAATATGCTTATTGGCTGTCTTACATTTTCTTACAGTTAGACGAGAGGATAGATACCGCTCACATATGCTAAGGTTTATCTCATACAAAAACAACTGGACTATTTCTTGGCTGCAGAGTGACATCTGTCTACTGATTATAGCTTCATATTTAATGAACAGATATGAAAAAGACATTTGTTTTCTCATCTAATTATCGACAAGAAAGTCAATAAGAATATTTCACAAAATGTCAAACAAACAAAATGTCAAATCATTATTGTAGAATTAGACTCACGTGATCAAGTACATTCCCTTTTCATATGATAGGATTTGGTAGTTATAGCACTGATTGATCTGTGCTTGACTTTATATATGGGAAGCTTTTTACAGGAGTTAATTCATGTCATTAACTTATTATTAAACATGACTTTTTTGTCATATTCCAAACAAAGTATGTCAGTAGCGGAGAGGACTTTGGACATATGGAAGACAGCAGGTGGCTAAGAGAGTGTGAAGACATGGAGGGGTGAAGGAAGCAGAAAGAAGAGGGTGATAGCAGCAGGGGAGGAAGAGGAAAGGGGAGTTTGGGATGGTCTAATAAATCGACTGAATGATTCCACTCATTTCTGCCCGTGGGACCAACCTAGTCGCGCTCACCAGCGCAGTAAAGCATCAGGGAATTGTGGGTAATGAGAGATTATTCTCCCCTGTAGTGTTTGCTCATCATCATTGCCATCCCTAACCTCCCCAGCCACCCACAAAGCAGATTGTGAACACACACACACACACACACACACACACACACACACACACACACACACACACACACACACACACACACACACACACACACACATTTGCACACAGACATGCATATTTAGCATTTAGATGTAGATGCAGGTGTGGAACATGTGCAGCAGACAGACACACACACATACATACACACACTGATGGTTTTGTGTGTAAGGTCAAACAGTAGTGTGTTATTGTTTAAATCTGCTGCTGGCGCCAATTTTGGATGTCACACTCAGTGAGGCACACACACACACGGTTCAATGACACCCTCTTTTATCCACAGGTCCTTTTTGCCTGAGGAGGACAATCTGTCTGAGGAATCCTACATGTATCAAACCAGAACCGTCTTTTGCCCTTTCTCTCTTTTTTCCCTCTCTCTTCTGTCTCTGAGCCCGTGGTCCTCTTCGCCCCGGAGCCAGGCTGTGACCACAAGAAGTAGGCTGGTGGTCCCAGCAGGAGCTGAGGCTCAGACACACCATCTGCACGAGGGAATTAGAGTCATTACAACTAGAAGGGCAACGGAGGACAAGTCCTTCGCTCTACAAAGGAGGGAGGATGTTTGGGAAGTTGCACAGAGGCTTCATTAATCAGATAGTCGAGAGACATGCATCGAGTTTGAAAGTCTTTATACAGTTTATTTATGTTTGTGCACACAGTAAATGTTGTCCTGATTTTGAATGCCATAACTTGAAAAGCTAGAATATGAAAATAATTGATATGTTTCATTCTAGGCATCACAATTCAGATGAATATCTGTGTAATCCATGTATAAACACATTAGTGTTATTTAATATAATAACATCTTGACATGTTGGTAAAGAGACTAAGAATCATCTAGCTGGAAGCGCAGACAATCACCTCAGCGGACATAGAGTTCATTTTTCCCTTATTTAGTGTGTGAAAAGATGAGCACAAATGATGGAAACAAACATTTTATTGCAAGAGAGAGACAGAAAGAAAGACTGAGGGAATAAAAATGGAATTTACAGTTGATCATGGTATGAATAATAATATTTAATATGTATCTAAAAAAGGCATCCTGCTTTGAAGCAATGCCCCATTGTGTACATGTGATATCAGGTTTGGACGTAAAGGGAGTCCCCAAAGCAAAATCTCATCCAGGGCCCCAAAAAAACGGCCCTCTTCCTCAGTTTCCCTCCAGATGTCGACACAGCAACTGGAGCTTCCTGCATCTCCATTTGTTCCCTTATGTTTTTCATTCACTGTGCATTTCACCTCTGCTGGAGAGAATTATGATATCATAAATCTACTCATTCTTCCCGGTGCCATTGTTTAAACCAGGCATCAAAATCTAGCTCAGAAATGTAATGAGATGGAAGAAGGACCTGTGTGTTTAATTTCACACATATACAAACTATGTACCCAAACATCCTGCATGAACAGTGCTGTATTTTCCTCCAATTTGTTGTGGATTTTTAGATTTAATATTTAAACCATGTCCAACTTTTGTTTTAAAAGAAAATTCTCCCCAGTGTGACCCTCCGACGGGGAGCCACATCTGTCAAGTGGATTCCCCTACATTGAAATGACCCTGTCTTTGAGTCTTCATCATCCCATTAACTTCTACCAGGCAGCCGGGGCAGCTTTCATTATCTTTATACGTGCAGAGTATGAGCTAAAACTGCAGGATGGATAAGTAATTATCTGGTTTTTTAAGCAAGGTCAGCATGGTGACTATGAGGGAACCAAATATCCACTGGTCACTTTGTTAGGAGGCTAACAGTCAGACACACAGGCACACACACTGTGAAAGATGTGTACCTCTTTGTCTAGTCTTTGCAATTAAAACTCACATTTCCATTTATAAAATCTGCAATAATGGCTTCAACAATTAAAACTCACTATGTGAAATCAGTGAGATAATGAAAATGTGAAAGCGTGGTGCCTTTGTTTAACAAAAAAGCACTTATAACAGCTTTTTTTTCCTGTGGCTCAACATGGAAATTTAATTTGCATTCACTTACAAATGACTGTCTTTTCTCATTAAAGTGGTACCACATGCAAATGATCCCACCATGTTGTTTTGTGGCTCTCTTAAACTGAATTATACATCAAGACTCATGTTCTGGTTTTAAATTAGGGGCAGTTCTTGTTATATATACTGTACTGCTAGTAGTATTTTTCCCAAAATCTGAATATAACAGGGCATTAAAATGCACTCACATTGCATCACTCTATGTACTTGAAGATGCACTAATGGTTCTTTAATTATAAGCATCCCTTCCCCCATCTCTCACACACAGTAAGCAAGGTTTGTCTTGTTAGGGGATACAGCTTTTCTAATGCAGACACTGCACTAAATTTTTTTACTGAATAAACAGGAAGACACATGCACCAAGAATATGTTTAATAATAGAAGAGCGTGAACAATATCAGATATAATATATTTCCTTGAATTTGTTTCTTCGTCATCCCTTTTAAACTTAACATTTTCATTATGTACCAATAGTAAAATTGATCAATTTAAGACTAATAAATGTCAGGAAATGCTGGCAGCCTCAACTACATGACATCTACATAGTACTGAGTATCCAAACTTTTGTAAATTAGCAAGAACATGCATATGCAGTGCATTCATTTGTTTGCTAGACTGCGTGCAGAATCCTTTTTGCATCATCTTCACCCTCATCATCATTGTCATCATCATCATCATCATCAACGCAGGCAGGTGTCCGTTTCTATAGACTCCCTCTGGGGCAAAAGAACGATAACAACCATACCACAAAACTCATGATGCTGCACTCTGCTTAATGTGAGATATCATCATCAACAGCGTTCAGCATTATCTCACACCTGCCTCATCAGGGATGCAGTGTAAGGTTGAAAAAGATAGATTTTTTAATTAGAACATTTTCATTTGGTAAGACACTGCGTTTTTGTTGAGAAGGAGTTTGAAGAAAAACATTGTACTTATTGTTTTCAGTTGTCTGTAAGTCTGACTTTTTTTTCTCTGTTACCTCTGAGACTCAAATCTGGGACACCACACTTGTGACCTGCTTTTTAGTTTCACGGGATGTATCCCCCAAAACATCACATCTCCCAGAGAAGAATGTTCCTCTGAAAATGCAGCTGTGATCTAAAGTAGTGGAAGTTTAAAAGGCATGTGAGATTTCTTTAGATCTAAAGCACCGGAGGTTCTCCTCATTCTTTGAGGGGTTCAACAGCAGGAAAAGCAAACGATTCTCCAACCTCACTTTAATTTCTGTCCCTTCTTTTTTCCTCCCTCCATTTCCCCCCCTTTAAAACATCCACTAATAATCATCACTGTGCCTCATTAAGGAGCGGAGGAGTACAGGCACAGGCTGCTCCAGATGTTTAGTGGAAAACCCCTGAGGTCCAGCGTCTGTGTCAGAGCACTTGTGTGTATATGTCTGGTGTGATTGCTGTGTGTTTGTGTGTGTGTGTGTGCTGGTGTTTGTACTGTATGCAACGCGCCTGTAAATCTGTGCGTCTGATACTTCCCGCTCTGTCTCAAGGCATCACTCTGGTGTGTTCCACTGCCCCACTTCCAAACCAAGCAAAAACAGTAAGATTTCCTCTGTGAGAACACTAGATGGAGATGCGGACTAACTCTCTGCCATCTCAGCACAGTTTTATCATCAGTCTCTTTGTCTGCTGATATTGTCACACGGAGCTATCTGTCAGGTCAGCTGTCAGCGCAAGACGTGCAGGTGGAAGTAACATTTGAATGATTTATGGGGCAGATACTGACTATTAAAATCTGTCCCACTAACTGATGTCAACCTTTGTTTTGATGAATATGATTTAATGTATTCATGTATTATTCATTGTAGAATTGATAGATGAATTGACCAAATTTTTTAAAAGTGTGTTTTAAAAGGCTTTTTCAATTTTAGTGTTTGCATTTTCAGGCAAATTATTTTTCACAAAATATGCTCTTTCTGTTGCTTTGGCTTTTCAGCTCTTCGTTTTCTGGTGTCTAAAGAGGATTTGACGATATTAAATAACACGATTTTTTACCGTTGACCCTAGTGAAGACAACTGAGGTCATCTGAAAACAAGCCAAACTCTGTTAATGTGTTTTTATAATTACAATTTATGTTGCTCTCTTACAAAATGCTGCCCCACATCCATGATTCCTAATTGCAACATCAGCTTGTGGCTGAATAATTAACGCGCCTGTTGTGACATCAAAGTGAATGAAACATGAGTGAAAATGATAAGACTGTTACCCACTTACCACAGTCCCCCAGGTCTCATCAGATCTGGCACACCTGGTGACAACAGCAAGGAGGCCTGGACCAGGAAATAAATAATAAATCTTCCTGTTGTCTTATTTACCCTCTCACTAAATCCCAAAGTGGGGGAAAGCAAACTGATGAAATGTAAGACGGAGAAGAAGAAAATGAAAGACATGACAAACAATATGTCCTGAGGCAGACATTGAAGCTTCATTCTTTTTTGCTACTTTTTTGCTACTTTTCCAAAGATTTCCAAAATCTTTACATTAATAAGCTTTCACTTCATTTAAAAATGCATTTTGTGTAACCCTCTCAACACACCTGTGACATTATCACAGGTGGAAAGATGTCCCAAAGTTATTAGTGATCATCAAGTGGGATTACCTGATGGATGGATACGTGCTTTGTGTGTGCGTGCTGAGTTATCAAAAAAAAACGACCGAGGCAACTGAGCACTGTGCAGTCCCCAGCTCAGCAGCACTATGTTCACGCATGACCCCGATTATATTTTATCTAAGCACAACACAACCAAAAGTCTCCACTTGAAATGTTATTAATTTACTGTACGGGAGAGGTAAAGTCAGTTCCTACAGACAGATAACAGATCACAAAAGGTTGGATAATGTGATAATTTCATGTAACACAGGAGCTAAGTGTCATCAGTCTAACTGCTAATTGCTTCTCAGAAAACAAGTGAATTCATTAAATGCTTGTTTCTCAACATGGTTAATAATCATTTGTTATTTGTGAAATTATAAGTATGCTTGTTCTTATGAAATACTATGTTGAGATGACATTCCTAGTTTACCCAGAGCATGACCACGATTTGTATTGTTGGTATCCATGGATAAAACTGCATTTATCTCTAAATGTCCTATTTCCTGCAAACTAGAGTAACTTGTCCTTTAAACAAACGCCAAATGTCCAAATTCAAAAGTATACTGCTCATTAACCAGCGTAGTGCACCACTACAACAACTGGTATAATATGTGTGTTCTTTCTGAACACAAAATATGGCAACAAAGTGTCAACTGAGCTGCAAATTTCCGCCAATTTAGAATCTTAAAGAGTAATATTTTTAATGATGTTGCTGTAGTTGTCTTGTAATTGTTTTTTCTTAGCTGTTTTGTACAGTTTCCATTTGCCATTTAACTGTGGATGCATTTTCTACTCAGGTATGTAAAGAACCACAGCACCATCCACATCATTTTCTTACAGTGCATTTCAACACAGAGACTGAATTTTTTTTCAATCAGATTGTGTAAAATAATGGATTCTGGTTGACTTGTGATCCATTAAAATGATTTGATGAATGCTTACAATATTTAGTCCTTTGGATTAATAAAGATTTTACAGTATAAAGCAATACCATCCAGCCATTTATGTTGGTTTGGTTTCTTTCTGTATTGTAGCTTATTTGTTGAAACCCAAGGAGAAGTGAACGTTTTATTTTACAGTTTGGATTTAAATCTTTTTACTTTTGACTGGACATTACAGCATTTGTTTTTAAAAGTAGACATTTCTTGAAAAAACATGGCAAACTAAGTTGTTTTAGAACCCATTAGGCTTTACTAGACTTTACTTTCTATAAAATCTATCAAAATCAACCCTCTTCTTTCATGATCTGCTGTCACTGATATTAGAGGATTGTAGGGGTCAACGTACCATTAAGAGTTTACCCTGCTGGCAGTCAGAGAGTCCTCAGGTTTTCATTATAACTAAAGACGTTACTGATTTGCTGCTTTTCCCAAGGTTCAGGGAAACCTGGCCATGTTGCTTGTCCTCTCTGCTTTTCACATCATGCCTGTCCATTTATTCTGGAGTGCAGTGAGAGGCAGTAGGCTGTGGCTCAGGAGGTAGAGCGGTCCTCCAATTGGAAGATTGGCGGTTAGATTCCTGGCTCCTCCAGTCCACATGTGGATGTGTCCTTGGGCAAGACAATTAACTCCAAATTGCTCCCGTTGCTGCACCAACGGTGTATGAATGGTTATATTCCCCCTGATGAGCAGGTTGGCACCCTGCATGGTAGCCCCTGCCATCAGTGTATGAATGTGTATGAATGTGTGTGAATGGGTGAGTGAGTTGTAGTGTAAAGCGCTTTGAGTGGTCGTAAAGACTAGAAAGGCGCTATATAAGTACAGTCCACAGGCTCTACACAAAGTACACTGTAATGTACTTTAAGTACTTCAGGAGGACACTGAGCTTATAGTAAATCAAGTATGCATGTAATTACTGAATATGACTTTTAAAATTAAAATAATTCTCATAGACTACAGAAAATTGTCCTTATTTTCTATTCATAACACAGTAACAGCTACTTCATGAGGTCTTACCCCTGTAAGGACAGATAGAAAATGTTTAAGAGTCAATATCCTATATCCTTCATCCTGTTTTCCCCAGTCTGCCTTTATTTTTTTTTCTGTATCTACATTTAGCCTAAACCTCAAGAGAAAACAATTTCAAAAATATCGCTGCAAGCTGCAAAAAGGAGGACCCAATCACATAATTTGACATATATTGAACAAGTTTTAAAGCACAAGAGCCAATATGCGTGAACAAAGCTCAGGTCTCTAAAGAGGACGCACACAACAAAGTTGCCAAGTTGGATTTGGACAGGTGCATGTGTCTAGACCACTGGACAATACAGCTTGTATCTATAGAAGTTGACACTAAACATTATCTGAGTCCCACATACAAAAGTACTGCACTGAAGTCAATCAGAGTTAATAACCCAATCTTTAAATATGAACTGTTATGGATTATTGCAGTGGTGATCAGCACATCATAGTAAATTTGTGAAAGGGTGCGTGACCTTATAGCAACCTCTTAGGAGCAGTAACAACTGGCACTGGCTGCCCTCTGGATTTGAACACAGGATTTCATGGTTCATAGTTAGCAAGTATGTTGGTCAGTCAGCTGTCTTTGGTTTCTGCAACCTCAAAGTTGAATACTTTGGAGGTCTATGAGAAATCACAGGTTAGAATTAAAATGTTTGCTTTTGCTCAAGCATTTGAAAGCCAAAATAAAAATTGGAGTCAATTTAAGTGCTCTGTTGTTGCTTTGAGGCATAAACAGCAAAAACACTAAGTACTATTGCTTGAAGACCAATGTCACCAGGAGTACTGCCCTATGATTGAACTTTGTAATCTAAAAAGGAAAGCTTATTATAACAGAATAGTTAACTGCACCTGCAGCAATCACACAATAATAATTCTTACTGTTCTGAGAGGGTTTAAGGTACAGAGTAAGCATTACAAATATTTTTTCTCAAAAGATAAAAGAAGATAGAATTTACTTCATTTAAAAACAATCATTGGGTACCACAACTGATCCATACGTTGGAATACATCACTGAAGATACTCATTATTGTTGGCACTGGAGGAGAATTCTTGTCAGAAAGTTGCGTTGGATTAACTACCATCTATGACTCAGTTGGATTCAAAATGGACTGGGAGAAAAATGAAATCAGATGTTAAATGGTAAATTTAGAAAAACATAGTCATGAAATAAACTAGAATCTTCATAATGTTCACCTGGGTTTTAAAAAGTGTTTAAATAGAGGGGTTAGTCTGCATGGAGTCTGTGATTTGTATTGATTTGTACATTTTTACAATTGAGGTATTATCTCCAGCAAATGTTGCTTTTATTGTCTTATGTTCACTTCAATTTATCCATTTAATATAAATTCAAAGTACATCTCCTACAAGGGGTCCTTTACAGATTACAGCAGGTGTCATTCAGGGACAAACTGACAACCATGCAATGTAAGTGACCTTGCCAACAGGTGGCAGCAAACAGCTCAACTCGGTCAGTCAGGGGACTTCACACAATGAGTGAAGACTAATAATGAAAAGTCACACTTAACATGGCAGTAACCAAGAAGATAATCAACCTTGCAACCCCTGTATGTTCTTTGGGCTCCTTGTCGTGTTACAGATGTTTCACCAAATCAATAATTGTTTGAGAAAAGAGGTAAAACTTTCCAGTGTTTCACAAAAAAACAAAGTTGAGAGATAAGTCTGAACAACTAATCAAACTTTGTAGGGTAGATTCACAGTCTATCTGTTATTTTGGGCTCCTTAAGCTTTCATTTCAATGTAAAAAAATTCTGCCCTTAAATGTGCTTTTGACTGACATGCACTGCACAATGCACCTGGCCTCTAAATTGCACCTGTTGCCAAAAGATAACTCACAGATGATATTGTTCACACAGGGCACAATACATTTCATTTAAATCTGCTTTTGAAAACGAAAACACGTGGTTGATATCAAAAGATGATTTCCTGTATTGTTTAGAGAAAGCATCTTGAAATTTGGGCTGACAAAGATTTGAAATCTTCATGTTGTGAAATAAACATATAATTGAGCAGTTAACTGAATAAACGAAAACACTTTGGATATCTGCTCAGCCTTCTCTGGCTAGAGACAGACATGGGCTCAGACTTGGGTTTAGGTTTCTAAAATCCTGTAACAACCCTGATTCTGACCTCTGACACACAGTCCTGGGGTCAGGAATCTCTGCTCTGAACAATTATGTCTTAACATGACATACAGGAGCATAACATGAGTACATTACAGTTTTATGAATGGTTGCCCCCCACTGGGAATGGAACCATCGTGGCAGTAGTGCCTTGCTAAACTCCACTGCGCTTTGCAGGCCCTTCCCTAGTGGGCGTGCGTAAATGGCTCCAGCCCTCTCTAAATATAACTCCCCTCCAAAACAGAAAAAGAGAGAGAAGGGGGAAAGGAATGCTCACCCAATCAGAAGCAGCCTGAAAACTTGTCAGAGAGGACTTTTTTTCCGCATAGAGTACGTGTGTCATAACGTTTTGCTCGATTTTGTGGCCCCGGGTGGTGCTGGTGGAGCGCACAGCGGGAGGCGCATTGTCTGTATGCAAACTGGACGACATGGCCATTGTATACGTTTGGGCATATATGGAGGCACCGATGGCTCGGAGGATCCAGCCCGTCTGAAGTCCCAGGGAGAGTTGCCTTTGGCTGTGTTGTGCGCGTTTCTCTCCTCTGACTCTCTTCTTCTTAACCGCTTCGGTCCGTCGCTATGAGTTGCCTGGATGTGATGTACCATCAAAGCTATGGAGCGCACTACCTCCCTGCAGCGGCGTACAAGGCGACGTACTATAACCCAGATCACCAGCAACAACAGGTGAGATACTCAGCATACAACTGTTTTAGCTACTGAGTCGTACTGACCCAGTGTAATCTTATGAAAAGAAATTTTAAAAAGTGAAGCATGAGTGCTCATGTGACCTAGGATGAAGTGTGATCTCTCTCTGTCTTAAAAAATAACTTAAATACCACATCTAACTATGATCACTTTAGTTATAAACTATAGTAAATCATAAAGACGTTAAAGAGAATGAGTACAGCCCAAGGATACAATAAGTAATTTACCCTAATGTTGTAGAATGTCACCAGGCCTACAATCAATTTTTTTTAAAGAATCGTCCATTTTCTTTCGTTTTGCCAAAAAAAGTGATTTTTCTATTGGCTGCCTTCTCTTCAAGATACCATCCCAAACTATTTTAAGCTTAACATGCAACTTCTTAACTTCAGTTTGAGGTTCAAACGGTGATGTAATGACAGACAGTCAGTCAGTCAGGAATGTGGATGAATCACATTGAGCCTTACAAATAGTTGGAATGCAGTATGGGAAAAAAATAATTAATTTTCACACAACTCCTAGGCTGGTCCTATGATAATTACTTGGGTACTAATGATCAAGTAGAAATATTACTCAGACAACATTACTACACAACAAGGTATGATGTGTGACGTCTAATTTTACTTGATTGAAAATAAGACTATTATGATTAGTATTTTAAACAAACTCATAGAAAGTGATTGGCTCTCCTCAAATGTGAAATGTATTAAACTCCTGCTTGGATCTGTCAGTTCATGTGTCTCTGTCTCTTCTCTCCTCCAGAGGAAGCTGAGTGCTCACAGTAAGATGCAGAATTGTTTGGGGCAACAGCAGCAAGGAGTAAGAGGGATGCTGTCCAGGGATCAGGGCCTCCGACAGGTTCCTGGAACCGATTCAGGCTGTGTATCCGCATCCGATTCAGAACTTAAGGATGGTACTCAACCAGCAGGAGCAGAGTACTTAAACTCCCGGTGCGTGTTGTTTACCTACTTCCAAGGAGACATCAGTGACGTGGTAGACGAACACTTCTCCCGGGCTCTGAGTCAGTCCAGCACTTTCAACAGCGAGACCAAGCCGATCAGAATGACACAGCCATCTGTATCAAGCACTGCTGGTTCATGGAAAGGTGAGATTTGGTTCAATTATACTAGATCCGACTCATTTGTTTTTACTTCATAGCAAATTAATTGTATTATCAGCTTAAAAGAACTGCAGTTGATAAAAAAATGTGGCAGTGTGTTGAGGAAGTCTATGTTTGTTACAGATGGTGTTTCTCACTCTGAGGGTCAGAGCAGCTCAGTTTGGAACAGCACCTATCCATCCCAGGCCAGTTCCTGCCTCCCATCTGTCTCCGTCTCAGTTCACCCAGACTTCTCTCCCAGCCCCGTTTCCTTCAACCATCCCGATGGAGCTCTGTGGGCGGGCCATGTGCTCACCCAGGCCAGCCTCCCGCCTCTAGCAGCCCTCCCCGACAGCTGGACCTACAACCTGAACTCCCAAAGCGGTTACCCCAGTGTCCACGACGTCTACCACCCTCACCCCCATGCTCATATCCACACTAGGCACCACCACCCCATGCTCCATTCCTATCCAACCCACAGTGCAGCATTAGATACCAGGTTTGGTCCTCTGCTGCTGCCCAGTGTGAGGAACCAGAGCCAGCCAGCTGCCAGCGCTGGCAGTTCCCCCCACAGTGAGGGGGTGAAGACAGAGATGGATCCCAGTAGCCCCATCATGGCTACCTCTATCACCTGGACCCCCTCATCCCTCCATGGATCCTTGGAGGTGTACGAATCAGGTAGATACACAAAATAGTGCAGTTACAAGCACGCCAGTATTCTAACTTGTGCAATAAGTGGTAATAATGACAAAAATAAATTGACCATGTTTCTTTCTCTTTTTGCAGCTCTTGATCAGACCAAAGCAAAGTCACCAGTTTGGTTCTAAGTAATGTACTAAGAAGGACTATCAATGGATTCTGCCTACAGCGCAATTTTCACCAAAAAGGACGTACTATGTGGCTTTATCAATGTATGGCTGCAACACCAGCACTGTAATGCACAATGTAGATATAGACTGCTTACTGTAGCTTAGACTACAAGTCCTGCACTGTCCATACGACTTATCATGGAGATGAACTCAGGCTTGGACTTAAATGACAGTGACGAGATGCTTTGGCTCGTTGAAGAACGATAAAAACAGACTACTAGCTTTAAAGATGGGAGGCCTCTTTTTCTGTGTTGGCACAAAACACGATTTCCTCTTCATGCAATGTGAGACAAATTGGTTCTGTTTCAAGAGCTTGATTTTGATCCACATTTTGTTTTGTACAGTAAATGTTTGTTGATGATTGTACATTTTTTTGTGCACAGCTTTGTCATGCTAAGTTGTTGTTTGCTGGATGAGTTCTGCTAAATTGTTGCCTGAATGCTACCTTTACTATTTTGTCTTCGGGGGAATGTGTAATGTAAATATTGGTCCTGTTTGTTTAAGTGATAAATTGTTAAGATCTATTTGCAAATGAAGTGTGTTTTTGCAGACATAACTCAATGTGCCCCAAAACAGGTGGAATGCAAGCAGAATATTCACCTCCAACAACACTCTAATAACTCTAGAGGGTATTGAGCACATCACTCAGATTTAAGAGCAGAAGTGTTCCTACTGAAACCAAGAAATGGTTCTTTTCTTGTAAAATCAGGGAAAGTCAATTTCTTCTGACCCAAAAATGGATTTGTCATGTTTTCAATATAAAAAAGGTTAAATAACTATAAAATAATAATCATCATAATAATAACTTTATTTAGTATAACACCTTTAACACAACAAGGACACAAAGTGTTTCACAAGAGTAAAACAGTTAAAAATAAGACTGTTAAACCATAAAAAGCAATAATAAAACATAAGCAACACAAAATACATTAAAAACACGCAGGGTTACAAACACTAGACAGCATTAGGCTAGACAAAGGCCAATCTTAAGCTGTTTTTTAAAGGCATCAGATGGTAGATCTATAGGAAGAGCATAGTGTTGGAGCCACAACAAAGGCACGATCACCTTTTGTTTAAAGACGAGCATGAAGGACAACCAATAAGCTCTGTTCAGAAAACCTGTTGGTGATATAAGGATGGAGCAGGTCACAGATGTACACAGGTGCATGACGATGCAGTGCCCTATAAGTGAATACAAGTACATAAAAATAAATCTTAAAATTTGATGGGAAGCCAAAGTAGAGAAGATAAGATGAGTGTGATGTGAGTTGTACTGCTGGACCTCGTCAACAGCCTTACAGCAGCGTTCAGGATCTTTTTTAGATGGTCCAGGAAAGACTTGCAGAAGCAGGTGAAAAGGGAATTGCAGTGGTCCAGCCGGGATGATATAAAAGTGTAAATAATCATCTCTACCTCACACTGCGACACAACAGACCTGAGTTTGGTGATGTTTCTAAAATCCAAGAAACATGCATGGGTTTACGATTTGATACGTTGATCGAAGTAAATGGGCTTGATTCAACACCAAGATTTCTAAGATTAGACTGTGCAGCTGTAGAGGAGATTTAAAAGAGGTTACTAAGTTTGCCACAGCTGTGCTGCCTGGACAGCAAAGGTCTGGTTACCCTCTCACAGCAAGCAGAGATTTAGGAATCATTACATAATAGGACCCTGTTCAAGGATCCCAAGCAGCAATCAGGCTCTACAACAATTCATGTGATGATGCTGGTATATAGATTTTACATATTTTCAATATACTATTTAAAAGATTGTATAAACAAACCAGAATATCAAAACTGAAAACTAAAATAACAGTTTGTGCACCTGTCCCAGTGCCTTACAGAAGTCCTCCAATACCTGGTTACTTTTCTTATTTTCAACTCTGTGTCTTCAAAAACACTACTAATAAGGCTCAGCCTGTGTTAAAAAAAGGATACTCAATACTACAATACTCAGTTTCAGGTACCAACACTGCTAAACAATATAGTGTACATTATGAACCTAACAGGAGCCAATTTGTAACAAGGGAAGTGCGTTGCATTCCAGACAGATACTGTAAGATACCATGACAGGTCTGTTGCCTCTCCTCACACAAACAAATACATAAAAATGCACACACTCCCAGTCTGACAAACACACACCAAAGAATGCACTTCCCGTCTGGACGGGAAGTTTGTTGGACTGTGGCAGACACACCTAACAAGACACATTTCAGGTATATCAGTTAAGTTTGGTTTGGTTTGTTAGTCTGTCATGACATTATACACAAGAAACCTGCAAAGAAAATACCATAAAACATATTCTCTTATACATTTAATGATTGGAAAAAACACATGCAGAGAGACATCCTGGAGGTCACTGTCTGAATGAAGGTCTGGACTCATCTCCACGCTGAAGAATTCAAGGAGCGATGATGACTGTGTACAATGATATGAATTCTGGGGGGGAGGGGGGTGAAAGCTGCTCTTAATACATATTTCAGGCTTGGGTCCAGTGCCAAAATCAGCATTGTTAGTACCCATCCTAACATAATCAACAGCTGTGTGAGCTTGCGTAAGCATGGCCATGGCTGTGTGTGTGTGTGTGTGTGTGTGTGTGTGTGTGTGTGTGTGTGTGTGTGTGTGTGTGTGTGTGTGTGTGTGTGTGTAGGGTGAGTGGTCTGACCAGGTGGTATGATCAGCAGTAGCAGCCCACTAACATTCCTGCCTCCTCTCCCACGTCTCTCTCATTCTCCATCTCAACTGACCAGCAACAATTCAAATCTGGAACGAATCATGATGCATCAAAACACATAATCTGGGTGGAAAGGGAAAATTTAAAGATCTTCTTGGGATGGGTAATTACATAAAAAGTAAAAATACCCTTTGCTTTGAATAATTATTTGTGTTTTTTATGGGTTTTCCAGAAATAAAAAAGAATTTAAAAATTGCATCTACTCAGTGAAAAATCCAGACCATGCAAATATTGTTCATTTTAGTTTACTTCACTGAAAAGTCCCTTCGAGTTTCCACATTGTAAACACACAATTGGCTTACTCCTTTTTTAGTGGAGGGGGAACATGAAACTCAGAAGTGACAATATTTGTTTATCAACAATCTGGAAGTTTATTGTCAATCATCACTTTCAGGGAAGTCTGGCATGCGTGATCCAGCCTACACAGAGAGGCTGGGGAGTATTTTGTTGATAATAAGTTAATACTATCAATAAATATTGTCGGATACATTTCCCATATACATAACAAGCTTAGGTCAGTAGTTCAACTCAGAGGGGATTTTGGATACACTTGGGAGCTAACCTTTTTCATCATTCCATGTCATATAATGTCATGGCAATGAAAACTACAGGCTCTCAGACAGGTCGAATGTGCAACTGCTAACATGTAAGTTTGTGTTTAACCTCTTAAACTTCACAAGGATGTTGGAATCCTCGTCTGACATTACTGTCTTTCAGAGGCTGGAGCTGGCTCAAGGCATTCATTGGTACCAACCATGTCATGCTGGCTTGCCAGGAAGATGGCTAAATAATGCTCTAAAGTTAGGCTGAATTTTAGTAAGTAAAAAACTGTCACAGCCTCATGAAACTTAACAACTAGAAACATGAGACCTCAGGCATTCTGAGGATGTCTGGATGTCCGTGCATGCCATGTAATCGCAACATCCCTAGTTCGTCTCTGGCAAGGGACCTTTGTTGCATGTCATTCCCCTGTTTCTCTCCCTCTCCCTGCTTCCTGTCGGCCTCTATGCCACCTACTTTCAAAAAAAGGCAAAAAATGCCCCAAACATGATTTTTTTTTTAAAGGAAATCTCCGTACATCAAACATTTTTGAAACCAAATCACAGTATGGATTTTCTACAGTGTTCCTCAAGGTCTTGGCGTCTTAATGTGGTATTTTGGGGGATTGTTTAAAAAAAACAACTATTTCATCAATTCTCGAGTTGTCAAAAAATCTAATCTCTGTAACAAATGGTATCAACCCAAAAATTGCTGCAACAATTTATGAGACATAACTGAGCACAGGAATGACCATCATACACTTCCATCATAATGTTTGACACCCTTACACACTCTAATTTCAACATTTGAATAGGTGCCTAACCAAAATACAATATTTAAATATTGACTATAAAATCTTGACACACAGTGCTGAGCACTTTAATCAAATTAATGCAAATTAATCTGCAGGTTCCCAGCTTTAAGATGATGAATACTCCCTCTATGAGGCATGTAGTGTTGACCTGCTTTACCCAAAGAGGTCAATGGCCTGATGTGCAAGCATTACTTAAATGTTGCCGCTGCCGCTGGTAAAGGTGGGGCTAAATGTAACTTCTGAATCTATGGCTATTTAAAGAATGATGTAAGTCAGAGATTATTATCATGAGTCATAATAAAGATTTGATTTAAACTCCAGCTACTGCTACAGTATTTAATAGACCTTCCTAAAAATCATCCAGTGGACGTATCTCTCGTGCTTGCTGCAGTTGCTTATCTGTGGACTGCCATGTGAACTGCCATGTGAACTGCCATGTTTGGTTTTGTATCAGCAGTAAAATAATTTACTTTCAGTGTATATGTAAATTCCATTTACTGATTCAAAAAATGTGTCAGCAAACACAAATTGTTGTTATTGTGTTAAATAAATGAGCTTGCTCAATGAAATCGTCTGTGAAATCCTTAATTAGGATATTTCATATATGAGGCCTCGAAGATTCCCAGAACTCACAGAAAATGAGAAAGAGCATAGAAGAGACAAGCCGAGAGGAAAAACAGAAAGTGATGGAGACATTTAGAAAGATTTTTGAGCTCTTCCCTCCTCTTCTCTTCTCTTCTCCAGGCCTCCTAATTAGCATTAGCATGTAGCCTCTGCATCAGCATGTAGTGTACTTATATGCTAACAGACATCCCACTGGCAGCCTTGGAGAATCACCACAGGCACTTCCACTGCAGGAAGAACACTAAAAGATAGAAACCCGAACCTGGAGGGATGTAGGATTATAATGAATGTCGAACATTATCTTTTGCTGTAATTAAAGTTCAAGCTTTTTGCTGATATGTAAGATCTTCAATGTAATTACTGGTAGGATGTTTTATACACACAACAAAAAGTTGAAGTATAAATTAGAATGACTCACCAATATAGTACTCAATTAGAGTATGTGTAATTAGTTACTTTCCATTATTGAAACACACAGATACACACACACACACACACACACACACACACACACACACACACACACACACACACACACACACACACACACACATACACAAACAGACACACACACACACACACACACACACACACACTTCAATTCACAAAAGATACAAAATGAGAAAAGCCGGTCTGGGGATTTTAATCCTCATCTCTTTGTTGCCATGATTGCCTCTTTTGTAACCAATATCTATTTCCTTTTTTTGTGATGGAAAATTGCATTCGGTTGAAGAAATTGGAAGAATATTTTTTCATTTATTTCCTTGAAATCTCCATTTTCTGGTGACTTGTTGAGTCCCATTTGAACCTTTCATGATGCTGGCTGAGACTCAGATTCCTGTCATTGCTGGTCCTTATCAATTTAGTTAACTAATATTTCAGACTGGATTATTTATTAAAACTCAAGAGTAGTGCAATGAGAAAACTGGACAGGAGAAAAGCCAAGTGATTCTAAACCTTCATTTACAAAGCACACATACATTTACTATAATATCTAATCAAGATGAACAAAATCAATCAGTGTCCTCTATGTTATTGGCTCCAATAAACAGGTTCAGCATATATGTATGACTGATCAGATGGCCTTAAACTCAATTCAGGGGTATTGTCATTTCTCAAGCACAGATACAATAAACAACATGGCATTTAAGTTAAATGCCACGATTCTGTGCCACTTCACCTGTGATGTAATCATTTTAAAATAATTTACTTTTTTTTTAAACTTTACTTTCTTCTGGATATCTCGTTGTGTTATTGCTTACATATGATGTAAAAACACATGTATCTACATAAATTGCACATTACTGCCATTACAGTCAGGGGCGGAATGGCAACCCAGACATTCTGGAAAAGTCCAGAATGGCTGTCTGCAGGAAAGTTGTCGGCCTGCCTGGTTTAGCAACCAAAAAGTCAGATAAAGCGACACTAACAGTCAGGGGCGCTAATAAGATAATTTGTTTGCCAAGTGTAAAAAAACTAACTAACTAACTAAGAAGAGTGAACCATTAGTTGCAGTATTGCTAGCAGAAAACATAAGGAGAAAGTTGGGTGGGAAAAGTTAAAAGGAAAGAAAGCTAAGTCTCTCGAGACTGATGCATCAAAATGTAAAGAGCTCACAAAGCTTTTTGGCTGCAGTGCAACTGCCAGCAGAAGCAACATTAATGTAGTCTTAGACGTCGGCAAAAGAACTGAATCGTCCAGCAAAAGTGTTGAGGACCAGGTGGAAGTTGAACCTGATGAGCATCCACAGGCTGGTCATGATGAGGGGCATATATATATATATATATATATATATATATATATATATATATATATATATATATATATATATATATATATATACATTTATATACAGTCTATCTGAGGGACAGACAGCAGAGGTACAGGTTAGTGGCAGGGACACAAAACAATAGGCTACATTTATTCAGGTTACCATTGACCCGTCTCATCTCTATCCAACATAGTCAGCTTTTATCAACTGGGCTTGCATATGATGATGAATAATATGCTGTTTAGTGCTGTCAAAATGAAGGTGCTAAATCTTGCTGTCAAGCTAATAAATAAATAAAGGTGTTAATTACGGGGTGACTGCGATTTCATCGCGACGTTATAGCGAACTTATAGCGATAGAAGACCATGGTTTTGAATGAAACTAGAAAACCTAAAGCATCCATTGGTATCACGCTGACATGCTAGCAAGCAGGGAAAGGTTTGGGGGGTTAAAATCCCTCTGTCTTCCATCCGAGTGCTGTTTGTTTCTCTATCATTTGCGTGGTGGGCAGGGCTATGAACTGACACTTAGCCTAACATAGGCTACAAGCCTGGAGTTTATTTGTATACAGCTTCATTATTATAAGGAAGAAATTGATAGTAATTAATCACAGCAGAATTGTACAATTACTTATTTAATTGGTTTTATGATGTTACTTGCTGTAACTTGCAAACTTACTTGTTTGGTATAATATTGTTATAATATTTGGTTATAATATTGTGAGGAGATATCAGGACAACCCTATTAGTGACTGTTTGAACGCGACTGGGTGGTGAGCCTATTAGGGAGAAAGTCCAGGGCAGTTTTTTTAGTCCCAGTCTGTCCCTGTTTACAGTATCTATATAATACTGTAAACAGGGACTATATAATATATATATTTAAAAACAAACCCTGCATTGCAGAACCAATCCAAAGTCTTTCGGTTGGTCCTTCATATTGGGGTGTGACACATGGTTCACTATGGGGGAAATTGGGGGTAGAACATAATTTCTGGTAAGGCGTGTCCTGGACAAAATGTATGAGGCGTAGGTTGGTTAGCAGCCATTCTCACCGCTGTTCAAGTAACTTCTGTGCATTTAGAAATCCCTAAACTTTGGTAGGTGGAGATCTATGATTGTGTATCACAAGACTACATTTAGTGGAGTAAAAATTATTTTAGTTTTTATTTTTATATTCCATGTCAAAATAGTGCAGCGAGAATAGGTGGTTTTCAAATGGCCATTCAGTAAAATGTGGGAAATATTTAAAAGGTGTGCAGTTTTACAAAAACTCCAAGCCATAATACAAAGAGCTCAATACACTACAAGCTAAATCATTACATACAAAAGAGAGCCAAAGTAAGATTCAAAACACATGATGGTAAATATTAAACCACAGATCATTTTTTTAAGGAGCTGAACCACTCACTGAACTGAACTGATTTGAATTGAATCAAATGGTAGACAGAAGAAAAAGATGCAGAGAGATGAAGAAAGAGAGACAAAGAAGCAGCACAAGAAAGTGAGACAGAAACCAGATGCTGAAAGAGAGTAGCAGACTAGAGAGAGCCAGAGTCCACGAAAGAAAAGATGAAAAGAAGTACTGAAAGAAAAAGAAAGCTGATCAGTCATAACATGGCCCTGCTACACATTCCTGAGTAATTGAGCGGATGATTAGTCTAACAATCAGCAACACAACGCCAGCTGTCCGAACACAAAGATCAGGATGGCAAGGAGAGGAGAGGAGAGGTGAGGTGAGGAAAAAGAGGAGAGGGAAGAGAGGAGAGGAGAGGGGAAGAATCATATGGCAATCATAATCTCAAACATCACCTCCCTCTACTCCCCTCTCCTCCCTTTGCCGCCTTCAAACAGCATTTTCTCACTTACATGAGCCAGCGCCACGCCTACAAATCACTGGGGTATTTAGAGTTAATTTGCCCTCCTCGTGTGAGTATTAAGGGTATTAGGGGTATTAGTGAAGGGCTCAGCTTTCACCACCCTGTTTGTGTCAACAGGGCAGCCTAATGAAGCATGCTGGGAGTGTCACAGAACACTTGCTGATTACACTTAATTCACCAAGTCCTCTTTGTTTTAAATTATACCTGACTCCTTGTTAATGAGCAATGAGGAACACCCAAGAGTGAGAAGCAAGTGAAACACTGGATTCACCTGACGTCAGCTTCTGAAGACAAGTATTATTATTAGCTGTATTACATACATAGTTCTGGATAAATTGGATTAATAGCAGTCTTGCATCAACATTTTTGCTTCCTATTCTAACTACCAATTATGTTAAACCAAATGCTGCAGCTCCAATGAACAAATCACGTAATGGGGGTTCAGAATGGGACTGACATTAAATCTCTATAAACTTTCTAATCAAGTTTAAATTAGATCATTATTGTTTCATCTAATTTAATCTGTAGTTGATGAAGCTGTAATGATACCACAAAGAATTTAAAGGGTCACAGCACCAGAGAGCAAACAATTAAAAAAAAGGCAGAAGGAGAGAAAACAAGAAATAATAATAAATAATGTTAACTGCTTTGTGCAAATGTGCAACATTTGCTATTCATGAGATCAGAAATCATAGATGGAGCTAAATGTTAACATGTGCAAATGCATTGCAAGATTTTTACATTATTACTTTTATTGGAGCTCTACATCAACGCTCAAGGAGCACAGGCTACTAAATTGGTTGCATCTTTTAAATTGCTTGTTAAACATGCAAGAGATGTTTTTGCCCACTTGAGGGTAGTAAGCCATACAACAAGCTGCAAATGTATTATCATATAAAGTAGAAATGTATTAAAACTGGAACTTATGGATTCTGTTCCAGAGGAAAGAAAACCTGTCTTAAAATCTCAATTACGTTTATAGCAATTTATGCAACTAAAAATCCAGCCTTGCAACTGAGCCTTTGTGAACAGTATGTCATGTTGTTCACCTCATATGTTTAAATAAGGACGATAAAAAAAAAGACTTCTTGTATCACTGTTTATTCAGCATTTCTCTTTACTCACAGCCTTTGGCGATCAGCATTTCCCACAAGCCGAGTTTTTTGGTAATTTTTATGGAGATGGATGATGGATTAAGTACCTGCATCAGCAAATGGAAGTTTTCATAAATAGTAGTTTAATTGTTAAAATCATGAAGGTTGTATCTACTAAAAGCAATCACTGTAAGTTAATGATGATTTGTCTTAAAACATGAAAAGTAAACTACAGGAACATGCTTTATTTTTTCTTCATGACAGATGAAAGAAATGCTAAATGAAAAACAGTCCAGACAATATGTCATGACTTTAGCTGTCTTTGGCAAATGTATTCTCATTCATGGCTTACATATATCAAGCAGCTGTACAGTGCAACATTAGCATTCATTTGGAGGTGTGTATGTATCCACATGAAGAATGTATGTCTTATATTCACTTTCCTTTTAGCTCCATTTTTAGTCTACACCAACTCATGAAACAAACAATGTTTTCATTAGCTTCTAAATGTTGCATTACATACACCAGGTAGTTGCTAACTTGTCTAACTGGGCAGGTAACTATTGATTTAGAGGGGGTTTTGTTTGTTTTTCCCTGAAAACAGCTGTCTGCTGCTGCTGAAAATGACACCGTTGAGAATCAGAACAGTAAAGTTGCACTCAATAAAACCAAAACAATGAGACACTGAAACACTGATTGAGGGGAACTGCTTCATGAACTGGGTGATAATTGTCTGTGGGTTAGTGAAACCTTTCACATATACGTAGTCACTAACATGCTTCTTGACTTTATTTCTTAACTTTTCTTCATTGCATTTGCTTTGAATTGTTTTTCTTACCAGTTATGTCTGTAGTACTAAGAACAGTTTGATGAGATTATAGACAGTATTGGTTGGATCAGACAGCGAACCAAGATGGTTGACTACATCTGGAACTTCTGCACTGCTCACTGAGTGGCTTTCTCACAGAAAAAAAGAAATGCACTGAACAATTCCTTGAGTGTGCCTTCAGTTTTATCACTTCATGATGTTTAATTAGGACCCACATAGGCATTTGTAACCGTTTCAATACGGTTGGTGTTTATATGTGTACTGTAGTCCCATATGGCACGAGGGAGGGAGTGTTTGCACAGGTCCATGATCCTGAGTGGGGCATGCATGAGGTCTGCTGGAGCTCCAACAGCCAAAGGCAGGCTGTTAAATCAAAATTCAATACACAGTTACACCACAGGAAAAGATCAACATTTACGCCTGTTTACAATGTACACCAAGAACATCCACCCATAACACAGACCGGCCACATTCCTCTGCCTGCCCACACACAGAGCGTGAGGAAACATAATGATGTTTTGCCTCCAGATTTCCAAAGATTAATGTTTGAATTTTTACTTCATACATTTCTTCCGAAAGAAGAGGTGGAAAACAAATTCCACCGTAAAAAACATCCCCACTGTTAGCTGCTAAAAAAAAAGACCATGGGGCTCAGTTTGTTTGGCAAATAAAGATGAATACAGACATAATACAATAACGTCCTGCTTTTTCATTCTGTTATTGTCTGTTTCCATGTCCATTTACTAAACCAAAGTCCTGTCTCCATCAGAGGGTTAGGCCCTCCATTCATAAAGGCCCGAGTAGCTGCAGCAGCAGCAGCAGTAGGTTGTTTCTGTCAGCTCCACTCTGGGTAATATGCCAGTAACCACAGAGGCCAGTACATAGCTGTCATTCCTCTGCTCACTGAAAGCACATTTAGCAGCCAACACCTGTTTCCCCTGCTCAGTGCTCTACTACAGCTCCGTCTGCATCTAGAGGAGCAGAGATTCAACTCTTATGACGTTTTATGAGCCAATAGGCTACTGCTATTTCTGGAATGTAGCTAAAAGACTATTTTTAATGCTAACACTTACAGCAGTAAGGAGGACACTTATTAACAGTGGAGCTTAAATATTGATCACCTGGTTGAAGGGGATTTATTTTACCAGGAGCACTTCACTTACTCATCCTGTCTTATTTTCATTATCAATAAAACTAGTGTCACGTCACTGTCTCTCTCTCTTTCTGTTGTTTCTCCATTTGATTTCCCAAGCATTTGACAAAGACCTGTAGAATTCAATCCCCCTAAACCCATACACTTTCTCTCCAACACACACACAAACACACACACACACACACACACACACACACACACACACACACACACACACACACACACACACACACACATACACAGACACTTCCTCTCCCACCCAAGCTTTGTTATGTAATTAGGCTAAAGCAGTGCTGAAAGTTTATAGGAACAAAGATCTATCACTTTCATGTCCTGTCTTTTTTGCTAATTGGTACCAGCTTACAGTTAATAGGAACAATTGTTATCTGTTAATTAAACTGTCATGAGGTAATCATATTTCACAAATGCCATTTAAAGACCATTTTATCAAGAATGGAAGGCAATTAGAGTGATTGTGCTGTTTGTGGTGTGATTAGTGTGTTAAATGTTATCCCAAAACATTCAACAATCATAATACAATACATTTTGTAATTGAAATCTGCTAATTGTTCGTAATTCCCTGTAAAACACTATATTTTGATTTTTTTAAAGTGCCTGATTAGTTGAAAAGGCACTGAAAACACACACACAGCAGTGGGGAATCCCTTGCTCCACCACCTGCCCGTCAATCATCCCGGCCAGTGTTACATTACATGACCCTACTTACTGTTACTGTCCCATGCTGGCCATAATGACCATACCACACATACCAGAGCCACAGAGGGACATTCCTGGACAATTGACCCACATCCTTGTTTTGTTTTTTATCACTTTCAAGCAGTAACTGAAGCCAGGTTTCCATTGAGGATCACAACAACTAAAGAGATTTTGCATTACAAGCAGTGCATTACAAAATGCTGTTCAGACCATCCTGGCTGAGAGAGAATAAGGTGTTAGTGTGTAAACAAGGGCTGGAGTGACATGGTGATGGAAGTCTGTATTTTTGCCAGTAGTTAAATATTTCAGTGGATCATCATCATGTCAATGAAATGATACATGAATATATCTAAAAGGTTATCAGGATTTCCAGTTTAAGTAATCATTCACAACTACTGTCCCACTTTTTAACAAACTGTATGCATTGCTGTTAACATTCTTGGTCCTTCATTAGACCCTGTAGCTTAACTTAAACAGCATTTGTTTACAATGAAAAAGTATGGAAAACATGGGTAAAATTGAGGTATATGAAATTCTTCAGCTTTCAGTGAAAACATGTTTGCTATGCTCCTTTCCACTTGCCAAACATTACAAGCTGACTCTCATTGAATATGGTATGCAGGAAGCGTTTGTCTCCCACGATATGAGTTTGTGTGTAAATGATTTCTGACTTTTAAAGTTACGTAATCTCTGAACAGCTTTCACTGAGGTAAAACTCTTTGTCTAAACAGTGGTACTCAGCCCTTTAACCATTTTCAATGATAAAACAAGACCAGAATATTGGCCTAAGCTTAAAATATGATCTTTCCCTAACTTTAACCATACCATAGTTTATATTGTAGAAGTTCTTGTCATTACACATAATCCAGGGCAGAATCATCCAATATTGACATTCTTGCCTGGCAATAGGGTTGTATCATCTGTATAGCAACAGAGAAAATTACACCAACTCAACAAGAATCTTCATATTGTTATTTAACTTCAACTAAAGTAATTTAATCCAATAACAAAGCTACATTTTTGGTCAAAAACAGAAACAAGTTTAGATTAAATTGATTTTTTAAATAATAACGTAAATGAAATGCAACTTTAGCATTGTAATTTATGGGTGCACAATCTCAAACAAACCCCAACCTAGAAACCTGCCAGTTTGTTTGCACTGCATGTGTGTGTTGTGTGTGTGTGTGCATGAATGTGTCAGTAGAGAGTGTAATCTGAAGGATAACATGGTGCTTATCCAGCTGATCCCCCCACCTCCCCGGGTTCTGACAGGTTGACACCCATCATTCTGCACATTAACTTTGCCTAATTGGCAGGTAATTCCCTGCTCCCCTACCGACCCTCTACTGTCTCTCTATTGTCCTTGTACTCAGCTCCTACTGTCTGAGGCTTTATGCACCAAAATAACCAGGCACCCTGCAGCCACTGAACCCCCCCACCCAGCAGGACTTCTTGTCCAGGCCCAGAGGCCCAGTGGGTTCTGTCACTGTAACCTGGGGAAGTGAAGTTGGGAGCTTCCTCTGTGATGATGACCCCCATGCTGGGTGGTTCTCTACAAGGCTGACAGGAGAGCCGGCCCCAAATAGTCTTAACCTGTCAGCATCAGCTGCCCACCCATCCTTTTCTACACTCACATCTCCCAAACTATATGGGGATTTCATGATTATGTTCAGGTCAATTCAATGGACTCCTGAGATCTTTTAATTAGATATACTTGTTTTTTTGCCCTGGCGTAAGGAGCAATCTAAGGAGCCAAATAAAATAATGTCATAATGACTTTCAGACAGTTAGTGGGGTTTTTTTTGATGATGAAACTAGAAATAAAAGTTGATACAAACTTTGATAATATATGACAATGGCATAAATGCTCTTCTCTCTTTGATGTTAAAACACACATAGCCTTTTTTTTTTTACCTCACTACCATGTCACATGCTTACTCCAAATCTTCAGCATTGCTCGCATTCTTTTTTTCAATTTCTCTATTGAAAACATACAATCACACACATTCCAACTGTACTGTAGCTCTCGTCCTGCCCTGACAGTGATTGACAGGTGTTTGCAGAGCCACTCTGCAAAGTCAGACATGAGACATATGGGAGTCCCGCCCTCCTGTCATGTCCGCCTTCCCATGAGTCCTTTGTGGCTGAAGTGGAGGTGGCAGGACCAGTCAGGAGCTTGTCAGAGCAACAGGAAGAGGAGAACACACTCGCTCACAGATAGAGATTCCCTCTCTCTTAAACTCTCGCTGTCAACCCCCCTGTGAGTGTGTCTGCTGTCATTAGCTTCCCAGACATCCAGTGAGCAGGGGTGCTTCCCCTCACTCCCACCCCTTCACAGGTGACTCTCACTGGGGCTCCATGCTGGGAATGCCAGGCTCTCTGCTGGAAGTCTCCATCCTGTCATCATAGCCATCCAGAAGCCAGAGAAATAAAAGTGAAAGAATGGGTTTTTTGTATAAGTACTGTATGTTTATGAATGACTTTAACATTATTCTGTGTAAACACACATATGTGAACATACATATATGTGTTTGTATGCATGCCCATGATGTATTTGTGTCTGTTTTTCATGTTTGTGAGTGTTCACATTTCATTTTTATGCTTATGTGTGAATTCTTGTACAAGTTTTGTTAATATTGTGAGTTTTCAGTGTTTGTATCTCTATTCGTATGTGAGTTTGTATTATTAGGAGTTTTTATTTGCATGTGTGTGTGTGTGTGTCTGTGGATGTGCGTGCGTGCATGTGTGTGCGTGGTGCGGGCGGAACATTTGTGGAATGTGTGTGCGGTATAAAGGCTCTCTCCTCGCGCCACAATGGTGTCTTTGACAGGCGGGAGAAGGGAAAGCTTTGTTTGGTGACACCACACTGTGTTGTGAATGCCCGACATAGCTGTCATTCCTCCCTCTATGCCCTCCGCCAGGCTACCGGCTTATCAGGGATTCCTCTCCTTTCTATCTGCCCACGCACACCCCTCACTGTGTGTGTCTGTATGTGTAAGTGAGGGAAAGAGTTTGTGGAGCAGTGTTGCTAACACCAAGGAAAATGCAAATGAGCTTGCCAGGAGAATAGGCCCACTGTTAGGTTACATATTTCCACACAACTGGACCAATTTGACATCCACATTTTCAAATGATTTTAAGTGACTGGTTAGCCTGGATTTGATTGATTTCATTCTATTGTAACATAGAATACACAATCAAACAAACGTAATACTGTTAATGCAACCATAGTGATGCTGATGATAATGACAATATTGAATATAGCAATGATGATATGCTAACTTTTTTCCCTGTCAACCTTTTCAGAATTCTAGATTCCTACAATATCTTTGGAAACTATGATGTACTAAATGGAAATATTGTATTATTATGGCCATTAAATGGCTGCATTAATGTACTGCTTTTGTCCACAGCACTTTACAATCTGCCTTTCATTTATCAATTCACACACCAGTGCAAAGTACTGGCCTGACTATCAGAAGGTATTTTTTTGTTCAGTGTTTTGCCCGAAGACACTTTCACATGTGGACAGGATGGGCAGAGGATTGAATCGCCAGTCCTGTGATAAGTTGACATCTACTCTACTTCCTAAGCCACAGTTGCCCAATTAAAGGACATGCAATTTTCTGTATAATCCTTATTGTCAATAATGTTTGTGTGCAGCGCCAAACCAATAATGCATCCATCCTACTGTACTTACAAGTGTGTATGTATCCAAAGACTGATATAACTTATTTCTCCATACAGGTTTAGACCTGCTCTATGTAACTTCTGTTGTGATTTGGCGTTATCTAGATAAACTTGACTTTACTTGACATAACTACAAATGACACCTCTGACAATACACAGTCATTGAAACAATGTTATTATAAAAAATATTGATTATTGCTGCTTTACATTTGAGAATAATCTTTTCACTCAGAGAACCACGGTTACACAAGTACCCTTCTTTTTCAGGAACACAATGACCTCTTGGGCTGCTGATCAGCTGTGGCAGTTGATGTTTTTTTTTTTCAAAACCAATAACTGAGTAAAATACATGAAAGCAAGTCTATGAAACTTCATTTTGAGAAGTGATTGCCGAAACAGAGTGGATTGTGCTAGCCTAAACTCCTCATGCAGGTTTTTCTAGAGTTCATACTTTGTTCCCTTATTTTCCATCCTCTAATCCTCCTCTCTCATCATTTTGTTTATCTCTCTCTGCTCACAGTAATCATACAGGTCCCTCTAGGTCTCACGCTCTGAGCATTGTAGTTGCCAAGAGGTCTGATACCCAACTTAAAGTAAGTATGGTAAACACATGTGAGCAAATTAGGAATTGGACACATACATGCATACAAACACACACACACACATGCACAGCTGTTTTTCAATGCCATGGTGCTGTTATGTGTTTGATGTGTTTATACGAGCTTTGATGGGCTTTGCAGAGGCTTGGCAGCGACAACTCATTGTAACTTGTAAGCAGGACTAGGCTGAAACAACAGTTTGACTGATAATAACAGTATATTTAACCATATTAATTACAGAAACACACAGTTTATTATACAGAGAAACAGAAACACCTTAAAACCGTACAGTAAGTTATAGAAACTTAGCTTGAGTGATGGTCTCCCATTACCTTGCTGAGATTGGCAATAACTGGGATATGTGGAGGGTGAGAAATTAACTCATTGATCTTATTTCTGATATTATGGATTATTTCACTTTGTGTCTGCCGTAAACTGTCCATAAACACATCCTGTGCTACTTTTCTCTCATTAAACCAGGAGACCATTTTCTTATGGACCCACGAGTGAAGAGTGGGGGCTTGTATGTCGTCGTATCTCCATCTGGTGGTGAGGCACATCAGACTGAGGGGGAGGCTTCTTCACAGGCCTGGTACACCGAAACGTGTGTCGGGGGGTTGCTGGAAACAGCTGTGGGGGGCTGTGTTATGGTTTCAACTATTGCCTTTGAGCAACTTTTCTTTCATATGGACAGAACTTAAGGACATGAGTGTTGGCAAGGTGGAGGCTGGTGGAGCCTGTCAAGCTGTCAGAGGGTATATTGAACACAGTAAGGAAGGTAAAATCACATGCTTCATGCACAGGAAGCAAAGAGGAGGATGGATAATTCAAGGTAGCTGGTTTCCATCATCTTCACATTGAAAAGTGGCACCACTTTAAAATTGGCAAGGATCTGTGTTTGTGTTGCTACCAGTGAAAAGATGCAATGCGATATACAGGAAGTCCAGTTGGAGTAAGAGATACACAGGTTTGAAGGCTTGTCAGATGCCAGAAGACTGCAGTGGTATAAAACTATGAGACAGGGTTTAATGGTGAAGATCCAGTGGAAGCAAACAAATATGCAACGTCACCTCCACCACTTCTCTCTCAGGTTGTATATATGTGGAGTTTCTAAACAAAGACAATTATTTTCTCTTCCACAGACATCTTCCCATAGTTTCCTGGTCCACCATCAAACAACCTTTAATTTCACTGCATCATTTCCAGACAAATTGCATTTAGATAAAGCTGAAAATTTAACTAGCTTTAATAACATATATCTAATAACTTCTATCTAATAAATATATGCCAGGAATTTCTCCCACTTCCTACCTGACTCTGAAATCACCAGGAGCTGGCCAAAGTTATTGGTCATACAATGTTTACTTCAGATGTTGCAGTTCAAAAACTGTGATATTTAGGCTCATATTTTGGAGAAATGTCTCTTCCAAACATCCTCTACCTCAGGCCATTTTTCTGCATTCTTGTTGTTTTATTGAACATTTAAAAAAACCTAGTAATCTTCCATCTCGAGCCATTCTAAACGCTTGCCAACATTTCTGCTGTGATGCGGGAGGTTTGAGTTATTCTTGTCTTGTCTAACACTGTGGCTCCAGGGAACAATTAGGTTGCTTTTATGTTGTTGTAGCTTATTTCATCACATTCCACCTACAGTCTTCCTTCAGACTTAGAAATACACACCCTCGCATATGCACAGTTGATAATATGAACACACATGCTCCATTAACTCTACCAGTCTCCCAGGAGTCTTCTGCAGTTGAATCGCGGCCATTCCATCAGACTCATCAGCACTGCGATGGGAATAATATTAACAAAAAAGAATTTGCCTTTCAATTGGCCTCTCTCTCTTTCTGTCTTTGTACAGTATATGTTTTTTTTAGTGTTATTCAAAATGTTTCATCTTTATTTGTGTGTGTGAAAATAGGCTGCATGCACATGTAATAGAGTGTAAAACAAATCAGAGTGCAGCAAATATGGAGAGTTATTTTGTAAGATGTGTTTGGGAGCGTGCCCGTCCATGTTTGTGAGTGCATGTGTGGTGTGTATTCTCAGACTTACTGCTCCCACGTCCCTGAGAATGAGGCCAATCAGATCGGACTGACAGTTTATTTCCAAACACTAGCGTCTGGCCTGCTGCCTCACACACATTCCAATACTTCCAGACGGACTTTCAGAAGCGGGAATTAAAAGGCATTGGAGTTGTTAAAACATGACATTCCCAAAAAAGGGCTGCTGGGCCCGAGACTACGCAGAAACATCCCACATGACTCAACCATGCAGGAATTACAGTACCGCCAGGGTCGCTTATGAAGGTCCTCTCATAGATATAGTCTCTCTATTACCATCTTCCCCTCTCTCTCTTTCTGTTCTTCTGCCTCACTGTCATCATTCTCTCTCAAAAATGAGATAATCCTGAACTGACATGTCTGTCTATGTTATTGTTTTGTGCAGTTAGATTCAAGGGCCTCTGTCAAGGGAGGCTCAGTGGTGGTAATGAGGGGTAGACAAATGTTGCTTGTTTATTATTATTCTAGAAGTCCAAGAAGCAAATATGATGAACTATTTGTCACAATCTTTTCTAACCTTTAGGCTACTGTTGGCCCATGCAAGTAAACTGTACATTTGGCACTTACACAAAATGTTCACTGGCCATGTATGGGATGACCTTATTCTGAACTGACTGTTATGAGACATTCTTATCAGATTTTGCATAAATATGCACAAAACAATTTAGGTTCAAGTTGAAGTTCAAGTTTATTGTCTCTTACATTTCAAGTACTATTGTGCATTCAGATACAATGGAATGGATCTGCATTTAAAAATATAAGTAAGAAATAATTTTTTTTTAAATAAGAAAATAACAAATCCCACAAATAATAAATCATTATGAGTTGTGTAAATGTTTACTGTTCATTAATCTAAAAGCCTGGAGGTAAAAACTGTCTTTGAAGCAGCTGGTCTGAGCTCTGATGCTCAGTAAGGAAGGAATGAAAACATGTGCTTCGTGGCTGCTGTCCTCCATAATGGCCAATCTTCTGCAGTGGGAGGTGCAAACGTCCTGAATGTATGGCAATGATATTCCTGTAATTTTTGAAGCCATTTTTACTGTCCTCCTCAGTTGTTTGTGGTATTGTTCTGTCAGGCTGCCAAACCACAACAGTATGTCTCCAGTAAGGAAGCTCTCTGTGGAAGCCCGGTAGGAATTCACCAGGGTTTTTGTGGACATTTTATATTATTTAAGGCATGACAGAAAGTTCGGTCTCTGTTGTGCCTTCTTAACAACACAACTGGTGTTTAGAGACCAGGAGACAGAGTGTGAGACCTGAAGAAGAAAATGAAGTTAATCACAGTTCTAACAGGGATATGACTGATGTAACCTTATGGCTGAACAGTTTTGGACACTTTTCTCCTTTGATTTCTCAACATTTAAGAAGAGGTTGTTGTCTTGACGCCACATGAATAGGTCCATCACCTCCTTCCTTCCTCCTTCCTACGCATCCTCTTTGTTATTTATCAGTCCAATCACTGAGGTGTTATCTGTGAATCTCATAATGCTGTTATTATGATATCTGGCAACACAGTCAGTCTGAATAGACTGCAGAGTAAGGGACTTGGCAGCAACACTGTGGTGCTTCTGTGTTGAGAACTATGGTAGATTAGTAGCTGGGGTCTATTCTCACTGTCTCAGGTCTGCCTGTCAGACAGTCATACAACCACTTACAGATTAAATTACAAAGACCAAGGTAAACTTTAACACTAATTTAAATAGTATAATTCTATTAAATGCAGAGATATAGTCAAAAAACATTCTGACAGAGGCATTTAAGAACAGTAAGACAGTATGCAGATCATTGAACAGTCACAATCAAAGTATAACATGTTCTATGCAAGGTTCGAGGTCAAGTAGTTTATTGAAGAGTCTTATGAAGAACTAGATGTTACTTAAAATTCAGTGTATTAATGAACAAGCTTAGATCAATATTCTGAAATGAAAATGGCCTGTATTGGTCTTCAAATACCCCATTGCTCACACACACACACACACACACACACACACACACACACACACACACACACACACACACACACACACACACACACACACACACAGGAATGTTGTGTGTATTGTGAGTGGGAGTTGAGGTCAAAATTCACTATCAGGGACTGTGTTAATGTATTCAGCTCAGTGGCTGCCTCAAGCAGCTATCTGTTTAACAGTGGGTCAATTCATCCTGCTAGCAAAGAGGACTTCGACTCAATTGAAGGGACCATTTTAATGTTTTAAAAGGGTTGACCAACTCCAGTGATGTCCGGTGATTCAGTGAGGGATGCACATACATCACCTTGGGGTTTGGTTCAATAAAAGTACATTATGATATATCCCTGGTTTTTATTTTTTGAAAACCATAATGGAAGCAGATCCACAGGTGATAAATGTTCTTGGAACATCCAAACTGGAAAATGCACATCTGTTGACCATAAAATAGGCTTTGCGATTGGATAGTGCTTGACAACATAAAAGTACAGTACAGTAAGTAAAAGTACATGCACAACTGTTCCAAACCAGCAAGCGACCATTAGTCAGTTAGCGAGCTAAGCTACTAGCAAGAAAGCATTAAGAAAGCTATGGATAATCAAGATGAGACCAAGTGTCCTGCTTCTTTTTCACTTCAAAAAGCAAGCAGCACAATTTCATGAAAGGCTACCATCTTTTTTGTGTGCTTTTTTGGACATGTGGTTGTTGCAGTTGGACGAACTGATCAGATCGTATTCGATATCTCAACGTGGACACTGGAGATACATATTACTACAAGGTGTAATTGTAGTCAGGTTAAATTGTATCGAGATACAATCTGGATATGAGACACATTTTAATGCATGTTTTAAAATGGCAAAATGAGCCTCTACACACTCTTAAGTAAAAAACAGGTTTCCACAGAAAAAAACATCAAATGAAAAATGATGTTATCTCAAAAGAAGTTTTCACTATTTAGAGTGAGCATCAGTAAAGTATTAAACATGACTATGATGTATGAAGCTTATCCCAATATACAGAAATTGTACTGTGTTTCTTCAATGTCTGCCTTTTCTCAGAACTCATTTTGACATGTCACAGTAGGAAGAGCACAGATATAACATTAATGATGGCCACGCTGCAGTACTCATGCATGTTCAGTGTCACATGGCTCAGTGGGACACATGAATAGAACACAAGCTTTGTTAATGTTATCACTAACACTTGTTCTTTTCATACTACAAGTCAAACTGTGTGACATAGGACAGAAACCTGCTGCATCCCTCATGTGTGTTGACAGTTTCAAGCATGTTGAACTTTTGTCCGAGTCCTTATAAGTGATGTCACAGCAGGTGTCTCCCATCAGCTGTCACAGGCAAAACACCTGCTGTGATTTTACTGCTTGGAATGACTGGTAACTTGTCGGGAAATTTCAGCCTATAGAGAAAAGTGCTATAGCTTTTCTGCTCCCACTTTGGTTCAGTATTGATTTGCCAAGTGATTGTAGGTAAAAAAAAATAGAAATAAACTAATTATTTTGTAAACACCAAAATTAATATATAACAGTATGTTCATGTTCTTGATATTCAGTTGCCTGCTTTTACATTTAGAAGAGTGTAACCTACCTGCTCCCTTCTATCTACACCACACCTTCTTTATGAGTAATCTAGGTATAATGAGGGGAAATCTGGCCTGACCTCTTTGGCAGTAATAAAGAAAAACTGTGCCTAATATTTTGTAGATTTTTCATTATATTGATATTTATATTGTATTGTGAGTTCGGAATCAGTTATAACTGTTTTGTTTTTTGTTTCTCCTTTTGTAGGTGGCCCAGATACAGTAGTGCATTACAGTAGTCCAGCCTGTTCGATATAATAATGTGTAATAGTCTCTGTGTGTCACACAACATTCAGTTTTGACCACACCACAGTGTATTTCTTGTTGGCTAAGGGTAAATCAAAGGTAATTTAATTTTGTGACCAGATTATTTCTCTGAGCCTTAGAACCTGAGAATGACTACAATTTCGGTTTTATCCTGATTGACCTGTAAATCAGCAGGACCAACTGATAACATGTTGCGTCTCCTGATAACTGATCACTGATGGGTAGCATATATAGTTAAAAAGAAGTGGCCCTAAAATTGATCCTCAGGGAACGCCAACTATAACTTATTATGTTAGAATGTGAAACTCATATTTTGTATCAGGCAGAGGTGGACTCCCTGTGATATATTCCTACACTGTCTCCATATACCACAGTGTCATGAAACAGTCCACTGCTGGTGTTTTGGGAGGAGCACACATCATGCCTTGTAAATGATGTGATTTTTTTCCTTCAGCTAAATAGAAGTTAGGCTTCTGTTGTTAAAAAATGCTGCAGCCATCTCATCCTACCATGAAGATCTGTCTATGTGCACTCTATGGTTAAGTGCTTTTTAAAAGGAGTCAAAAGACCACAACCTGTGTGCTCCTTGGTGTATGTGTTAGTGCTTGTGGACTGTGGATTCCTCCAACACCAGATCAATGAATGACGCTACCTTCAGAGGGTGGGACTCATTCATCCTTCTGTATACAGCAGGGTGAAGGAGTCCCACCCTCTGTATGCAGTCCCCATGCATTTAAAAATCCTTCTCAGTGTAAGCATACTTATCACAATGTCATCCACTGTGCTCAATAACATTCTCCACACACCGTTTCCTCTTCAAATATGAGTTTCACGTTATAACGTGAAAAGTTTCACGTTATAACGTGATACTGAAACTTCACGTTATAACGTAAAACTCATTATGTTATAATGTGAAAGTTATTACGTTATAATGTGATAAGTTTCACGTTATGACGGGATACTGATATTTTTTTCTTTTTCTGGCGTAGCAGCAATATGTTTCCGTAGAAGACAAACAAGAGAGACAATGATAATAAAAATGTAAAGAAGGAGATACCCGAAAAAGAAAGTGATAGTCCAAGGCAATTAGATTGCAAGAGAGAGATAAAAATTACCTTTCTTTTTCTATTAAATTAAATACATGACTGATGCTTATCTATAGACCAGCATGTAACTTTTAGTACATCATCAGGAACATAATGCAAGGTAATAAAAAACAAAACACTTACTCACACATCTCACCTACTTTGCTATAATCAGTAAATGTAATTTATATTTCAGCACCAGAATAATTAGACTAATCTAAAATTCTAAAAATCTGATTAAACTATGAACTGATTGAATAATTAAAACCTTTTCATACATTTCTATTACAAAAAAGGGGATTTCGAAGGGCTCCCCATGAAGGGGATTTACTTTACTTCTCTTCCTCCCATGTTCCTGAGACCCCAAAGGCCTTGTACAGTATGTAAGGGGTAAACATTAAAATATTCATGTATCAATTAAATCTGCAGAAATTAATCTAATAAATATAACCTGACAAAGCTATTACAGGCTCTTAAAAACTAGAAGTTATTATGAGGATAAATTCTGCAGGGCTGACTGCATGACTTCTTCTGACTAATACAAATACATAGAGCTGGGAAACTAGCAATGATATCTCTTTCTATAAAGTGCTTACACACTTACTTACTTTACAGGTGTACAATGAAGTCTCTGTATCATGTTTTGATTACAACAATTATCTCACAATGCTCTTTTAATGCACCTACAATACCTGAGAACCAATGGAAAAGCCTCTTAAATTGTCTGTGATGCCATCGCAAAATTCAATCAAAAAATCATCTACACACTCATGGTGAACCCACACATTGATTTCAATTATTTTGTTGAATTAGACTTTTCAGGACATCCAGATGTATCTTGCTGACTGTCCTGTTGGTGCAGGACAAATTAAACCTCTGTCTTTCTTATTCATACATGGAATCTGGTGACTTATATACTTCTCAGCATTGCTCTGCCCATGTCAAACTGAGCAGTGCACTAATCAATAAATCTACTAAAAAATGTAGTTTCAATGAACAGTTGACAGTGAGGATTGAGGATTATCTTTCGTGACATTGCTTGTCAGTCCTCTGATTACCACAAAATAATTCACATTCACCTACGTTGTGTTAGATATGCAAGTTAGATATACACGAAAACCGAACTACCTGCATGGCTACCTACTACTTTTACTGATGTGGATGAAATTACCCTTTAATTGGTAGTGGCGCTACACTTTATAACATTTCTTTAACATTTCGTTCACAGGCTGTGAAAATATTTGTTACAAAGTGCCTCACAATAGGAAGACAAGAAAATGTATATGTCAGAATATCAGCTTAAATGATACATCAGTCTATCAGTCTTAGATAATATGACCAGGATTCATTTGCTAAAGTGCCTGTGTGTAAAACACTGCTGTCCTCCTTCCATCCTTCAAGTCTGATTCTCGTAAGTGTAAGTGATGCCTGACTTCTGTGAAAATATGAACATTGTGAGGATAACTGGAGCTGTAGTTTTAATTTATTCAATTTTACTTTATTGCCCCCCACACTGTCTTGGTGGTACTTACTGACCAAGGTACTGGGCTTCACATTTCCACATTCTAATCCCTATGATGTTTCAAAAAATATATCTTTAATATGGAAAAGCCTGTAAAAAGCACTTTGCATGCCCTGGGACGCTGCGTCTGCTCCAGGCTCTGAGGCAGGGTAATTGCTCCAGGCCACCCCCCGAACCCTAGATCTGTCTTTACAGCTTACATTAGCATACATAATACCGCTCTGTGGACTTAAAGAGTCATGCCAATTGAAAAGCAATCATTTTCACAGCAGAGCACTGCCATCACTACTTTAATTGAGTGTGCACGAGTGTTTGCATGTGTATGTGGATGTCTTTGTATCATGAGACAGGAGATAATTGCTTTTGCAATACAACATAGCAGTATGTTGTTAATTCAATGATGGGACATGATTGCTTTTGTCTTGTTGTATCCCATGGGCTGGTTTAGAAGGCTTGTATGTGTTTGTCGTGTTTGTCATAAAACAGACGGTGCAGACGATAAATGTTGGCCACATCCCTTTAGACTGTATCTGTATCAGTTTTTACACACATACAGTACACAGACAAACACACACACACACACACAAAACAAAAATAATTTGAACGGCATGCTTAAAACAGAGGCCTCAGGGATCTATAAACCCCACTACAATAAAGAGGAGAATTGCACTTCATATCCCCATGTTCATTGACAATCAAACACATTTATTTTATCATTGTCTGTGGATTGCTTTTGTCAAATTATAAAGAGGGGAAAAAAGAGGCATGGTTGAATTGTGGATTCAAGAATTTCATGGCCTCTCTTTATACCTCTGACGTCCTTCTCTGTTTCTGAATAATGCTTTAGTAACTGCATGTCATTAAAGAGGAATAGGATAGACATCACATACAGACCCACAGTGAACACACTACATGGCGTTTACCTTAATCTTGACTTAACCCTTACCATAACCTCTGACTGGATCATAATTCTTACCTTAAACCTACCAAAAACTATACACCTAACACTGTCTCCTTTTGGCACTAATGGACAGCGCAGCTCTGAATGAGGCGTTTATATGACTAATTAACATAAATAAATGGCCATTTCCATACAAAGTGGACAAAGCAAATAGCTCTCTAATGAAGATCAGTGTAAGTATGTTTCCCGGCTAATTTCTTCAGTGAAACCCTGCAGGGACAAAGTGATGGATTCATTCATGAGAATGTGTATTAATGGCTGTGGTGGCTAATTAGCCAAACAGAGAAAAAGGGCATTCATCTTTGGGTCTAGTTGTAGACCATTCAACATTTATATTTCATCCCTATAGCCCACCTTTTCTATGTTACTAAGTGATGAGTTTAAAGTTATTTTGTTAAATTTTCACAGTGTCATTACAGCAGCACAATTTTACTAGTAAGGAATTACCTCAAATAATGATTATTATAATATTCTTACAGATATAGTTTTTACTATTTACAAGGACCATGTTGTACTTTATAGTGTTCACAACATATAATGATTCACAATACAGTAATAATATGCCTATTTGATTATTTAAACTAGGACTACAATTAGAAAACAAAAACTTGTGGATCATTCTCGTATGTGTAAATGAGAAATTTAGTGAACTGACTACAGTAGTTGGTGATGTATAAACTGAACAGGACACTGGTGGTACAATCAGCTACAAGCCTGCAAGAAGACAAATTGATGAAGCCTGGTGCTGTTATCTCTGATGAGGCACTGACACCTACGGGCTTATTGGTGTAACTACACCTTGGCTGAATGGGAAAGGTACCCCATCCATCAGGACTGAGAAAAAGTACTTTGCCCCAGGACATAAAAAACTGAAATTAGCTGAAATGTGTCCATTTATAAAACTCAGCCCAAAGCAAGTTTTAGTCCAATTTAAAACCCTGATTGCCTCTACGTGTGATAAATGCAGGATTCAGTACTTTCTTGAGGTCAATCAGATCACTTTTTTGTTACGTAGAAATCATATTCATTTTCTAAATGTATAACCCACTCATTTTGTGGAGGACACAAATATCACAGCAGAACTAACATATTCTTGAGAGTAAAGGGGTTTTATAGCCAGAACATGATGGGAAATAAATTCAACTCTGTTAATTCATTGGAATGTTCATAATTTTGCTAAAGCACTGTATGATTATAACTCTTACAGGAGGAAAGGACAAAAAGTAGCCTAATGCATTCATGCATAATGTAATAATTTATAAGAGAATTAAAGAGAACGGATGAAAGTGAATTTAAAAGACTTGAAACTTAACTTCAACTTTTTTGTTTTATTAGACCTGCACATTTAATTACCATGGACAGTCAAAAATAATTAAGACAGGCACCGATTTTTTCATAATTTCCCAGCCGTGTGCTTCAGTTGTTCTTGAGGCTAAATAGTTTGCTGTCATATTTGCTTAGGCAATGTTTTGACCAGCAGTTAACAGTTAATAATGAAGAAAACACTTTAAATTTTAATTTTATTCTTTATCTTTGCACTAAATGTTACCTGATTTATATTGTTTGATGTACTGTTGTTCTGTTTTATGTTCCTTGTAAGGTGTCCTTGAGTGCTTTGAAAGGCACCTTTAAATAAAATGCATTATTATTATTATTATTATTATTATTAATAAATGATATGTTCACATTTTTTAAAAGTCCACCTGAAAACAACAGTCAGGTGTCCATATGAACAGTAAAATAAGTTTTCGTCAGCTAAAAAAATACTTATTACACTTGATGTCAGTTTTCATTGGAAACACTATTCCAAAGTGGCTGCAGTACCAGTATGAGCCCCCAGATAAACTAGATAATATGTTACAACAAATATTAAGGTTTAATAGTAATCTGTTGGACTTTGGCACAAAACAGACATTGAAACATTAGAAGATATCTACTCAATTTGACTAATTAGGATGGCTGAAATTTCAAATTGGCTTCGGATAAACTTTGAAATACTTTTTTTTTTTAACACAGAAAGAGGCTTGTGTCCCCAATCACTCACATTGTTAGTGCATTAAGAAGGGATATTTTAATAGTCAGTATGAACAGAAGGAATAATTACAGCAAGAAAAAAAAACCTGTGTAAACGTTCATTTGGGCACCTTTCAGACAGCCTTAAAAATAGTGAACCTGTTATATCATGTGATCAGTGATGTCATTTATGCGCCAAGTTTGGATTGTGTTTTGTTACCACGGCCGACAAACAGGCTAATTGGACGCTGCGTTAAGTTACCACAGATCGAGTAGAGAGATACCGGAAGTCTGACGATTAGAATTTCAAAATAATGCTACTCAGACAGCCAAAAAGCAACTCGTGTTTCTCATGACCGATTTTAATTTGGCAGTTTAAACCGGAACTGTGTTTTACTTTGCTTTAACTTGAAAACAAGCGTCGACTGAGCTAAAATAAACTTTAGCTTTGGCATTACAGTAACATTAAATAGCTATGAACAAACAGTTTAAGATGGACAGGGCTGATACAGTGGAGAAACTTATGCAGAAATACTTGGAGAGGAGAAAACAGGTTTGATTTTAACGCCAAGTTAAATTGTAACATATTTTAACTTGTTTAGTGATAACAGTGCTAGCATTAACCTGTTAAAACAATGCGTAACGCTATGTGTCCATTTCTCTGTCAGTGGTCCAATCGTTACTAATGTCATCTAGTAAAGTTAAACTGGATTATATGCGAAATCGAGCTATAGTTGTGTGGTTTGTTTAACTTAAGCTAATGCAGGGTAACTAAAAATTAAGTTAACGCTAACTGAAGAACTTCACGTCAGTATTCACTAAAATATAAACCTCTTTTGTCTGTATTTACGCAGTAGCTTAACCAAGGTGTCATTTTTTAGCTCTGTGTAGTAGCACTTCATGTCAAGTAAAGACACACCCCACCTCGCTAACGTCAAACTGTCATATTTGCAAATAGGTTGCTCTGCTGTTGCCATAGTTACTAACCTAATTGAATAATGAGCTATAAGCAATCAAGTTGAATTTTTATTCTACCAGATATACTTATTGGTCGGGCATAAACGCCATCATTAATTGAAAAATGATTGGACACATACAGTATGTGAAGTTTCTCGCCCATAAGAGGATGTATCACAGCAGATGCAACGTCAACACACTGCTAACTCTTCGTTGTCCTGTGTTTACAGTTGACCCTATCAGAGGAAGAGGCCTCACAACGCAGTAAAGGTAAGTGTACCTCAAGGGGGCCTCCACATGGTCCTCCAGAGGTACGTGATTGGGTACCAGTATGTCTCCAACGCCAAAACACAATCATTTAGTTAATATTGCATTTATGCCACTCACTGGAGACATAAAGACAGCATGTGAAGGGTTGACTTTATTGATTTGCCTTCAGATTGCATCACCGAATACACAGAATTATCAGGTTTACTAATCTCCACAAACTCATTTTATGTGATGTTTTAACCCTTCATATCCTGACTCATAATTAGTCTCTACTACACCAATTCACATTCATAAATTCCCCATCAGTCATTAATAAATGTTTGATTAATCCTTGTGGGGAAAAAAAGTCATTCACAATCACTATTTTATGGTCCAGCAGAACATTTGAACACGTCTGAATGCTGATTTTTGAAGTTTTTGTATCAAACACAGTTTAAAATTGTACATTTGCATATATACAAATGTTAATCAGCTGTATAAAAATAAAAAAAGATGCATTTTATTTCCAGTTTTGTCTAGTGTGGGTCACATTAGGAATAGTCTGATTAAAACATTGTGTATAGGGTGTTTTTACAGCTCTCAAATGTAAAAACACTGAACAGTATGTAAGGGTTAACTGAGTGTTAATCAATCCAAACTCATTGGTCTTAATCCATGTCTAACTAATGATCCTTGCCAAAAAATAAATGTCTAATATACTAACATTGCTTTATGTTTACTGTTTTAGAAGCAGTACAAAGGCTCATTCAGACCCACAGATCCAAACAGCCAAGTAAAGAGTTGAAATGCTACCACACAACTTTGCATGAGCTGTTTAAAGCCATTTCCAACTATCCTGACCAGTAAGTCACATGCAATGACTTTCAGATATAATCTAATACATGTTTATGATGAATATTGTGCAATGAGTGAAACGTGATGTTGTCTTGTTTCAGGTTTGGCAGTGATAGTAGTTTGCGTAGCAGTGATGAGGACCTGAGTGAGGACCTGAGTGGGGACTGCACAGCAACTACCCTTCAGGGCTCCCAGGTGCTGTGTACAGAAACAGGTGTGTGTGTCAGAGGATAACTACTCATCAGTGTTTGTGCTTAATAAGGCAATACTAACTTACAGCTGACCACCTCATAGGAAAGTAGCAGCTGCTTGAAATCATTTCAAGGTTTCTACATTCTGAGGAAAATCCCTTCAAGAATAGTCAAGATTGATATGATTGCAGATTGTGAAATGAATCCCACTGATGACTTGACAATATCATGAATGATAAATTAGGCTTTACTGATTAATCCCAGAGTCTCATAGACAAATTCTTGATTTCCTGTTATTGCTGAATTCTTGAGTTTTCTTACTGCTCTCTCTTATAAATAGATAATAACTTACGTCTATTTGTCCAGATGTGACTTTGCCTTCTTGTCTGGATGGTAGCCCTGGGTTCCAGCAAACTGAGCCCCAGTTACAGAGAGCTTGCCGATCATCCGACTCGTGCTTCTCCACTTCCTCATTATTAGCAAAGGTTTACCAGGAGATGATGACCATCTATGAACAACTAAAGGTGAAAGAGTGACAATTAATCAGTAAAACCAGATGGGAGGAAATATAGATCAACAGTTGCATTTGCATTATTGCTTCTTCCTCTCATGTTTTTGTATACATGTGTTTTTGGGTTTGTGTGTGCCCAGGCAGAGCGACAGAGCCAGCAGCAGTGGGAGAGGAAGCTACAGGAGCGAGAGAGGAGGCTGAAACAACAGGAGGAGTCCCTGGGCAGCCTGGCTGGGCTGGAGGAGTTGCTCCACACTCGGATAGTGGCTGTAAAGGAGGTCAGATATATAAACTTCATCCAGTTACAACACTAATGATGCATTCTGTGTGTTTGAGCTTCACCTTGTTTCCTCCCCTTCAGAACTACCACTTCCAGACAAAATTGTATCATGTCTTTACATTAAAAGTGAAGTGGCATCCCATTTTATTGTGTTATTGACAAGATTTTATTAGGCAAGTTTCCACCTCTAAACCTATGCTAAAACTGCACTTCATAAAAAGGATCACAGGTTTCAACTAATCTATGCGTATGGACATTTTAGGTGGCTTAAATGAACCATAACGTTTTCAGGAAATACACTTTCAATCAAATTTACCGACTAATTGCATTTCTGTCGTGATCAGTAATGACCTTCTGTCAAGGATGGCTTGGGGTGGATATAATACAATTACAATAGCAAACTCAGTTCAGTGTAATGTATCACTGAAGCATTCAAGCATTGTCGGTATGGTTGCATTGCTCATTATGTGTAAATGTGTATTTATGTCTAACCAGAAACACCAGCAAGAGCTGGGCCAGCTGCAGGATCTCCTTCGAGAGCGCAGCAAGGAGAACAGGAGGCTCAAGTCCAGCTTTGACACCATTAAGGAGCTGAATGATAACATGAAGAAACAGGTTAAAAGGCAGCTGTATTTTTTGTTTTCATGTTGTTGTGTGTTTAAAATCCTAAGTAAGAGGTCAAAAAGCTATGAAAGTAATCTTAAATGTGAGCCTCCTGTTATCTATCGACTGTCCACAGATCCAACCCATAATGCGCTCTTTTTTCATACAGAGCAGGTAAAACCTTGGACCACAGGAGGGCGCTCTGACATAGGCCTTTTGTATAACAGTCTTCACATGTTTTATCACTTTTTTAGTGCCCTAAGGGCAGTTTTAAGTGTTTTTCTAATCTTTCAAAAAAACAAAACCCCTGACTCTCACCACTTTTTTTGTTTTTGTAGGTTTGTATATATTACTGTAAAACAAATTAATGAGTGATTTTGCAGATATCAGTCTTGCATATGAAATTGATATCCACTGTTTTTACATCAACAGTTAAATGAGATCAGTGAACAGAATAAAAAGTTGGAAAGCCAATCCAAGAGGGTTCAGGCTCGACTTGAAAACCTACAGGTAACAAGCTATGAAACTCTTCTCAAATCATCATTGATTAGTGTTTTTCATCAAGAGTCAAGGACCGGCAATCAGTGCATTCTATGGTACTCTCACAAAATATTTGAAAAAGTTATATTTTGTTTCCTATTTTTGTGAGCAACATTTTGAAACTGCTGTGTGCACAATTATTTTGTCTCGGCCTTTAATGTAAAAAAACAATCATACATAACCAGTCAGTGATGTCTGTTTGTTTTATGATGGCTATGGCACACTTTGCTTAGTTCATTATTTGATCATTATTCAGTATTACCATGAATGTCTGAATGTTGTTTGAAGCCTTGCTGTTCTCCTTTTCTTGTTGCATTAAAATAGTTGATACTAAATATCTGCTGTTGAAAGCTTTCAGCCTGCACTTCTCTATTTGTTGGACATTCATTCTTTCAGTGACGTATTTATTGTTCTTTTTTTTCTTTTTTTTGTATCCCCCAGAGGAAATACGAGCACAGCGTGGCATCGAGAGGCTGCCTCAAAGTGAGCACAGAGTGTGTTAAAGCATCCAAAAAGGAGAAAGCTGCTGCTTCTGGAAAACCCAGCAACAAGGTACTTTAAAACCCTGTGTGTGTGTGTGTGTGTGTGTGTGTGTGTGTGTGTGTGTGTGTGTGTGTGTGTGTGTGTGTGTGTGTGTGTGTGTGTGTGTGTGTGTGTGTGTGTGTTTTACAGATGACTGTACTACCAACCATTGGGATTTGCTCTAATTACAAAAAAAAAAATTACAAAACTCATTCTCCACAAACCACACTCACCCTGCCAGCTGCCATGATAAATCATAGTTTGTGATACTATGTTATCATCACTGTTGTGTATAAAGATGAATATACTGTGCTCAGTGGAGTACAGTTTTACTCATCATGTCAACATTTATTTTTTTTTATTTTTTTTACTGCTTTCTTCAAAGATCACTGACAGAGCCAAAATACATCATTTAAACTTTTATTTGCTTAAATGTCCTTTTTCTTTGGACATATTATAGAAAACCGCTAAAATAACTGCAATAAAAGTATAATCAAAACAACAACATTAAAGCTGGGGTACATAGTGTTCTGTAAAAGGCAAAAAAGGCTGAGTTCATTTCCATTGAAAGTCTCTCATTCGGGTGTTGCCGATAGGGATTATGCTCTGTTCAGTTTCTCCCTCAGTACAGGAAATAGTCTGATGATCACAAGTTGCTTCTCATTATGCTTTTCATTGACATCATTATCACCATCTTCTCTCCTTCTCCTATCTGTTCATACAGTTCCTATCTGTCTGCTCTTCTGGCCTCCAGACTCAGTGTCATGTGCAATTAGTGCACATACATAGTGCGTGCAGATAAGTACGTGGATAGGTAAACCGGTAGACCGCCTGTCCAATAATTTCATAAGAACCGAATGAAACGACTGGATGGAGTTATGATAGGCCTGCGTCAGCCACAGATACTGGATTATTTTTCCTTTTATTGTCAGAGCATTTGATTTATTGATTGCTGTTGAGATGTAAAGAAAATTTCAACAAATAGCACCGAAAATGCTTTTAAAATAGATTAGCTACACTGGCCTTAACTAGAGTAACTATCTTGTGGCATTGTCAGTTGCAGATGATGTTTCTGTAATTGTATGTAACTTTTTATTATGTCACCTTCTTTCCCTCAGGTCAGCTCCAGTCACAGCCCACTGAAGCTCCTGGCCTTTCTATTGGACTGGGTACTTGATGGACAGATCTCATCAATAGCAGGAAATGAGGGGAAAGATGGAGGCCAGTTTCTGCCTCCAGAGGTCATATTCAATGAGAGATGCCTCAAGGTGCATTTCATTTCATTACACCTGTATTATAAGTGAAAAAGAACAATATTGGATTGGATTAGTTTTATTGAGATCAAAATCATGAGTTATCATTGGTTCCTTAGGTGCTGCCGGTATTAGCGGATCAGCTTTCTTACATTCAGTTGTTGGAACCCGGCCTCGTCCTCAGTATTCTTCGCCTTATCCACTGGGCTTTGAGACACATCGAAAACAGCACACAGGTAAAGATAAGATGAGATAGGATGATACAACATGAAGAACATGGAATTAACCTAATTGTTTTCAGTTGTTTTCAGTTTTTTACTGAAACATCTCGATTAAAGGATCCACGCTAATAGTTTAAATTCTCACAGTTTAAAAGAGCGATATTTTTGATAATAAATGTGTTTGTGTGCCAAAAAGTTGTTTCTGCGCTAGATGGTGTCACATGACCTGCAGCTGTGCCGGTGTACATAACATAAGAATCAACCATCACTGTTCCTGAGGATTTGACAGAAGCATGAAGCCATTTTATGAAATCTTTAAGCATGTAACCACTAGGAGGGAGCCACATCACTGTTGCTACAATACTAATGAGATATGTAATCAAGACAGTGATCCAAGGCTTGATAATCAGTCCTTTCATAACACAGAAACAGGAAGATTAACTATGTTATACTGTAGCCAGAGAATGCCAAAAAAGACAAAAGCCTGTTTACACACTCTTTAGGTGGCTGACTTTAAACATGTCATCTGCTTTTCTTGTCCAAAAATGTATGAGCTCCCACATGGCCACCAAAGGGAGTATAAATCAAAAAGAGACTGTTTATCCTTGAAAATGTTTTTCTTGGACATATTTGCTTTTCTGCAGCATCCACTCTCTTTTGATTGAATTTAATTGATTATCTGACCTGTAAAAGAAGTAACAACACAGAGGTGTGTGATTACATTATATTACACAGCGCTGTTGATTCTTTAGTTATTGGTATTCGGCCTTGCGAGAGATGATTGATATTTTCCAAGCGGAGAGCTGCTGGGACACTTTCACAACTTCATGCTGCAGAAAGCAAACACGACACCAAGTTTTCCCTCTACACACAGCTACACATCAGAGAAGTACACATCCACTTCAAGCTGGGGAATCCACTTTATCGCTCCATCTCTCCTCACAGCAAGACTGGCTTTAATGTGCGGAGGTCCTGTCAAGTCCCATCTTGTGCTCAGATGAAAAACGTGGTTAACTGAAGTCCCCTGCCTGTTTCTGTGTGTTGAACAGAATCTAGACATTAGAACAGACTGTTATGGCTATGACAAGGATGCATGTCCCCCTCCATAACTGAGCTACTAGTGTTATTTAAATGACTAAAATCTCTTAGAAACCATATATTACATACATAAGGCATCCCTCAACAGCTGTTCACTTGCATGTGAACTTGTCAATTTAGGAATCTTGAATCTGCCACTTTTGGCAGCTGCCAACTAAAGCCAGGTTTATCACATCACCCGCCTATGAAGCACGTTCAGGCGATAAGAAGTAGTTGAAGTGGTTTAAAGGATAATAAGTTACTGGAAAGCTTATCTCTAATGTCTCACTCTAGTTTGAGTGTTAACAGCTAGCTGATATTCTCATCATTTTGTGAAGGCCAAATACCAGCCTGAAATACTTACATCTTCAACCCAAAATGTGGAAATATGAACATGATAATATGCTTGAGCCTGCAGCATGCTCCTCTTGCCCCCCTAAACCCTAATTCTCTATCCACAGCCTACAACTTCCAATCTTAAGTCCTCCTCTCTAGTCTTGCTGCAGGGAGCTTGGCCCCTCCATGTTTGTTTGTCAGGTCATGTCATTTCTGCTCAGTGACATGCTTGATGTTCAACTGGAATCACATGCTCCCTTATTGCTGCAACATGTGCTCACTTTTAAGACTAAAACCAGCCAGTATCAGGCCAGAATTCATAAGTGGAGGAAGGGAGATGACTTCAAATCTGGGGTCCCCATGGAGCCAGCGGAGTCCTTGGGGAGAGGGAATAGAAACTGAGAGATTGATGTCGTGAGTTTGAAAACCACCAGCTCCTCATTGCTTTGGAAATACATAAATCTTGGATACTTGCTGTAGTTTATTGCACTGATTTATTGCTTTCATCAATTATTTGGAGAAGGAGCCTACTGACTCACTGTCAGGCTTAGCTTGTATTTTCTACAGTTGCACTTGATAAAGATTATTGTAGGCATATCATTCCTATTTTTGACAGTTATATAACAAAAGTAACTCACCGCAGACACAGTTATGAATTTTGTGTAATTGTGTGTGTGTGTGTGTGTGTGTGTGTGTGTGTGTGTGTGTGTGTGTGTGTGTGTGTGTGTGTGTGTGTGTGTGTGTGTGTGTGTGTATTTTGCACAGCATGTAGCTCCATTTGCCACTCTGCGGCGGATAGGAGAGACGCTATCAAAGCCCCCAGCCCAGCCAACAGTGCCCCAGTCTGAAGATCCAGACCTACCCAAGTCCTGCAGTGGGGTTGGTGGTGGACCTTCCAGGAATTGGCCCCTTTACCGAAGCCCCTGTCCTCACACACGCATCCTCTCCACCCTCATCATCCTCCGCACTGTCACACAAGGTACGTGGAAACTGCAAACGGATGGTAAATTAATAAATTGGTGTCAGTAATGAGTCAGCTACTTATAAGTCAGAAAGTAGTGAAAATGCCTATCTTTAAATTGCTTGTTTTCAGACCGATATTTAAAAATCCCCCTCCAACCCCCTCTCTCTACTCAGATGCACAGATGGAAGATATCCAATTTCAGGGCTGATTTAAGTTTAACTGGTAATCATCTATTTGTTGTGGTTAATACTGATATGATAAGTGATTATAATATCTTTCAATGGCTAAAATTTGAAGAGGACAATTCACACATTTTTAGATTGACAAGTGTATTTGTCTAACACAACACCAACGTTTAAAGAGCCCCCATCATATCTAGAATAAAAAATACTTTTATTTACTGTGAACAACACCGGATCATATCTCATTATTGACAATAAGAATCATTTCACACAATGTTGGGCTGATTAACGGTTACCTAAAAACCCTTAATGTCACTGTTCAGAAAGGGTGCAGGTCTTTCACTATAAATAGTCCTGTGGTATCATTCACTGTTAGTTACAAATTCTACAAGAGCTAAACTATTTTTAAGATACGTGGCTCAGTGTAACATACAATTGGTGTTTGTTGTTACTTTATTCATAACAATTATTTACAAGCATAAAGAGCTCCATATGGCTGTAAAACATGCCGACTCTGGATGAAGAGGCTACAGCTGCAGGCAGAGTGTTAAACATTTCTTAAGGTTACCATCAGTATCAGTCATTGTGATGGTAGCATGCCGATGTTAGCACATAGCTCGAAGCACTTCTGTGCTTAAGTACAGCCTCACAAAGCAGTTAGCATGGCAGTAGCATAGCAATATCTCATGAGATTATATAAAGACAATCATTGTTCCCAGACGATGTATTGTAATAATTTATGTGACCTACAGTGTTTTTCTCTTTCACCACCATGAGGTTGAAGTTTTTGTTTGAATGTAGTAAAAAGTGTTGAGAACGGTTGGAATCCAGTTATATGAAAAGAGTCAGGAGCTTTTAGATATATCCAAACTTTAGTCCCTGGCCTTTATCTTCTTGTTTTAGTGAACTAATTGGGTACAGCTTACATGTCCTAATATTTTTCTTCTTCTACTTTTCTGAAATGACCTTCTATCTAAACTTAAATCTCAAGGGCTTTTTCAGTATGTGTCTATATAGACTATTTTTCTGCGAATCTGCACACCAGGTTTGCTTTTTCTCTGCACTAGATTGACATGAAACCAGATTGAGCGTAATGGGTAAATGTTTTTTCCCCTTAATTTTTGCTGGGATTCTGCACATAATGGGTACCATTCTGAGATGGAGCTCATTTCAAAATCATAAAAGAAAGCTTTTATCCCCTGTCAAGTTGTATAAATCCAGTACTTTTGGACATATGAAGAGCATTTTTGTAGAACTTCAAAATTCTCACAGCTATTTAACGTGATCACAGATCATTTGGCAGAATGAGTTTTGTACTTAAAAAAAGTGAACTGCAAAAGAACGACTATTGCCAAAGTACATTAGTGGAGTGTGAGAAAGAAAGGATAGACAGCTTGGATAGTGAAAAACACTTCTCCATGATGGAAGACGAGACTTGAACCCTGGAAAGAAGATCAGATTTTTCTATAGATTGGTTTATAATGTAAAAATACCTAGTCTAGCTCAGTTTCTTTTCCTAGTGCTTCATGCTCTAACTAATGCATGCAACAGTTTTAGCTGAAAGACTAAAATCCAAATGTAACACTTGAACAACTTAAATAATTCTGCATGTGTGTGTGCAGCTGACGTGCTGGCCCAGGCTCTGGACAGCCTCCATACTGAGCTGATGAGTGAAGAGAGTCGAGGCCTGTTCATTCACTACGGAGGAGTGTGTGTGTTGCTGTCGACGCTGCGGGCCGGCCGCGGAGGGCTGCACCCACACATAGATATTCTGATGCAGCTCACAGGGCAGTCACGTAAGTAATTGTGTGGTTTTTTTTGGATACACACCTTCAGACAAACCGTAGTGTGGAACTCATCAAGCTCGTGTGATTATGAGACGTCACCGAGGCTGACAAACTGCAGGTTTTTTGACATAAAAGAAACTAATTTCACCAATTTAAAACTGAGATAATTATTCCTCACGAAAAGGATCCGTATAATGTACCTCAATTTGATATTCAACCTCAGTTTGAACAAAAATGAGTGTGACATTTCAATCCCATTTTTTTTTGTTTGCTTGGATTTTTCTCATCATTTGGCATTCTCTCATACAACATTAGACTTTAATGGTCAGAATTGGCAAATAAGCTATATACTGTTGACATTCAAAATGCTTATGCTGTAGTTTACTTTTTGCAATATTTGATAGACTGTTGTTGACTTGGGCATGCTGGTCCTTGCACATGTATCTGGTAAAAGACAACAGGCAACACCAAAGCACATTGATACATCACCACCACACTGTGTGCAGTTTTCACAGTCAATATAATATGTTTTGATAGTGTGAAGCTCTTATTTCAGTATATTCAGATAATATTGTTTATTGTGACCATTTTGGATAAGATAACCATACTAAGAAGTTTAAATGAAGTTTAAATAAAGTCAAACTGTGACAGATTTTAGAGGTAAAAAGTCACTGCACTGAGAGTCCAAACCATGTCACATCATGTATTTAAAAGTTGAAAACATGCAACATATTCTTTGGTTTAGGAACTCTACAGTACTATAGCAAGTTGTAAACATTTTTAAAATTCAAATTAGGAGATGAGACAACTAGTGCTGGTGCAAGCTGCCACAGCAGCTCTCCAGTGACCCCTAACAGAAGAGAAAAAAAAACCTTGAAAGCTGCTGCTGTGATCACTTTGAGCTGAGATTTATAGACTGTCTTTACTATCACTATTTACTTTGATTTATACCAGTTCCTCCAACAGTATCACTCATTTCATCCCAGTATAAAAAACACATGTGAGAAGTAATGGTTAGTCTGAGCTCACATCAGTCATAAACAGTGGTCAGGCGATGGATTTGGAAGTTGAGGTCGTAAAAGTCTTGGAACTCCACCACCTCTCTGCCTTTTTTTTTTTTTAAGAGGAAGACAAAAGACTTGATTGAGTCGGACGAGGAGGAGACAGCAGCTGCAGCACGTTTCCTTGGAAGTGTGAGTTCGGCAGGGTTATGAGCCGTATCATTTAAGACTGCTGTATGCTAATAGACAGCAGAGCCATATGCCAGAGGTGACTGGGGCCAGTTGTGTGTTTCAAGGGGACTGTAAGTCTAGTAAGACTTGCTAATTATGGTGTTTTACAAGCGGTAATGAGGGGAGACAGGAGAGGGGCGAGGAGGAGGGAGAGAGAGGCTTACACCTGAAGGTTGCCAGTAAAACAAAACAAAACAAAAAAGGTCTAATTGTACACAACACACACATACACACACACACACACACAGGGTCCTGGTCATACCACGACAGAAAGACTTTAATGTGTAAAGTACAGTCACATGCTGTACCTGTTACACAACACATCTTGTAAAAAGCACCTTCATAGTTCACACAAAAGCACTCACATATACACAAACACACTTACTAGAAATGTTTTACTGGCTTTGACTGATGTCTAGTAAATAGTGGGTAGTACATTAACCACCAAATTGCTTCATACAGTGTATCCAGCTTCCATGGTCACATATGGACCCACTTGCTGTGTGTGTGTGTGTGTGTTTGGTTTGCATTCTTTCCATGCTCACCACTGTGGAGAAGTGTGTGTCGTTATGTGTTTTGGTGGTGTTGCAGTAAAGAAAAGCTCTTGATGACCTGCTTGAATCACTTTAGACAGGGACTTTTTACCCCTGCTGCTCACTGTGTGATGTTTCCACTGCACCTACAGTACAGTATGTATTCAACCTTCAAACCCACAAAGAATGCGTCTGTATTTCTGTGTGTGGTGTGTGTGTGTGTCTGTTTCCATCTTTATCTCGAGGAGCCACATGTAAAACACATCAAATCAGTGGGCAGTGGTGCTGCACATGTTTGTTATGCTCCTGGTTTAATTTCGACCTGAAGACAGACACAGGCCAGTTGCAAACATCTTTGTGACAATTACATGATCGTTTCAATAAACTATGAACCCTGTACTCATCAGTCTTTCAATGATTCTCACTCTGGTCTGAAAATATTTGGGGTGTAAAATGAGGAAGTTTGTCTTAATAAATAAGTTTTAATAGCAGCATTTGTATCTTTAGTCTTTAGTGCTGAATTTGTTAGTCTTGATAGAAACAGTTTGAATGAGTTGAATTCACTCATTTAAAAAACAAATCTCTATTTTCTCAAATGTGAGGATTTGTTTCTTCTCTGTATGACTGAAAATTGAACATCTCCTGGTTTTACACTGTTTTAGTGGAATCACCTTCAATGTTACCTTGCGTTTACTATTTTCTGACATTTTGTCGACTTAAGTAGGACTTGCATATTATACATTTATCTACCAATAATCTTCTCAATTCATCGTTCTGTCCATAGAATTTCAGATAATAGTGAAAAAGGCATACACAAAAACACACTCTTGTCTTATGACACAATAATTCCTTCAGATATTCATATTCAGTATTATTCAGATATTCAGTGTACAATAATATAAAATGGAGAAAAGCAGCACATTTTTAAACCTGGAGATGCTGGAACCAGAAAATGTAAAAAAAAAAACTAAAAAAAAACAATTAACTATCAAAGTAGTTTTTGATGGTTTGAAAGTATTTTTTGTTGATCAGCTAATCAATTAACTAACAATTTTAGCTGTTGTCTTAACAGATGAATCCGTTAATAGAAAGATAATCAGATAGAATTATCGATAGTCAACATAATCCACACCTCACACATTTGTTGTACTGATGTTAAGCTTCAGATATGTGGCCTAGCTCACAGCCACGTTGTCTGTCATTAAGTAGTACAATAGTTTGGATGATAGTGGACTTTAAAATATACCAAATGTGCAAGAAAAAATATAAAATATTGAAGTTGTTCAAGGTCTTGACATAACATCACATTTTCAAGCTTTTTAACTTTGAGATGAGGTGCTGTTTTTGCTGGAACAGACTGACCAAACTATTTTATCCCTTTTTATCCTTCTCATATAATTGGATTCTACCCTTCCTTATCCTTTCTCATCTGAACCTGATCCCATTCCTCCCCGTCCAATCCTCTGCTGTGATTTGATGCCAGCAGGGCCGTTGTACCAGCCAAAAAAGTCCCTCTGTTGCTCAGATTGTATTCCCTCACCCTGGTGCGTGGTTTAAGACAGTGGGGAGTAAGTTTTTGAAGGAGCAGGAATGTAAGTTTAGCAGAAACAAATGTTTGTTTACCAGGAACCGACTAATTTTAGGACTTCATAAGGTCCACATTAGCTTTTATTAATGTTAAAAATGTGCAACTGACATCTGTGTGGATCAAGGCTGTAGTCCTTCCACTGTTTCATCTGTGTGTGTGTGTGTGTGTGTGTGTGTGTGTGTGTGTGTGTGTGTGTGTGTGTGTGTGTGTGTGTGTGTGTGTGTGTGTGTGTGTGTGTGTGTGTGTGTGTGTGTGTGTGTGTGTGTGTGTGTGTGTGTGTGTGTGTGTGGGATTATGGTTTAATGTAATGGAGGTCAGAGTTAACAAGGACAAATACAGTCATCACAGAGTCACTCTAACCTGCATCTGTGTCTCCTTCTCACTCAGTTTGATCATTAAAGTGTTTTCATGGTTTGTTTGTGGATTCATGTAGTTTTCATTCTTACGCAAATCCGGAAAGTATGGCAAGACTAAGTTGATCATTTCCACCTCTTCAGAAGTTTTAACGCTGAGCACAAATATGCGTGTTGTTTTGATATGAGCCGCTTTTCTTTGCTCTGCTTGTGTTTTTGTGTTTGTAGGCTACATAAATGCCTTCCTGCAGGCGTGTAGCTGTGAGGATTTTTTCCGAACAGCCTCCCAGCTTCTTAAAACCCCTCATCTGGAGATGCCGTCGCTGGAAAAGCTCTCCATCCTTCTACAGAAGCTCTCCGGCATCAGGTAATTACAGTGGTATCACATATTGAATTCTTATTTTTCTTGCTTATTAGTTGTTTATTCTTTCAGATGCTCGTCTAATCTTTGCTTTGTTGTTTTTTTTTGTGAATGACTAAATAATTTCACCTCCTCAGAGCTGTAAAAATATTAAAATTCAACAGTAATTAATACAATTCTGTGTGAATGTTTATTCTGCTGCTCTGTTAATCATCTCATGCATTTTTATCTTTTGTGTCAGATCAAGTCTTCACCATTGGGTTAGGGTTAGGGTTTTTCGTTTATCTCTTGGACACATAGTTTATTCTCTGGACTCAGAAACACACTTGTGGTTTTCAAATACATCAAACGATGGAATAAAATGGAAAATTTCAAGTCTAATGTTTAACTTTTAGACCTGTTCAGGCAGGTGGTTTGACTGGTGACTGGCTCTTTTACACGTTTCATTGATTGTCTTCATACTGACAGGTGCTTGTGTTATATTTCTTTGATCCTTACTTATTTTTGTCCAGGTCGAACCGACGTCTCTTTGAGCTGTCCTCCCTCCGCCTTCAGATACAAGAGCTTCATCACAAAACCAACCCCACACACACCTTCCTCTGCCTCAACCTCAGGTCCATACTCCAGAACCTCAAGTAACACAACATGTGTTGCTATGCCTCGTGCTGGATTCAAGGTCCGACTCCCCAGTTGGGGCAAAGATGACTTGCCTCCATGACTAGAGCACGTCCGCTTAGTCTTTCATGTGCACTCAAACTGTAATTACCATATTTCCAACTGCGCTTCATGACAGCAGCTCTGTCCTGCTGTACCTCAAATAACATATGCAGACGCACACTCGCGACTTATACAATGATATGTTTTTGAAGTTCTTTTGTTTGTCAGAAATTCTTTTTTTTTTAAAGTTGTGTGTGTTTGCACTTTGTGACCTGTTTTTGTGTTTCTCAATGCTAATCTGATGTCTTGTCTCTTTCTGCGATGAAAAATGCTTGGTCTTAATGGGTGTCTCATGTGCTCAGAGGAAGCCAGGCTGTGACTGTGAAGCTTTTTAATGGTAGTAAACAAAAAGAACCAAAGGACATTAAGATTGGACAGCATGTGTAATGTTGAAATCCATATGTTTTGAATAAACTTGTCTTATTTGTTTGTTACAGATCATGAGTGGGATTGATGGGAGTAATGTTCTCAGTATGGGACACGCTGGTGGTGTTAGTTGATGGAGGAGATTGGAGGGACTGGAACAATTACGGCTCATATTTAAAACTTACTTGTTCAGAGCCACCCGGAAGTGCTCAGCTGGTCTGGATTTGAAAGTTGTGCATCCGCTTTTTTAAGAGCATTACAGCATCTGAAAGTAACTATGCAGGAGTTTATTTTCAGTTCATGTTTCGTCGAAAGTTGGTTTGATGAAAAATGTGTTGGATGTACCCCACCTCTCGCCCCTATGTCAGCAGAGATTGCCTCCTGCTCCCCAGTGACCCTCCAGAGAATTCCAAACTGAGAAAGTGGTAAAGAAGATGGATGGGGAGGGAGCACCTTGGTAGTCAAGTGGTAACCACGCATGCCACGTAATGGCAGTGTCCCTGGTTCGATTCCAGCAAGGGGCCTTTGTTGAAGTCATTCCCCTCTCTCTCTCTCCCTGTTTCCTGTTCCTGTTCCTGCCTCTACGCCAAGTACTTTCAAATAAAGGCAAAAAATGCCCTAAAAGGAATCTTTAAAAAGAAAATGGATGGATAGATACATCTGATCAGTTAATCAGTTTTTCATTGTTATGTCTGGTCTGAGGCTGCGTATACAGTAATGATTATACTTAGGATCAGTTTAACTTTGTAATTAAACATCTAATTGACTGGATTTAATTTAATCAATGTTGAACAGGTACAATCAAGATCTTAACTTTCTATGTAAGAACAGAGGTGAAAACTCTTCACCTTTTGGCTAAATTCGCAGTTTTGAGGTCAAAACAGGTCACTTGTGAAGATTTGTGTTGATCCGAGGAGAATTGGTTTAATTTTAACTTAAGCGATACAAATCCTCGGTTTGGAGCACAGAATTCCAATTATGTGGTTTGGAGCCTTCAACTCATGTAAACCCCGAGAACCTCTGATGTGCGTCTTGAAGGGCGACCATGACAACAGCAAAACAACAAACAACATCTAAATGACAAATGGTTGGATATCTACGAGCGCTAAGTCAGTGGTTTTCATGGCTGCTTGTTTACGTGGCAACAACGGACGTCTTAGTTTATTTGATATGCGTTTTTAACGGTAATGCTCTGTTTCTTCTTTGGAAATAGCATTATTATTTTCATAGTTTTATTAAAGTAAAAAAAGATTCACATTTATGTAATTATGCATATAGACTAGATGTAAACTTTTTTATTAATTTTACTATTTACATACCTGATAGTGAAAGAAATTAAGTAGCTACTTTGAGCAGATTTCCAACATACTTTTTCATCTTGTCTTCTTGCTTTTGTCTTGTTTATGTATTCAGCTCCCACTTCTATTGATACATTTTGTGTTTTATGTAAGATTGTTTTACCCCATAATGCTTGTTATAATTTGTTTTCAGGAAGATTTAAATATACTTAAAAAAAACTAGAAATGAGAATGTATAGCAAATATGTTTTAACATTTTCCCCCGGATCCCATGAAGGGACAGGTTTTCTCTGTCTATGCAGTGTTCTCACCATTTTTACCTCTTACCTGTTTGCAGGTTAAAATTGAGAAGAAGAAAAAGAAGCTTGGTTTCACTCAAGGAAACAGTGTGTGACAGTTCATATTTAACAGAAACCACCCGCTGGAGAAAACATTCAAGAACAAAGATGTTTAAAAATGTTCTGCCAAACTAATTCAACGTATTTCAGACATTTAAATCAAAGTAAATTCTTTGAAGGATTGCAGACCCTTGGAAACTGTTTGCATCTGCACGAGGCATTACAGTTGCAGTATATTATTTCCACTGGTAGAAAGACACGTGGGGGTATTGTTAAATGTAAAAAAAAAAAAAAAAAAGTCAAATGACAAAGCAAATATGGAAATCAAGTTAATTCACAGCATTGAACCTGCCTAAGACAAACTGAACCACTGAGGTCGCTGCATTTACAATACTACTGGGCATTTAAAAAAATGTTCTCTACTGTTTTCCCCCCCTCTTTGATCTGTTTCAGATCTTCTGAATCATAGTTGTGATAAACACAAGGCTGTAGATGATAGTTTATCCCATTTAATGATTCGTTATCCTAAATTACTTTGGTTTTTTAACTGCTTAATTTATTACCTGGCTGGCACCAGAACACGTGCTACAACAACATTTCCCTTTTATATACAAAATGAATTTAAAACAATTTATTTTTAAAGCACTTTGAAAAATGATTGTGGTCGATGTAAGTGAGTGGCATAGCTAGAGACCAAAAGGGGAATTCCCCCAGCATCCTCCTGAGCAAATCACACTGATTAAGTCTTTATTTGCTTACTTTTTTCACTATTTTACTATCAGTAAAGAGACATAGATAGAAGAGATTATTTCAAAGATAAGAGAGGGGAGCAGATTTTTCTGACAGTATTACAGAGGAGGAGAATATATGGCATTCCCATGGGGTGGGATGTGAGATTTTTGTTGCATCTGGATGGTATCAAATGGAAAAGTCTAGCTTTATGATCAACAGTGGAACACACTGTGCACAGCAGCAGAGTAACCATTCAGTGCTATGTTGAGTGGTTTTCAACAAGCCACCCATGTGAGGCTACAAGTGTGCATTGAACCCTGACACGTTTTAACTTGAAAACTGGTCCTGAGCTTGGCCAAGTTGTGGTGTTAGAAAACACGCAAAAGTCATTAGAGTTATTAGGATTCATCCCCTGGGCACCAGAATGATCTCTGCCAAATTTCAAGGCAATCAGTCCAATATAATTCCTGTAAATGTTAAGCTCTCTGCTGGAGGAAAAGTTAGGAGACCATCACAGTCAGAGGGCTTCATCCTCTGGGAAACATTAACGCCTGCACAAAATTTCATGGCAATCCTTTCAATGGTTTTCAAGATATTTCAGTCGGGACCAAAGCGGTTGACCAACAGACCGGCATTTCCATCCATACACTTTGCTAACGTGGCTGAAAATCCTTTTCATATGTCTTTCATCATTTCAAGGCAGTTGTTGTGTGGTTAATAAAATCACTGTCAGGGTCATAGTTATCAACCATCATCAACTATGATTATCATCAACGCGGATTGTCTATCTCTTCTGCCTCTGAGCATATCAGCTCTCTGACTGAAATCTAGAGCTCAATTTGAAGCCACTTGTCACTTTCTGACTACATCAACTTATTTGCTTTGGCAATGAGAAGCGGGGACACACCGGTACAGTTGAAACAATCTCTGGTAAACGGACCACAGATCTGGAAACTGAGATCAATTATGGCCGTTATGAATCAAACTGTCCTGTGAACGGCTCCCAGCCCGGCCGTCGTCAATGTAGAAGGAGCTGTGCTCAGTTTGAAATTATTTCAGTAACAAATAAATAAGTGTCCAAAAGGGTCAAACCACCCCTGCACGATAATTTACTTGTGCTGTTGATAAGTATGTCCACAAAGTCACATTTTCACCCAGAATACAAGTAACACAAACTTGTCAATGTGATGCAGAAGATTTAGGCAAAAACATGACTGAAACATGCTGAGACATTGAGGGGACAGCGAAGATGAAGATTACAGTTTTTCTGAAGTTTTTAGAACTTTTTCGTGAGGAATCTATAATCCAAAAGGGGGGAAGCGTTTTTGACACTCAAACAGATTTTGGGTGGAGTATCACTTTAATAGACCCTGAGTGCCTGTGTGCCTACTCCTGAAACTATGTACTGCTGATTTATTTACTTTCATGAATTCACTTAAGTCTGGTCTGCACTGCAGTCGGCACACTGGTGTCTGCTCCATGTTCCCTAACACGTTTAACTCCGCCAGTCTACTCTGCACTGCATCATCCACACAAGTGTATACACTGGCTTTGATTTATGTTTGGGTCTTTTCAATGGACCAAATATTCTCAGAATTACCATAGAGTCCCCCAGCTCCAGTCTGGCTTGTAAACCTCATTAAACTGTTATTTGGTTGGTGGGGGGGGGCTGGCAGGGCGAAACATTAGCGGTTCCACTTCAGCAGAACCATAAAGCCAAGTCAATCAGCGATTTGACATGGCAGACCACCAAATGTATATTATTTCCACCAGCCGCAATATGCTGCTTGAGTAACACAATAAGCACTCGTATGTTCTGGTAAATATACCTGACTGTAAATGAGGTAGCTATTGTGTTAAGGAGCTGTGAGTGGAAGCAGCTGTCAGAAGTGATTCATGGTCGACGGGCCGGGATCACGCTGGTTTCCAACTTCCAGTTTGTTTTCACTTCTTTTATTCTGCTTTTCTGTCATTAAGGAGGTTTGCATTTAATGCTGGTTGTATAAAGCAGAAAAATATTATTTCAAAACTGTTAGCTGGTGATGTTTGTACATGATTATAAAATGTTTCCAACCACTTTTTTTATTTATGGAAATGAATTACTTAGGAAATAGTGTTAACTGATTTTATTACTCAACATAATACTATGTTTGGCAGTGAAAGGCTAAATTAGCACACCATCATTTCTTATGTTTATTGTACATTTAACAGTAGACTCAGATTTGTGACCCCTTGGCTCACCAGAAGTCCAAACAAGAAGTCCTACTTTTTTATGGTGAATTGCGGGTGCAGTATTTCTCAGCACAGGCCAGCTGTTTTCTCCTGCTTCCAATCCTTATACTAAACTAACTAACTAAACTGCTTTCTGTCTCTAGCTCTGACCGTAAAGAGGACATACTATACACTTTCCAGGTCGATACTTTTTAATCTGGGGCTCTACCAGAATATCTTTGCATGATGTGCAGTTAAAAAAACTCCTTATTTCACTCATACTGCCCCTTTATGCAGCCCCTCAGTTCAGCCTCTGTCTGCAACAGGCTTCAGTTCCAGTCTCTTTAGGCCCCCCTCCCAATGACCTTACCTTGTTCTGATTAGCCAGCTCTTGGTTTCCCCTCAGAAGATGTTCAGTGTTTCAAGAGGACACGTCAACAAGCTATGAAACAAACTGTAGTAGCAGGATTTCTCTGTCTTTACTTAAAATATCAACTTCTCAAATATATCTGTACATGTTATTGCCAAAATAAGTGTATCTCTCAAAATGGAAAGAGTCAAAAGTTTTCTGACTGTTTGTCTTTTACTGCTGGCAGTTACAAAAGAGTTTGCGACAGGTTTTCACAGCGATACAGAGCCACTAAATTCCCAAATCTCAGCTGAGCAAGTAATAATCTAGTGTGCACAAAATATTGATCTTGTACAAACAAGACACTTTAATATAAATACATATGTGTGAAACTTTTCACCTCATAATCATAAATTAAACTTATAATTATTCATAACTGTAGGCCTCAGTGACTGTGTATGTTAAGCAATTATTTACTATTTGCAACACCTAGCAATTTATCTTTAGAAGACAAAAAGGCAAAATAGCACTTTGAATGTTTCAGTAAAATAACATTAAACAAATGTAATAGTACCTGTCTAGTTTTACCACAACAGCAATTATACTGAGTCTTTTTTAAACAGGCTGCAAGCTGCTGAGACTACATTCACACTGGACAGGCTTTGTGTAAGTCCCCGAACGATCAGGATGTTTACAGCTGAGCTAGGCTGATCATTCCAAAGCATTAATGATATGAATTATTAACAAAGGTTTAAACGTTTCATGCTTTCAGTCATCAGATCTGCAGTTATAAATTGTTAGAAGTCAAAGGGTTAGTGTTTCACATGTTACAAGTCATCAGGTCTGCAGTTATATTTAATGAGTCACTAATGAAAATAATTAAAGTCTTCAGTTATACATGTCAATAAACTGTTAATAGATCGGTCTTTGTCTGGATGCCCTGCAGGCCTTTCTTTCTTTCTGTCTGTCTCTCTTTCTTTCTTCCTTTATGTGGAAGAGCAGCAAGAATTTCATTGTATCCAAGGTGAACATAAAACTTGATGAGATGAGCTCTCTCCATTATATGATGGCTCTTTGCATCAAATTGGCAGGCTCATGCATTGAATTTTTAGTAAATGATCTTGTGCACAAGATCCATCTCTTGTGCACCTAAAGTGATACCTTGTTCAAATAAGAATCAAAATATTTATAGAAACGTCTTAAACCACTCCTGCAGTATCATTTTATTTCTTTTCTGACAATCAGTATGTTCCAAACACTAAACACACAAAATGGGGCTTCAAAACACTGCTTCTGTGCCTCATGCATGATCTTTCACGCTCACAGCCGGGCCTGTGCAATGTTTTGCGCACACTACAATGTCTGCTTCTTGCTCTAATTTTCAGCAGGCCCACTTTACATATACAAAGGCATTCTCTTATTATGATTTCTGAAAGTCTGTCCAACACGGCAGCTTTAGAAAGTAGCTGTTGCTGATTGTTTTACAGGGCTGGCAATCTATTTTGACAGTTTTTGAAGAATACACCACAAGAATATTGCCTTAAAATCTTCCCCTAAAATTCATTTAGCTTTGTTTTTATGTTAATGTTTTGCATTTACAGTCCAAGGAGGGGCCCCTTTGAAAATGAGCAAATATGAACATATGTAAAGTCAAATCATGTAAATAAGTAAAGTGCATTGTGTGCAGATGTTTTTGCAAATGTGTTTCAGTGGAATTTTTCTTTAAAGGGCAGTTTCAACATTTTATTGGAGTTGATTAATTGCTGTTGAAAGCATTGTACTGATTGCAAACACTGTTTATCCTGTCCTGCACTCCAGAAAGACACCACATTATGATCCAAATGAATCAAATAAATTACACCTGACTGAGGGGACATTGAGGGGGCATTACTGGTGCTCCGGCTGTTTGATGTGTCTGCAGGTGACTGACAGGGATGAGTGTGTGCATGTAGTGGCTGTGTTAAAGGGGAAGAGGTTGCTGACTGGCAGACGTTTAATGATCCTTCTGGTTGGCACTCCTTCCCCTTGGAGACTTCTTGCTCTTCATTTAAAAGCAAGCCAAGCACTAAAGATGCAAAAAAAACCTGAAGACACACAGACTTATGCATACATGTGTGTGCCTACTGCATGTAGGTGCGTTAACAGATTTAAAGGCTCTCCAAGTGGAAATGATTATTTTGGCAATTTTGAGTGTTTGAAACCTGATGAGAGAGAAAGACCTCTGTCTTGCCCGATGCCCCAGAGCAGCATCAGCGTTTCCACTGCCAGACAGATCTTTTCTTAAACCATCTTAAGATCCCCAGCCAACACATGCACACCTAATCATTTAGCTAAGGCCATGGGAATCCTGCCACAAATACACACCCAGGCACAGTGAAATGATAATAGAGATGTGAGCTGAGGTGACAGCTGATTCTGTTGATGTCATGTTGGTAGAGAGAAGGTCTTTAAAAAGATACGTGTTTGCAGTAGGATTTACTCAAGTGTTGTCCATAATAACATTTCCTCCAGCTTGTGAGAATGGTTTGTTGAAAATGTGTCAGTTTGCATCGTTTACTAATCCACAGTGGTGGAAAGTAACTTAGTGCATTTACTTTGTGGCAGAAAGGGGATAAGGAAAAGAGCAGCATTGCCCTTTATCACTTAGAAGGAAAGGAAGGAGAGGAGATAAATGAGGCACACCTGTGAGTGGGGGAAGGGAGAAACTAACAAAAGCAACATGGAGGAGAACAGAGAGGAGTGAGAGTGACATAAAGAGGATAAACTAAACTAAAACATTTAATCCAGTTTGTGGGCAACCTACCTAACCTCTTCATAGAAAAGTATTGATTTACATAAAAGAAAAATAGTGGCAGCGGTGCAAAAGAACCAGCTGGATATTCCTTGATTACCTTCAACAGCCATGGACTGAGGAAGTGTGCTGATCCCTGGAGCTGGTTTGAGATGAAAGTTGGTCTGTCTTCCCTCTGATCTGCTCGGAAGCTGTTCCTTGCCTGGGTTGGTTCTCCAGAAAGTGAAGATAAGTGCTAAATCTCCCTGCCTGTAACTCTCAAAGCATCTCCTACTATCTCCTTTTCAAACCTCACCCCCCTTAAGCAAATTCAACATACTCCTCTGCCCCCTCCAAACCACACACACACACACAGAGTCATGTTTCTATCACGTCAGAGAACATTACATTGACTTATATTTATATCCTGGAGACTTATCCCAAACTTAACAAGAACCACTGCTTGCCAAACCTAACCTTTACCCTACCCATAATATATATAGACTTACCTTAACTTTAAACCAAGTCTTCACACTAAAATTAATTATTTGTGTTAAGGGCACTTGCTGTTTGTCTCTATAGGGGAGACAAGTCCCCACAACATGACAGATTTATGATCCCACAACATGAGGGATTACCTGGGCTGGTCCACACACACACACATAGATAGCAGAACATTGTAGTTTGTGGAAGTTTTCAGTAATTGTTAATCTCTTTGTGATGGCTAGTTTTGATTTTCAAGTTTAAAACTCAGTACTTTGAGCTTGAAGTGTTCCACAACTCACAACCGTGCATGTAACTATTATACATATTATACATCCATGCCCACACTGCCAAATGCTAACAATCAACATGGCTGAGGGGAAATGACTGTATATATTATATTATATATTATATGTATGATTCACCTCCATGTTCACTTCTCTGCTTTTCATTGACATCAGTGTGCATGAAATTGGCCTGGGTTTCCAAGTTGAAGCAATAGTGAGACACACAAAAATAACAATAACAAGATCTTATTTACAAAGTAACCTTCATACAAATAATGCTTTATCGTAAGGAGAAACAAGTGGTTCTGATTCCCAAGTCTCTCTTGCAGTAGCAAGCCAGTGAGAGACATGAAAAGTGCATTTACTTCAATGAAGCATTAGTCTTTTTCCAATGAAATTATCTCTAATTAGATGAACCATCTAGTTAATATGTCACATGTAATGACCCATAATTAAATGATGGAGGTTTGAATGAACTGGAAAATGTTGTGTTTAGCAATTTTCCATTCAGTGTCTTTAAGCCATTTACTTACCCCATCAGCATCTGCTGTAATGGCTGACAAATAACGGTCTGTGGCGCACCACTGCAGTATATGAGATCATGCGCCATTCTTTATCAGTTTTGCTCACCTTTGACGTGATGCACATCATGTAATCTGATTACATTTTTATTTATATGTAGCCTATTATACAGGTTGTGGTATGGGAGGAGCTTAAAGAGTGTTTTTTTATTTTTTAAAAGAAGCATTTTTAGTTTTAATCCTGTCTCCTTTGTTTATAGTTACATTATTTCACTCTCAAGTGAGATAAAAATAAATGTATGTCCAAAAGTTACTTTTTTCATATATTTATATCAAAATACCTCTGTATTATCCTCTTGTAAAACATTACAACATTTTAACTACTCATCCTGCACCCAGGAATGTATACATAGATTTGTCCAATCAAATATGAGTTTTGAATTTATTTAAATTCAAATGGTTTTATCCCTTTTTGGGGGTGTTTCATTTATTTGACACCTTTTGAATCAGTGTTGCATTTTATTTATTTGCATAACTGGAACTTTCTAGCCAGCAGCATTGCTCTCAGGATGATGTCAGTCTGTGTGTTGGTTAATCAGTCCACCAGACTGAAATATCTCTGTGATTGAAAGGCCGTAACAATTTCTTCTATTATTGATACATTTCTTGACTAATGATTTAATTGTCTGGTCTACAAAATGTCCAAAGATGGTGAAAAATGTCAATTTACCACAAATCCAAGGTAACGTCCTCAGATTTCTTTTATCCAGAGCAATAGTCCACAACTCAAAGATATTCAGTCAACAATCATAGACGGATAAAGAAACCAGAAAATCAACATATTAAAGAAGCTGGAACCACAGAACGTTCATATTATTTTCTTAAAAAATGATTAATCAATTATCAGAATAGTTCAATTCATTTTTGTGTTGATGGACAGTCTTGGTCTTCAGAGAATTCATTCTTCAGACTCTGACTTTTCCTTTAGTGCCACCATGAGGTTGACATTTATGACTTTCTGCCCTCTGTGTTTGCATTTTAAATGAAAGATCTTACATCACTACTTTTGCTATCCTTAGTCCCCTCGGGCAGTTTGTACCACATGCTACGGACTTCTGATGGGTCAATACAGACTTAATAGTATATTATAACTTCTCACTCTTCTCAAACATCAAGCCATGGTTTGCCATACATCTTTATTAAAGTATACATTATGTACAATAATAAGTTATATATACAGTTACACTTTGGTTTTGTGATGAGACTGTGTCTGTTTCTACATGTTCTACTATACTGTATGTGCTACTGAGGTAAGTAATTCATGTTTGGCTTCTGTATATCATCCTATCAGCACAGCATATGTCAGACAAGATTCTGCCTGTCTGAAAACAGGGCTGGGGTCCATTTCATTTCAATTCAATCCAACAATTAGATTATTTACAAAAGTCCAACAGCATTAAAAGATCATAAAATATAACTAGTTCAACCTGTTTTGAATTGAATTGGATTTGATGAAGACAACCCTGCTCTAAGAAGGCACAATATTTCAAATGTGAGCGTTTTATTTGCCTTGACACAAGATTTTAAGTAATACAAATATGAATACATGCCTGATAAACATGCACGTTTATTAATTTAAAGTACCAGAGTCCAGCCCCGGAGTTTGCAATGCAAGATGTGAATAAGAAAGCTTTAGAAAAGGGAATTTGGCAGCAGATGGTGTGTTTGATTCTCTGCAGAGTGGTCATGGGACATTATGCTGACAACATCAGGCATCAGATAAAGATCATTCCTATTCCCAAAAAACTTGATCAAAGCCGTTCTTGGCATTGCTTGATAAAGTTGAACTTTAGAGCTTACTGCTGAGTTTCGGGGTTAACTGCTTGAGAAACCAGGATCTTGACCTATAGCATTAATCTGTTAACCATGGTTATGGATTTAAAATTAGCATAATCTTGACACTCACAAAGTTGAACTTAATTCGGAGCTACTGTCTACCTCGGTACATACAACTGGCGTCTGCTGCTTTACGGAAGTGGACAACTGCGGCTACATATTGTTCTCATTTGCCATATTGGTCCCATAGGGGAGAGGGGAGCTCAAATCCTGTCTGAGCATGAGTGAGCCAACCACAAAACGTTGAGCAAGATCAGACATTATAGTATCACCGCAGCGCTGCTTCCACCGCAACCGACTGCATTCTTGCTCCGTTCACAGTGCAGCAACCCCGGGGGCAGTTAGTCATGCTCCTGCCGTGGCATCTCTCCTTTTAATTCAGGGTTTTACAGCTTTTCCACTGGGCTTTCAGTGGTTAAGTGGCCCTAAATGCTTAATTGGGTGCTGGAAATCACAGGCACTTTGCACCCGCTCTGTAAACCACAACACTTCAGCCTATTAGAGGCCCGGGGAGCCACACGCCAAATAATTAGGGCTGGCGGCAGCACTAGACCACAGCACTGGGGTAAAAGGGGAAGAAGAGGGGGAGAGGAAGAGTTGTGAGGGGGTCACAGACTGGGTCACTACTGTGGAAGTAGTTGCAGTAAGAGAGTGTGCTGGTCTGTGTGTGTGTGTGTATAAGCTATGGAAGTGGATTTACACGTGTGTTTAGGCATGCTGTGTTCACGTGTGTACGGTTGGTTGAACTTTTCTATAAACCTCATCTGTTTGTGATGAGTGTTTCCACACTTCACACACACACCTGTGTTAATCAAGAGACACGTCTGAGTTGGGGTCACACGATGTAAAAAAAAAAAAAAAAAAAAGATGTTGCAGACAATTTGGTCACAAAGGTGTTGATAAAAACGTGCACAATGTCTTAATTTAAAGAAATTATAATACTGTTCCCTGGTTGTGTGTTTGCTGGTAAACATCATAATTCAGCAAGAGACACTGAGGCGTCACTAAACACTCACAGTTAACAAGCAGTGTTTACCAGAGGTAAGCTTAGATGAATGATGTTTTAGCATTTCCAGCTGAGCATAATGACTGCATTTTTAGAAGGGAGCTCATGTCTGCTGTCTCTCCTGTATGATGACAACACAGCCAAAGGTGCAGTTATGAATGTTAACTGATGTTGTGGTCAAATCGGGTTCTTTTTCATTTCATAAACACAAACATCTGGCTTTGTTTGCTGATCAGAAGATTCAGCGAGAGTGATCTTCAGTTCAGCAAACTGTTGAAATGTCCTTATCTACTCACCACTTTAAAAAGAAAATTTAAGCAACGCATGAGGCATTTTGTATCAAGCCTCTTGAAAACAGACAGAAAAGCTGTTGCGTCCAGCGCACACTTCATCCACCTTTTTTTTTGTGTTAAAATTCTTAAACATTTGAGAAAGACAAAAGTCTAATAGAAAGAAATTCTGCTTATTATATTCCTGCGCAGGAAAAATGTAACTGAACAAGCCAACTACAGATGAAATGAATCTGAGGTATTGGATTTCTGTCTTTCTCAAACTCTAATTTGGTACTTTAGAGACAAAAATTTTAAATCAAACAAAATATTTTGGATTAGCTTCTTGACGGGGAAAACCCATGATAGAAAAACAAGTCTGTGTCCAGAGAGGTCCACTGACATTCTTCATGTGATGGTGGTGATGTGTATACTGTATTATGTGCTGTCCTCCTTGTCAGAGCAGTATCTGTCCCAACATACATGTATACTCAGAAGTCTCTGCTCCACCACATATTTAGACACTGGCACAGCGTTGGGAGGGGGACGGGAAAGGGGACGTGCAAACCAACTGGCTGTGAAAACTGCTGATCTGCCGTCCGCCTGCTGCCGCCATCTCATTGCTGCCCAGCACGTCTGAGCAGAGCGACTCGACAGCATCCAGCCTCTCGATCTGTACCAGGCGGGTCAGGAGGTCGGGGATGCTGTAGCCCGCTGTGCTCACCCTCTCAAAGAGCTGCAGGCCGTCGCTCATGCCACCGATCTCATCGCGTTTCAGGCCGAAGCTCTCGGCCAGGTGTCTCCACGTCTTCACCACGGCCGCCTCGCTGCTGTAGGAGGAGCTCAGCATGCGGCTGGCCTTCTCCAGGCAGTCGAAGGGAAGCTCTGTGGGGCTCAGGCCTGGAGAGGGACGAGAGGATCACACATTAACAGGATTTAAATCAAAGTTAATTTCTTGTCCTTTGGTCACCCTAATATGCATTACAATTCATACTGATTCACACTTTCATTTAAGGACTTTTGCTAAAACTGTCAGATTTATCATTTTATACCTATCTAGTTCCTGTATGCTTATTTATAATTTGTCTTTGTTCTATCTTAATCTGCTTTGCTGCTGCGATGACCCAGTTCTCTTTCAGTAATGTTTGGTTGTATCTTAAAAAAGAAAAAAAATGCATCTGTGGGTATTGGAAGTTATTTATCAAACAACACACATGCATGCACACACCTTCACTTCCTAAGTCACTTAGTCATGGATTAAGTCTGAATCTTGTTTACTTGAAAAACAAGACCGTGGAGTAAGGTAATGACTTCTTTTCAATGCTGTTTCATTTCCTCAAGCAATTCTATTCAACACAGTTCATAAAAAGGGAAAGAAGTGAAATGCGCCCACAGTACGGGCATAAATCAATTCTTTATTCTATATTTGTAAAGACCCTTGGTGTGTTGGATATTTTCTCCTGTTTGAGAGACTTACCCTCTGTCACATTGCACGCTCTGGCATACAGATCCAGGATCTTTTTCCTTCGACTCTGTAGCATCTGTGTGGAGAAAAAAAGTACAGTTCTATTTCCAGATGATACTGAACTGAAGATCTGTTCATAATCATATTTTTTTTTAACTGCAGTTAACATCTTTAAAGGTCCAATCTTCCTACCCCTGGGGTTTTATTGTTGTTGTTGATTGCGGTCACACTGCTGGCAATGTGGTTGACATTGCCAATGTGGTTGGGGCTCTGGACGTTATTGGTCGGGCTGGCAGTAATGTTGGGGGTCCCGTTGCAGGCACGTTCGCGGTCCAAGAGGCCCAGAGAGAGCAGGCAGAGGTCAGGCTTGTTGCCCAGATTGACGAGGCACAGGTTGGGGTTGGGGTTAGTGGTTTCGGCTGATCCTTGCTTCTCCAACGCTGCCTCCTCATCGCTGTCCATGCTACGGCTCAGCAGCTGCTCGTTCTCTGACGATGCGTCATTTTCACTGCACACACACATATTTTGATGATATTCACATGTGCACATATTCACTGGCGCCAAGAAGAGCTTATGCTGAACAGATAAAACGTTTGGTCGAGCTATCAGACAGACCTGAGCTCGATCCACCTGTGGGCTTACTGGTGGGTCATGGTTTTTTTTGCATACTGTTTTTCATTACAATGTTTGTTAGAACTCAACATTTCAGTGTCCAAGGGCTTCAAATACTGCACTCAATAATGTTAATGTTAAACATACACTGTATACTCAATATATTTTATTTAATTTGTTTTTTGTTAAAGGAATAGTTTAAAATTTTGGAAAATGTGCTTATTAGATTTCATGCCAAGCGTTAGATGAAAAGTTTGGTATGACTACAGCCACACCTAACACCCTTTTAGCCTACCAGCACCTCTAAAGCTAACTTATTAAGAGGGTATACTGCATACTTGTTTGGTTTAATCAACAAAAACAGAAGTGTTTGACACACGGTTATGTGCAGGACTCTTTCTTGGCTGGGTACAGTTCTGTGAGCTTTAGAGTTTCTGGTAGGCAGATTTTGCAAGGCTAGCTGTTTCTCCTTGTTTATATGTGAAGTAAAGCTGCTGGCTGTAGCCTTACATTGAATGGACAGATTTGAAAGTGGTACCTCAAACTCTCATCAGAAAAGTCAATGTGCACATATCCCAAAATGTTGAATGTTGTTAAACTCCTTTAAACAGAGAGAAACCTTTTATGCAGTCACAAGAATCGCTGTATGCTTAGAAGAATGTTACTGGCACTTGATTCGCACTTTCTTTTTTAAAGTGCAGTGTTTCAGTTTATTCTCAGTACAAAGATGACAATCTTTGAGGTGCAACATGTCCATAACTGCACAGATAAAGGCAAAGCAAAACAAAGCAACTACAACCTATGATGTAAATCTTATCTCTTACTGTTCTCAATTTACTCTGCTTTACACCCAGACACATACATGTTCATATGTTGATCAGAATCCCACCACAGTGTTTATTGTGCACTGCATGATGTTATACTACACAATTAAAGGCATTAATTACAGCTAATGCAAACATGTCTGTCCAAACTTAACAGGACATGTGACAAATGAAAACTGGAGAAGTATACTGTTGCTGCTGTTGTTGTTGTTGTTGCCACAGCTGCTGATGTTTCTAAGCAGTTCCTGTGATTGACTGAAATAGCCCCGCGTTTTACAACATGATACCATGTAATATCACATTATTACCCGTCCTCTCCCTCTCTGTGCCTGCACTGGATTTTCTCGCAAAAAGCACCTTGTTGACAGAGATGCTCACAGAATGCCATTGTTTCACAGTCCCATGCTCTTATCCTGAACACACACACAAATCGGCATTGTTTCCCAGACATCTAACACCCACTCTGGCAGCTTAAAGCAGTGAGTTAGCACATCTTTTGGCATGCTGCTATACCACACTATTTATTGCTATTGATGCTGAAGAGTGTGTGCGTGCATGTTTATCTAATCTATTCTTAAATTTACACCCCCTCCATATATTGGAACAGTGTATCAATCTAAACATGTGCGCTACAGCCACTGAAACATTTGCACACAATGGCTCTTGGTAGGTTTGCGCTGTATCCTTTCACTACACATTAGTGTCTATAAAGCAGCATTGTCTGTTCATAGAGGATGAGATGTATGCAGATAGATGAAGGTGAGCAAACTATCGTCCTTTTGTTGTCTGCCAGGATGTGCTTTCACCTGGTGGTGGTTTTAGGTGAAGCCTGGAATAAATACCCCTATCCACCCTGACAGCTACCCCCTCCCTCCCCCACATCCATCTCTGTGTTTGCTAGGCTTCAGGGCTCATCTGTGCTACCTCAGCCTCCATTCCCCCTCAAAAAAAAAAAAAAACCCTCACCCCTCTTTCTTTTCCAAAGCCACATAATGACTTTCTGCTTCATTAAACAGAAAAAAAACTCAAGCGAGCTCGGGTTTTTTTGTTTTGTTTCTTTTTTCATACCTCGCACACACACACACACACACACACACACACACACACACACACACACTCACACGCACACACACACACACACACACACACACATACACACAAACACACACACACACACACACACACACACACACACACACACACACACACACACACACACACACACACACAGGAACATCAAAAAAAGGCCAGCAGCATAGATACTACTACTGCAGTGACTTGTTCTGTGGTGGCTTAATTACATGCAGATGCTGAAAAAATTACAAAAGGCTCTTTTTGTTGTGTAGAGTCTCTGTGACGCCACATACAAATGCACACACACACACACACACACACACACACACACACACACACACACACTAAAAGATAAAGACGATAAATATTCTACTCATCACTATGAACAATAGTGTATGTGAAAAAAGTACGCTGTTCCTCGCTAGCAACAATAAGATAACTATATTCTATCATCACCAGCCCACCAGACCAGATCTCAGGACTGAAATATTGAATTTGGTAAGGCCGCCATCCTCCACTTTGCATCTTTATAAATGAATAAACTTTTAACCTCAAATGCATATGTATGTGTGTACTTTTGTTTATCTGACTGTTTGTTTTCTTTCCACCTGCTGGATTCAGGTCTGTCTTGCAAACAAAATGTTGATCTCAGTGAGATTACCTGATTAAATAAAGGTTATATAAAGATCAGGATACAGGAGGTTTGGATCCACCTTCCAATTCACTTGAATGAGAAAGTATGTCTTAACTTTTGACTGGCACTGTTAACAGTATAATTGTTACCCAAAGATTCATTACATGCAGTTAGTCACCATAACACACACATACACTGAAACATAAGAACAACATTTTGTGAGTGTATGCAATAATTTCAACACATAACCCAAGGTCATATAGTTCACAAAACACTGAATAATATCAATTTTAGGTGTTGAAATGCTCGTGGATGAAATTGATACTGTGGTAAAAATGTGGTGCAATCTGGAAAATTGTTAGGAAAACAAACTTAGAATACGCCTTTGTGCAGCAGCAGTGTTATGGAAAAGTTATTCTGCATTGATGGGAAAAAAGGGAAATTATAAAAAATCAAGTTAAACTGCTTTGTCAATGCACAAAAGTTTAAAAAGCCTTTACTACAGTGGCTACATGGTACAAACTAGACTATGTATTCTGAATTAACCTTTTTGTGATCTCTACAGTCTCAAGACCCTGACTCTTCAAACCTCACCCCTCACCTTTAACAACAAGCTTCTGTTGTAATCAATAAAGGTTTATAGCCTCTATGTCAATATCTTGTTTTGAGTGCCTCTGGTTTTGTATAGTCAATGAGGCATTAGTGCTTGATGTCACTTGTTTCCCAATGATGCATTGTATTTCTCTAAGCTATCTATATGTAACCATAAACCACTGAGAATCTGTCTGTCAGCTGTGATTTGCTCAGCTGAGGAGCAGTGGTGCGGTGCAGTTGATCAGTCAATCAGAAGTGTCTCTCACCTTTTCACCGTCTTCTGAGGAGGAGCTTTCAGTTTGTCAAACTCATCTTTCTCTGAGTAGATCACAACGTTGTCTGAGGGAGAAAAAGACAGGACCATATAACTTAGATCTTTTTTTTAATCACAAACACAGAATACAGCAAACAGAGAGAAAGGTCAATCATGATTTAAAGTGAGACTGTCACTTTTGGATAAACAGCACCCACTGTGGTTGCAAATTGCAATTACATGATCATAAGACAATGAATTCCCCCTTTTTCTCTTGACTCTTGTGTATGATTTCTTCTTTTTAAAAGTTGCATACTCTCATTTTAATTATCAGAAGATGTATACGTCCTGCAACACTCTTCTTCCAAAACACATTTTGTGCATCATGCAAAAAGCCACTATTCTAAATGTTATACATAGAAATGTGGACACTCATGGTGGGTTAAAGTACAGTGAGGCAAAATTAAAGACTTAAATTCAGAAAATATCTTAAAATCAATGTTGTAGGCTCTTGTGTGATCTTTTGTGATGAAGCAAGTCTGCATTAGGTCTATGTTATATAATTGAAGTTGGCATTAGAGTGAGTATGAGTATACAAAATGGAACCGATTCCTGAGGCTCAAAGGACCTGTAACGCAAATGGAGGGACGATGTATAAAATGATTACAGTGACTTATGTTGAATTACACTTACATCATGGACACCGATAGGGATAGACAGCGTAATGAGAGAATACCTAAGTGGAACAAATTCCGCTTGTGTGTGTGTGTGTTTTTGAATTTAAACGTCTGTATCTTTCATCTCGTAGTCTTATTAAGTCAGTGTCTACATGAGTGACAGCTAGCTCCGGTAGAGCTCCGAGCAATGTGCTGCTCTCCTACATAAACACACCATTCATCAAAAATACCTTCTTGCACACACACACACATACACATGTACACACACATTTACAGTGACCCGACATTAAGTAACAATGCAGAAATGTATTTTCTCATTATACTCTAAGTACTTAATTTTGTTTTTTTAGTTATTATATTATTAAGTTAGCAACCTTGTTGTGACACATAATGTGTCTGAAACCACAGATACTCTGTGTGTGTGTGTGTGTGTGTGTGTGTGTGTGTGTGTGTGTGTGTGTGTGTGTGTGTGTGTGTGTGTGTGTGTGTGTGTGTGTGTGTGTGTGTGTGTGTGTGTGTGTGTGTGTGTGTGTGTTCGTGTCCACACCACATGTAAGTTGTTAGTCAGTCAGTCTGGAAGTGAAATTGAACAGAGCATCATTGTCAGAAGAAATGGCGCCTAAAGCAACGTATGGCTTTAGCTTTGGAAGCTTCACATTCCACCATGATATACTCATCATACTGCAGGTCTGTCAGCTTACACACGAACACACACACACACACACAACTAAAGTGCACAAGCACACTCTTGCATTTGCACATATTATGCCACAAAGCATAAATATGCACATACATACTCGACTGAGCCAAAGCTGTATTAACATTAGACGCGGCCACACTTTATGATATGATACGATTTTATTTAATTACATATTCAATATAGACTTTTACCCTTTACTGCTTTGGTTGTCATGTTGCTGTCTTAACGTAACCAGAGTTCAAGTGTCATATAATTCATGTAAAGATGCTGTTCCTGGAAATCTTCTACCCTGATTCTCAAGGAAACTCTTTTTTGGGGGGGTACGAAATATCAGCACAAAATGTTCAGCAATTTGCCACTGTATCAAAAAATCATTATCAGCTGAGCCATGAGCTCTACAGGAAAGTGTTAGATAATGCTTTTGGAGATGTAGGCTTGTTCACAGATGGCCCACAAGTTTTGAGTTTAGAAAATAAACTAATCATGCAGTTACCGGAACAAAGATTACAAAAGATTTTGCTGCAGGATTGTGTTCCTCTTATAGCTGCTGGGTGGTATCTGTTCATTTTACTACTGGCTGTAGAGCGTTGACACTGTGTCGCAGTGATAATTCTGGAGTTGTTTTACAGCCGTTAAAGCTAAAGGTAGTATAACTAATTATAGTTTGAATTGTCACTATAATTATACAGCTTTGTTTGTGTGTATTTCTAAGTTTGATTTGACTTCAGCTACAGTTTAAACTGCATCTGTTGCATATTTTGGAGGCTATCCTTTAGAAACTGCAATGCGTGAGTGAAGTTTATGGAAACATGGTAATGATCAGTTAGCTGTTTATTTTTACAGATATGAAAACACTGAGGAGAAAAAGAAGAAAAAACAGATGGCCTACATAGAAACAAATAATAATGTCGCTAAATTATTGTTTGTTCATGCTTACTTTGTTTCTGCATATCACATTGTGTTCCGAGATAGAAGAAACTATTCAATTACAACTGTTTAATTACAAAATAATCTTGCAATATGATCTAAATAAAGTAACACAGTAATTACAGCTTTATTTACTCTCAAGTACTGTTGACTTCTATCGTCCAAGTTTGCTTCAGGGTGAAAATCCAACAATTTCATGTGTGGTCTTCTTGAAGATCAAAATCTTTAAAATGTTTTTTTTGCTTCCTTTAGTCTGGAGCTCAAAATATGACCTTTTGTAGTATCACATTCATGTGTTTTTTATTCAATATCATAACTAACCTTTCATAAACATCATATCATAACTAGCCTGTTTTTAAAAATCTGGATACAAGCACATACCCCAGTTTTGAGAAAGAATTAAAAATAGAGTAGAAACTGAAATTTTGGCATGTAAACACCTTCTCGCAGGTGTATCGTTGAATAGTCAGAAACAACTAAGGGAATTATAATAAATGATGTACACTCATGCCATTTAATGCAAAGGTCTGACAATGTTAAGAGAACAAATTAGATAAATTAATTTGCAACAATTGTCTTCCATTAATTAGAAAACCCAGAAACAATCAAAAAGCCAAATGTGCTCATCCTCAACTGCTGAGGTAAATAAGATGGATTAAGAGTGACGGAGAGGCAGGATGTGGAGGACTCTAACACATGTCTGCACACATGTGATGAGGATCATGGATGAAATTAGAATCATGTATGCAAAGATATGACTCACAAATAACTGTTTCATGTAAACAAATCACAATCAGAATATAATCAAAGCCAGAATACAAATCTGTGTGTAGACACATAGACACACTGTTTGCTGTTAAAGAATCCAAATTACGAAGCCAGATTTTAAAGCAGTTCAGTGAAACACACAACAGGAAGCCATTAACGGGCGTGAATGCTCTGTAGACTTATTAATTATTCGGTGTGTGTGTGTGTGTGTGTGTGTGTGTGTGTGTGCTGTCTCACCAGGGACATCTTTCTTGTCTTCCTGTTTGTTGGATTGAGCTTCAACTGCCTTCGCCACCTGTCCAGAGCAACATGCTGCAGACAGACACACACATAAAATGTCAACACAAATGAAAACACAAATGAAAATCTTTAAGATAAAATTGTGTGTGTATGTATGTGTCTGTGTCTCTCACCCTGGCCACTTGGTTTGGCCTTCAGGATATAAAACATAATGATGAGGACGATGGCGATGGCCATAATGAAGATGGTTGACATGGCGATAATGAGAGCTGTTGCTAGGTGACCCTGTCCTGTGGAATCTGGAACATGGAGGACTTTGGTGAAGTAAAGTAGTATTAATGATGTCTGTGTGTGTTTGTGTGAATGAACAAAAACAACAGATAGAAACTGATGGGAATTAGGACACAGATGAAGCTGGTTTGTATGTTTTTGCTTGTGTGTGTATGTGTGTGTACCTTTATGTGGATTAGGGAACACAGTTGTGCTGCCGGGATCAATCTGAGGTTTTTCTATTTGCCCGCTGGTTGGCATGCCTGTGAAACACACACATACATGCAGACATGAACTTTCAGTCCTAATTGTCTCAGCAAACCAACATCTACTGCATTAAAGGAAAAAGGAGTACTACTACTATTGCACATTAGTACCTAGTTTCCATTTCACTGCACCTGAATGTCTTTAGACTGAATTTATAGACTTTCACACATAATCTGTAAAATTGAAACAGCCAGCTGGGATTAAAGGGTAGGTTCACAATTTTGTGAAATGATCTTCAATTACAGCAGTGTTTCCTAAAATGTATCACCCTCAGCTGCCCTCTGCAATAAACAAATTGTTTTTTTGGGAAGCGTGGATACAGGGAAGCTGTCCCAATTTTTCTTTTTCTTTTTTTGTCAGCTCACTTTCCATCACTTCACATCACCCCACTCCTCCCTCCTCCCCTCCTCTGTGTCTCTATTCTGGATTATTCATTCAACTGTTTTTCCTCTTTCCTAATGGAGCTGTAAACTCCTGGCAGCTCATAAATCAGCCCTTTTAATCAGTCTTTTATTTCAACCAGTTGATATACTGTAAACTTATTTGGCATGTGCCTTGCCGCTGCTTCCCGTGGTCTCAGAGCTTCATGTCACCAGACACACACACACACACACACACACACACACACACACACACACACACACACACACACACACACACACACACACACACACACACACACACACACACACACACACACACACACACATATCTAAGTGCCCTGTGGCTGCAGACATTAACTCAGAGTATGTGTTTACACTCACTGGATAAGGATATAAGCCTGAACTGGAATTCTGTTTAACGTCTTGCGGTTTCATCTCTTAATAATGTCTCCCTGCCTCAACACAAACTGCAAAATGATAATTCTGCAGGGCATACTGGGTAATCAGGTCCAAACAAACTTAGAGGAGCAGAACTACAGAGCAGTGCTATTATAGAAGCATAACTTACTTACTATGTGAAATTGTGATATCATATGTGTCTGTTTTTATGGGTGTGAAAAGAAAAAAACAGGGTCTTACAGTCAGTATAGCAAGTCTATGTTGATGGTGACATGAAAAATGGCAGCAAAAGTTAAGAATAATCAAAAATGAGCGATGTCTACAGACTCATAGTGTCTGTCGACCAAAGAGTAGCACCAGCACAAGCACTAACACGCTAATCATCTTTCTTTCTCATACCCACTGAAGTTTTAATTATCACACACACAGAGCTAGGCAGGAGCCAGGGTAATTTACAGATTACATGGCGAGTGTCAGCCTGTCTTCACCCTGAGCACATAGAACTCCCAGCTTTCAGCTCCTTTTCCATTTTTTTGTTTTTTTGTTCTACTACTGTGGGTGCATTAAGTTCTCGTGTGGAGGGGGTTTAATTAAAATGTGGCCTACTTCACAGATATGAAGAAAAAGAGAATCATTGTTTAATCTGTTATCTTTTATCCAAACTTATTTCAGAATATGATACGGAGCTGGCAGCTTGTTTTGGCAAATTCTACAATACAAGTCATTGGCATTATCTGTTTTGTACCTCTGTTACTGATTAATACAATATGGCAGGGATTCAACTAAATTTCTATTGATTTAAGGAATAATTTGACATTTTGGTAAATAGAGCCAACACTTATTTGCTTGAAGACGAAGACTTGCCATCCACCGAGATTCCAGCTGGATTAAGCAAACCAGATACATGTGTGGGCTTTAGAGAGGATTTTAATGATTTTGTTACCTTCAGACAGAGCCAGGCTGGCTGGTTCCACCGTTTCCAGGCTTTATGATAAGCTAAGCTAACGGGCTACTGGCTGTAGCTTCATATTTAGCATGCATTAAGAGTGGCATCAATCTTCTCATCCTTAAATATTGTGCTATTCCTTTAAAACAAGAAACTCGATTGTCAAAATCTGTCAGCGCATAACAAATGCCAATTCCCATATGAGATTATTGGCCACACTTGCCATTTTTTGTGGCATTACATCATTAGTGGCATTACATCTGCTCCCCATCCGTCCTTCTCAGAAACAGCAGTGTAATATGCCGTTTTCATAAACCGTTACAAATCACTGTTTAAAAAATAATGATGTTTTATGGTGTGACAGCGCTGTGGTTAAGGTCTGGTTAGGTTTAGGCACAAAACACACTTTGTTAGGGTTAGTGAACGATCATGGTTTGGGTTAAAATGACCACTTGAAATGTGGTTTCTACTGCCTTAAAGTTACACAACTTTCGTCATCATTGCAACAGTAAACACCACGACAGTCGTCGTTATGGTTTCCTCGACTCACGGTTAGAAAATGACCCTCGTGGTTGGAAACGGGAAGCGATTAGCGGTCTCAGCAAAGGCCACTATTTGCCATCTAACTACGTGTTTTAACTATTATTTCTATATATATTTTACGATATAACTAACTTACTATCTAGCCATCCACCTAACCCGCCTCCTCCTAATAAGGAAGTCATCCCATATTGATCATCTGAACTGTCACTTCCCCAGGTCATAATTACTGCACCCGCTAGATGGTGTAAACGTAACTATAGGTCGTTTTTGCCGGCCTGAATTTTAGGCCAAAACTTTGTTTTTTCTTGAGAGAACAGGCTGTAAATCTCTTATTTGCACTTCTTCCCAGCACCATTCAATCACTCATTTCCATGCCTGGGAGAAACAATTAGGGCGCTGTTGAAAACCAAGTGTTTATTCATACACACACACATTGACTCGTGCTCCTACTTCACACCCTCTTCTCTGCAGGCCCAGGCTGCTTTGAGGGCTTTTCATCTTTCAAAACACGCTCATTAAATTTGACACAATAACAATACCATTCATTTCCGGGCTCTTCAATTACACTCAAAGGGGGTTTTGAGCAATTATGGGCCCATAAATATCATTCCCAGGGCGGTATGTATCAGTGTGGGTCAAAGACACTGTTCACATTCGGCTGACGTTCCCTCATTCTTGGATCAACGTGATCTATTTGTCACATCTGGCCAAACCCACAGAGGGCACAGCAGGACTGAGCAAATATCTGTTCCAGCTCTGCAATAAATATTCAACTGTATTCTTCTCATTTTTCCTTTCTCCTTTCAACATATAAAGGAGATGGGGAAACTGCACTCTCATTATTGCAATGCATTTATTTCAACAAATGAAGATTCATCAAAGCTTTCCTTTCAAGATATTGATTTATGATGATTGATGATGCTGGAAAATGTAAAATTGCGTTGGCTTTCTGTTTATCTCGTTACCACTGGCAGATGACTTTTGCATATGGAGAGGAAGGTCAGGTTTTGAGACTCATTTCCAAACTAAACTATTTGATTTAGGGCCATGATTAGTTGTCTATCTAATCCATCAATCAAATTCTAATTAACTGGACTCTAATGTTCCTCTCATTTTCATGGTGTGTTTAATTGACAGGAGGCTGACACAGATAAATGTAACTTATTATAGCTGTACATGGTGAACACATTGTGAAAGAGGTGGATCATTTTCATTTTAAAACTGATGAATGATGAAAACTGTGCTTTTGTTACACAGCAAAAAAAATGTTCAAGGACTATTTGTAATCAAGTTTACTCAAGTTAAACTAAGCCCTGGGGGATTGGAAATTAATTAAAATTACACATATTGTAACCCTCTTGCTATCAGCAGCTTTATGAGGCACAGCGTAACAGAACTTGCTTACATGTCATATGGTAGCAATATCCCTGTGTGTATTAATGCATGTATAAAACCTGCAAAATATGAGAAACTTATTTTTTGCTGTACTGGAGTTTTGAAAAGCACCTGCAAACCGAATAACAAATGCCTCAACTCAATGGGGACGTACGTGAGAAAAAGATACAGCAAAAGAACAACGGGAGCCGTCACCCGACAACAGTCACGTTCTTCATGTTGCGAGTGCACGTGGAGAAACGTTTATGTACTGCTGAGCCGATACTGAGTGGGAAACGGAAGAGTGGAGACACCCTCGGGTAAATATTATCGTCCAGAGATGTGGTCGCGGCAACAGTTGGCGCCATGCATGTAAGCGCACACACACACACACACACACACACACACACACACACACACACACACACACACACACACACACACACACACACACACACACACACACACACACACACACACACACACACACACACAGATGCATGTACACACAGTGTCAGGTATGCAGAGTAATCAGTAAGTCAGTGAGGTTATAGATGAGCTGCCAAACACCCCTCTGGAGCCAGTAAAGCAGAGAGGAGGGGGTGCATGACTCCTTCGATGAGGCCCGCTGACAGGGAGGACAGTGACTAGAGGGTCTGCGAGAACTCAGCACAACCTCTGACCTTTGATTGCTCCCTCAAACTAACTCCAGGTTTCAATATACAGTACATCTGCTTCTGCGCAGCCTGTCCCTTTTTATTTCCTTTCATTTTAGAGAGTTTTATCATCTTTGGTAGCTTTGAATCTAGCGGAAACCAGGTTTATGTTTGAACAGAGAAAGCTGTGAAGGTACATGTTGAAAAAGAAAAAAAGGGGATTTTAGAGTTGAAAAAAAAAAAAACGTAATAGGGGATGTTGGAGGAAGCAAGCAGCAAGAAAGGTAGGGAGAAAGTAAACCGTGAAGAAGTTGTTCTTACATTCTTTGGTGTTGGGTGGTGCATTTTGACAGGAGTGGCAAACCATCCCATAGAGGTTTCTGGGTCTGTTCTCCAGCATGTAGTACCTGGGGGGCATAAAACACACAATCAGTAACTTGTTAGGCTACATGATTACACTACTCTAAACAAGGTTATACTTCCTGGTAATTTAACAGATACACTGTAGATCATCCATTCCCCAAAAAAGCCTTCTCCTATAGCTTTGCTTTCACCATGTAAACCAGGGCCTCCATCAGGATCTTTCCCTGCACCAGCCAGAAACCCTCATGTACCCTATTCTGTTCCTTACACAGCCATAGGAAAGGTTAAAAAAAGGAGATAAATCAGCTTGAAGAGAGAGAGAAAATTTTCCAATAAATACAGTTTTTAATATTTGAAATGAAGCATGGCAGGTGTGTGAAGGTATTTGGCCTCACTACCTTCTAGACATGCTGCACCTACAGTACACGATGCATAAATACGGAGAGGCAGCTGAGGTGAAAAGTTTGACACAGTGAAGAAATGTACATAATTGACGCCCTGAAGGCGCCAAACATTGCTTGGTACAGACATTGCCCTGAGTCATAGAGCACCTATGGGAGGAAAAGGGAGAATGGGAAGCACTATGGAGCCAAGTTTCTCCGAGTAAGCAGAGTTTGTTTTAAATCGTTGAGGCTTGAGAGCGTGAGCAGAATTTATGAGTATGTACACAAAATGCAGCGTGCAGATAATTACCTGACGCTCTCATATATCTGGTTAAACACAGGGCGGCTGGTTCAATCATGCTCTCAGAGACTCTTCAGCATCACAAGACCACAAGAATTTATTCATGGATTTCTGAGGATTTTGGTGGACGGACATCTGATTTGACTTTTGCTGGTGATGAATTTTGAATTTCCACCATTAGACATTAGTCACTGCATTTTAACTACAAATAATGCAATAGTACAAATGTTTAACATATTTTAACAGTTCACATTAAAGAGCAGCACACAATATATGATTATTTCATGATGATTTTATTCAACACTTCCTTTAAATTATACTCCTTTACTTTAAATTACTAATCTTCATCCTAAACCAATTTTAGAGACTCTGTACTCTTTTTACTTTAGTATAACGTTGTATAAAACCCTAAAAATAGTTGAATATTTGAAAGATGTACAGACAAAATATACACTTTCTGCACCAGCTGCTGGCAGTACTGGATTTTTTTTTTTATAGCAAAATTGAATACAATTAAGTGTACATTCAGATAAAGAGCACACATTTATTTGTTAATAAATTATACAAATTACTTCATGAGTTATTCATGTTATATGCAAAATAATGTAATATTACATCATTAAATTAAATAATGTGTTAAAACCATTTTAGTTTTTAAATATTTGATCTATTCATAAAAATATTTCATTATCAACTATGCTTGTGTATGAGATAACTGATATCACAGATAATAATGTCTACATGAACTCACTGCCTACTGATGACTTAAACAATAAAGATTATAAAGTGCTACTGTTTAAAGTGCAGCAGAGTCATTCTCGTTTTCCTTCAGGTCTTTTCCTCTACTGAGACACAGACTTTAAATGAACTTCATAGCAACTGTTCAGGCCTGTTCTGTTCTGCGTCAAACGTGTGTGGACTCTGCTAACTGTAGCGTACGACACCCACACAAACATCACAGCCTATACAGTACAGATACGGAAACAAACATGACTGAACTCAGTATTCGCACGCTCATTCCTGTAGCAATCACCCTAATCAAAAGCAAAAACATCCTCTAAAAATGAGACTGAAAGCCAAGAAAACTACAAAGCAGTCCGACAGCATCCAGATTGATAGGAAGAGGCAAATATTTCAACATTTAACGATCTCTTTTTGAAGTGGAAGGATTATCCAACATCTAAATCATAAATCCCTCATATTTAAGACATTTCCTTTAAGAGATACTTAGAAATACAGTACTGTATATCGCTTACATATATTGTATGAAATCCATTTTCCTTTAGCAACAATGTCAAATAATCATCTCACAACAGGAGATCCTAAGCAGCAATTTAACATTCTGTGAGAAGGAAACAGTTTGGTGTTGACACAGTGAGTTAATTTCTACTTAGAGGCAAAGGGAGGAGGGGTTGATAGATGATGGGAGGTAGAGTGAAGATGGATAGCAAAAATGCTAAATTGCCACCACAAACTTATCACAGGAGAGAAGTGACTGTGACTGTAAAGTGAGCAGATCACACAATAATTGTTTAAATACAGAAATTGCACACATGAAAAGTCACTGACCTACTTGCGTATTGAAATTAAAAAGAGGGCCTAAGGGTGTTAAGAAATGTGCACCCTTGCTTACTGTCTCACCTGTGCACAGCTGGCCAATTACTCTGCAAAGTGGGTGTCAAGGTCTGACAGACAGTTTCATAAAGACACAGAAATTGTCGGATGCAGTCTCCTCAATACCCATGTCAGAAAGGTTAAAAAAAATTGCTTTCCGTTTAAAACTACTGTTGCTCGGCCACTTGAATTGAGTCAAAAACACAATTTTGACTAAAATTATTTGTCATTTACAAATGTGTTCTTCCACTTCTAACATTCATGTGAAGAAAGTTTCCAGATTCCGGATCAAGTTGAGTTATATATATACGTATATACAGTACAAGCTATATTTATTTCAGTATTTTCTCATACTGTACAATGTTGTTAGTGTTCATGTCAGAATATGTCAGATTACTTTCTATAAATTGTGGTCACCTCATGTGGTCATCACATGTAGTGCTCATATGGCTTTGTTTTATGTAACCACAGCTTCAGTGGCAGCTCTTGATGTGAACACTTCCTGAACTTAAAGTAATAATATTTAAGTGTACAGTACAGTATTGTATAGTAAGTGTATGCGCTCTTTTTGTTCTTTAGCTGTGCTGTAGACAATCATTTTGAGTCTTGTATTTGTGAGACATTTACCCTGGTAAACAGGGTCCACACTCTGCATCGCTGTCTGGAGTTCCCGCTACACGCACTGTGGCTTTGTAGAGGGCATCACAGTCTTTATGTCGTCTGCAGATCTCATATTTGCCTTTGGAGTACTTCCCCTGTGGGCACGGCACACAGGCAAAGTCCTCATCCTTCACACCGTAGCCACAGGTCTGCAAAACATACAAACACAAACGCACATAATGATGTATAGTTGTGTTAACATTTCTCCCCCTTGTCATTTCATGTCAATAGAGTATATTTTAATATAATGTTGTTTAAATGAACTCAGCGCTGCTCATGATTAATGACATGATTCAGAACTGTGGAGCCAACACACACGTTAAAAAAGACCACTTGCAAACACACATCTGTTTCTCTGCAGAATCCTTAGTAAATCTGGCATTAAATTTTTGAGAAGACAAAAGAGGAATCTGATTGGTCACAGAGGTCCCTGTTTGTTTTGTGTGTGTGTGTGTGTGTGTGTGTGTGTGTGTGTGTGTGTGTGTGTGTGTGTGTGTGTGTGTGTGTGTGTGTGTGTGTGTGTGTGTGTGTGTGTGTGGCGTCCCATGCCTGGTAGTGTTTAAGATGACCAACTCATCATTCTGTCATCTAGCAATGAACTAGATGACAGAATGATGAGTTGGTCCATCCTTAATCACTACCAGGCCATGGGACGCACACACACACACACACACACACACACACACACACACACACACACACACACACACACACACACACACACACACACACACACACTGTCTGTCTGTCTCTCTTGCTCCCTTTCATCTTTCATTTCCCCTCTTACTTTCATCTGTCTTTTAAAACAAGCCTATGTCTCTTCGCTTTGGGCTACAGTAGACCAACCTCTTTTGGAGACATCTAATACTGCTTCTCTTGTGTTTGACATTCTGAATTCACAGTGTGATTGTTTGATATAAAATTGCACCGGGCTATCAGCAGGGTGTTGTCACTTTGGGTTTAAGCTCACTTTGTAGACAGGATGTCTTTTGTAGACAGGATCATAGACCTGTGGCTTCTGTTCATTCAGTCAAAGCATTTCCAAAACAATTGAAACATGACAACAAACAGGGCAGATTATTTTTAGGGGCATTTTTGTGTTTTAGTTTGATGATTGACAGTGAAGAATGGAAAGAAACATGGAGAAGAGAAAGGGGAAGAGAAAAGGTCAGAATCAAAACAGGAAATTGCGGTTATACATCTTAAACCAACCAGGCCACAAGGTTGCCCCCAGGGAACATATTTTTTATTTTGGGCAATTTTGCCACATTATGCAAGCTGGCTTGAAACTTAAATACCCTTTTTTTGGCTTAACTGCAACAGTGGGGCCAGCCCTTAAACACTGACTGACTGATAGACTGACCCTCTAGTGTTTCATACACAGTCCAACCATATAAAAGGTTTCACTTCATCTTGTTTAATGTTTCCGTCACTTTCGTCAATCAATAAAACTTCAGAAACGATAAAAATATAAGTCTGACTTCGGTGTCCATGTTCATGTTCAACTAGCATGAAAATCTAATCCAGCTCTGTCAACCACAATCTGGATACAAGATGCACACGCAAGGGGGTCCTCGAACCTCTTCATCGTTCTGTGATGTGCCATGTAGCCGTGTCTCTATGTGTGTGGGGGGCACATACTTTCTGAAGTCTGTTGTGCGGAGGAACCATATGGTTATCCTATGATTAAAAGGGTGTTGCACACTTGCAGGGAAAGCTCAGGCGAATAGACTAACACATGAATTACAGGCTTTGGCACCCAGTGGATTACACAGACAGGAGAAAGTGCAAAGAAGCCTCTCATCTCACTGATCAAACTCCTCTCCCCTCTCATGTCTCTATCGCTCACAAATGGTTAAATTGCTCTTTATGACAGAGCTGTGTGCTTATCAGTCTGAGCTTCTTGTCGCTGTCTTTGTCAGAGAAAAAAGACACGTGGACCGCTTGGTTTTTGAGTTCAAACACATTGTGTTGCTGTGGTTGCTTAGCAAAAGCATATGGTACATTAGTGAACTCAAGGACGGAAGGAGAGAAGCTGGAAAGGAAGCAGAAAAAAACAAACAAACGGTGGCACCAATCATGGGATTTTTATGTATGCTGGTTTATTGAGCTAAAAGAGGAAGGAAGGAAGGAAGTTGTTATTATGATGAGATAAAAGGATAGTCCAGTTTATGTTTTTGTTTTATTGAGCTTTCATTCAATTATATTTAATGGGGATATGCACCAAAAAACCCAAAAAGAGACTAGGGGCTCAGGATGGCATAAAAATATACATAAAACATGTTGGTGTTATCTATATTCTGATGCCAAACAATGTTAGAAACTCACTCACAGTTGAGACATCCAAGTTATATCTTGATATAAAGATTTTATTTCTTACTTCAACTTCTGAATTTCATGATGATCTCAGCCTTGAAACCAAATAGGTCACTTCATAAACAAGCCTTGATAGTATTGGATAGGAAAGCACAACAGTATCATCAATATGATATATTTTACAATTAAGATGATCTTTGCTAATTGAATTGAGGTTTGTGTTTAACTTGCAATACTTCACTTCCACCACTGAAAAGCTTTGTTCAACTTTTCTCAGAGCTTAATGGATGCTTCAAGGTCAGCTTTTATGGGAAAAAGTGAAAAGTCCTTGAAAGAGACACTTCTCTGCCTTTTTCATTTAAGGCCATTAAGGAGTGGAATAAACTGCCTGACCCTTTGAAAACTTGTATTAGCGTCTATATCTGAGCTTGTATTTGGATTTTGAGAGATTAATTGTATTGTTAGAAGGTGTGTTTGTGTCTGCCTCACTGCAAATAGGAATTCCCCGATAGCTAAACCTCTCATAAAGCATATCTTCTCTTCATTTGAGATGGTTATTTTTGTACAGTGTCCCTTACAAAAAAGCATAACAAATTAAATAAAATAGGCACACTGGAATTTTTATTGTAATAATTTCTCTGTCAGTGCAGGTTGATGCAGCTGTAATTTACCTCAGCCAGTTTATGGTGCAATACATATAGAGAGTCAAAAAAAATGTGTTCCCTAATGTGAAAGTAGGAATAAAACTCCTGAAATCAAGAGAACTATTTAGGATATAAAAAGGATGCATGAACGGGCTTTCCAGTAGCCACTCCTGGTTTAAATTTGAACCAGGGACTTTTCTTGCACGTCAATGTCAAATAAACGGAAAACACCCAACAAAATCTTTAAAGAAAAGATGCACATACTGAATAAATTGAGAGTGACTATAATTCTGTTTGTTCACCGCTGGGTGCATTTGTCTCTCTTAGGAGGGCATGGCACCCTGAGGTGCCTGATGAAGCATTTACCTCCGTTGTGTTTGCTTTGGCTGTCTGCAGGCTGACTGACAGAGGCTAAATCACTACGTGACTACTGCAAGTCATTCACCATAATGCATGCCTTCACATCGACGTCAGTGAGAGCGATAAACCATAAAGAAATTGTGCATTTGAATTTAAGCACTCTTCACTGTGCAACAATGTGTGCACTTACGTGTGTGTGTATGTGTACTTATTGTGGGTGGTCTGAACAAAACAAGGTTAGGGTTTTCATGCTAATAATCAGTTTGACATGGTTACATATTGATGTTGAATTGGCAGCTATGTCCAAGCCCCCCCCCCAAACAATGTCAGTATAATACTAAATATCCTTAAAACCGGGATCAGACTATAGGACTTTTGGGGCAATGTATACCCAATTCACCCCTCCCGACAGTCAGAGGAGAAATCTGGTCTGGGACCTTTGTTGGTACCAATGTTTGGCCCTGATTATCTGGTAATGTGGACGTTTACAGATCCAAATTCCAACCTCCAAGACTGCGCGCTTGATTCATTGGGCCGGTCCAATCATTTCAAACATGTTTAGTATTTAGGGGTTCAAATCTGGATGATTGCATCACTACTTTTCGAGAGGGGCCCACAATAGCCAATAAGACAGAGCTGACCTTGATGCCAAGCAATAGTAAACACTGTAGCCCCTTGAGCCTAACGTTAACGTTAGCTAACATGCCACTGTTGACCGATATAAAAAACGTGTCTCCTTAGTCATTTTTTCATCCAGATTCCTTCAGTCTTCTGCTTTTATTTTTCTCACTGCAAAGCATGTTGTTTACACCTGCTTTCCCATGAAACCACGAGACCCCGGGAGATCATATGAGGTGGTGCACCATAATCTTAATAATATCTTGTAGTATTATTTTTCAAGTCTTGTACTGTGTGCATGTTTGAGATTAGAGAGAAGAACATCTGTGAAGTTTCTCCTAATGTGTGTGATGCAACACAATTTCATATTTAGTTAGGATTTTAAAACACGTGTAGTCTGATCCAGGCTTAAGTGAAAGTGCAACTTTGGACTGTACTCAAAAACCTTTATTACATGTGCATGCAAATGTGTCTCACCATGTGTGGCTCCTGCCCTGGTTGGCACTGAGGGCAGGCCTGGCAGCTGTTACTGGTCTGGTTTAAAAACTCGTACTCTCCACAGCTGGAATACTCCGCACTCGCAAACATACAACACACCTGGAAGAACAAAGACAGACAGAAATAAACAGAGAAAGTAAGAGCAACATATTGATAACGTGGTCAATGTGTGAAAACAAAAAAATGCAAATTCACACAGTGCAGTGTCTTTAATATTGAGGGTTAAAATCCTTTGCTCTTGGGCACATGATACATGATTAAAATAACACTAAATCAATTTCAGTAAGGCAAATGATTATTATGCAAGCACAGAATATGTGTAAAGTCTATTTGTTTGTATTAAGACACATTCACTGAGCTCGACACATTTTATTATTGTAGATATGTATTCATTCTTGCATGTGTAGAATTTTACATTTTGTATAATTCAGGATGACATTTATTAAGTGTTCTCTAGATTTCCGTATTCATTTATTTAATTATAATCACTTTAATTTATGTTTAGTTTTAGCAAATCTGGAGCTCTGATATGTTTTTTTTATAATATTTTCATACTGAGCTATTATTTCACATTCTTTGCTGTCAAGTTTAATATTGCAGACCTTGGAAAAAAAATGTCACCCTGTTTTATTTACAGAGGTTTACTAAGACTGCACTTATGATTATGTGTTTAGTCTTTAAAATGCCCAAGACAAGTTCTCAGCAGAATCTTAAATAATAAATAATTTTAACTTTCTCTTCAACTCAAATCTAGACACAAAGTTTTTATTACTGAATTTTGTGCACCAAGAACTGACATCAATAAATACCTCAATTATGCTTTTCTGCATATACAGTCAACTAGTCCCTCCACAGTTATATTAGTGTCTCTGGAGAAAACTCTGCAACATGATTTAAATACCAAGGAAACTGATGTTGATTTGCATTTGTGTAATGTTGGTGTTGCATCAAATGTCTCTTGATAAATAATTTATAGTCAATGTAATAATAATTTCAATAGTCAGTGTATGGCAATTCATTAAAATCAACATCTGCAACAACAGCAGAGAAAAATGACTGCACTGGATGCAAACAATAAAGAAAACAAACATCATATCCTGATACTCAGTTTATTGGAGGTCACTGTTTGCTGTGTGCGTGTGTGTGTGTGTGTGTGGTGGTGGTAGTGGTGGTGGTGGTGGGGGTTGTGTCATTGTGGCTAACTGTAATAAGTAGCAGCTGGTATTTATGGCTTGACTAGCACACTTTGTGCTTTTCAAAACAAACTAACTGACTTTAAAAAAAAATCATCTGCAGTCCAGAAAAAGGTGGAGGCAAAGTAAACAAGTGTATGACCAATGACTAACTCTCCCCATCTTTTCTTTATTGTCTTAATAACATCTCCATCCATCTCTGTTCCCCGTCATAACTGTCTTACGACAACAAGCACAACACTGTTTGAAATAAATATACAAATGTGCACTGAATGTGTGTATATGTATGTGTTTGGAAGGATATTTGTTTGTCATCTCAGGCCAAATAATCAGTTTGTAATTTAGACTGGATCTGCACCTGATGTAACCTGACACGCCAGATGGTTGGTTACACAGAACCATCTGAGAAGTCCACCATGGAAACTGTTTGGGTATGGCAGGCGCTTTCAGAAAAATACTTGGCATGTGATTGTTTCAACCATCTGTCCATCACTGTCTTAATTTGAACTTGTTTTCATTTAGTCATAAAGATGACTCAAAAACTGCCTAAAAGTCATTTAAAAGCTGCATAAAATGACGAAATGTTTAGAAAATCGCAACACGGTGCAGTCTCTGGTTGGTCAGAGTCTAAGAGATAAGAATGTTAAAAAAAAAAAAAAACACTAGATCATACAATTCCCTTGATACAATTTAACAGGGTCTTTCATGAGACCCCCTCTGCCTCTTAAATGTCCAATTCTTCCAAACCTCACCCCTGCAGCTAAGCAGAAAACTTTGAAAGCTCCCTTCACAGCCTAAGAGATTATTATACAACTGCTTTCACAGGCTGAGCTCATTACGAGTAAACACAACTTCATGTGTAAAACCTGCACCGCTTTAACACCTTCAACCACTTAGTTTGGGACTAATAAGACAAGCCTCCTATCTCTATAGATCTATTACATGCTGGACAAAATGACAACCCACTGGAAGCAATGAAAATGTTTTACAACACATCTCGGCATGAACAGGCTTTCTCTGAAAATGTTTTAAACTTTTCATATAGCAGCACAAATTTTTTTGTCATTCATGGATCCCTGACACTGCAACAATGATCTCCTCCTCCACATTTTTCCACAGCTGGAGAAAACAGCTGTTATACCAATGCACCGCCACTTCTTCACAGGCCCACACAGCTTTGCACATCAAAACCTGGCCTCGTGTCCCTATAATGTTTTTTCTATAACACATGGAGCATAATATCAGTGACTGTTCAACAAGGATGGACTGTCCATTGGGAGTACCAGGATTTTTCCAGGTTGCCTGGTGCACAAATTGGCTACAATGAAAGAAAAGAAAACCCCAGAGAGAGATGGATCGAGCTGTAGTGATGAGCCCAATTGAATGAGCTAACCAGCCTTCCTGTGGTTGCGGGCGGCTGTCATCACCCTTGCGTCTGACTCCCACCACACTAGCCAATCACGTTTGGTTACCTGGCCCCTTTTCTGTATCTTTGAACATCATATAAATTAACTCACAAAACTGTGGACTGCTGCTGACTCGCTTCACATGAATAACAAACCTAAAAACGCAAAAGCAATAGTGAAAAGATCAGAGAAAAGAAGTGGAAATCCCCCCAAATAAGCACAAAAAGCTGTTATTTCTAGCTAATCTGTGCTTTCTCAGCATAATGTCATTTATTAAAAAATGTTTTGCTCTGGTTTCAAAACAAGGGGTTTAAATAGGGAAGAAAAGCCTCTTAAATTAACTTGTTTGATGCTGTAATTGCTGCTGATCAGTTTGAATTCTAATCTTGCACTAATACTGCTAATTAGCAAAGAGTGGAATATGAAAAATATGAATGTCTGTACAATAATTATGATAAAGTAATGCAAAGAGAACTGCTATAAATACCAGATACCTTCCTTTTAATGTTAAGCTTTTGCTGATGCTACTTTAGCTGTTTGTATCATCCACCTCTCAACTTCGCAAACTACAAACCACCATGGAATTATTATAACATTACACAGGGATATATAACTATATCATTATCATTAAAAAACACCACACAAGGGTTTTTATTTCATGTACTGATCTAGTTTATTTAGGAAATAAAATCTCTGTTTATTACTCTTATTACTTAGCTTTTTTGGCTGGACTAGGTTCAAAGGTCATGGTCCAGTACAATGAAATGTTGTTTAGATGCCGATTTATGACAAAAAAAAAACAAAACACGTTGCAGTACGTTGCTTCCAGAAATGGCGTCTAGATATAAGTGGTTTTAGAATTTGTGGAAATTTATAATCCAACCACTTCAGGGTTTGGCGATTTGACACCGCTGACTTAATCCAAACATTTCTTCCTTTTTGGCTAAGCGCTCCAGTGTCGGCCCGCATGTACGCATCATGACTGACGAAAAGAAAACAGAAGAGGGAGGGAGTAAAAAGGTGGAGGAGTCTGTTTGGAACACTGCCAGTGGGTTTCAACATCAAAACATGCAGAGAATGTATAGTTTATGGTTGAGATTAAAAAAGATATCTGCTCTCTTAAAAAAAACTCTTTAGATTGACTAATTGGTGCAAGTGCTGCAGAGTTATGCAAGCTGTTGGCACCTAACGCCTCAAGTCTGGATGACACTGTGCCAAGTGTGGAGTCGATTGTGGCTGCGATCCATACTGCTGGAGCAATAGGGGTTTTGGAGGGCTGATACAAGAAACATGATGATGATTTTGGATTAAAGCTACTACTTTGTAATATTTCATAATACATAAGGAAGTGAAGCAGAAGAGAACAAGAAAAAACAAAGAGTGAAGTGACAATGGAAAGGGAGGACTAAGGACAGGAAAGAGGAGAATAGATTATAGATTAGGCTGGTATGAAAATGAAATGAAAAATGAAAAGCTTGTTAAGGGATGAAAAAGAGAATTTAAGATGGATGACAGAGGGAATTAATGAGGAACAGTGAAAACAGAAAGAGTAAAAACTTACCAATAACGAGGACAGAAAGATGGACTTCGTCTGACCTCTCCTCTCTGACATTTTTGCGTCTTCTTCCTGGGGGGGACACAGAAATGGAGATAAAAAACAGTCACTCATTCATTGTAAAATATATCAAGGTAAACATTTACTGCTTCCGTACCCAACTGTATTTACAAAACATCAAAGTCATGCATGTAAGCATTATCACTTACAATAGTGCTGTCAGTAGGCGCGTTGTGAATGAGTGTGTATGTGTGTGGCCCAGAGGAGTTCAGTGTCCCGTTACCATCACGTCATCGCCAATAAACATGTAATAATAGCAGCAGAACCGCCCATGGCATTCCTCTGGCTCATAACTGCAAGCACACATCACCTTGCTTGAAAAAAGGTTGGTGATACCACGTAATAACATTTAATTACCTGCTTCTTTCTTTCTTATATCTCTTTGGCAGTCAGGTGAAATTTTTGTCAAAACCCTGTAACTACTCGAAATGCCAGTGAAAACAGCTCTTGAGTTGAGTTTCACACCTGTGGGTGCTGGTAAACAAATACGTTGTTGTATTCATGTAAAAAAAATAAGGCAACTTCTACCAAAAAAAAAAGACATTCCTCATTCACTTAACAGCTGCACCAAAAAAAGGTTCAAGGGTACATTTATAGTCTTAAGCGGCTAGGATACCATTTCTCTGCTTTTTACCTTCTCTCTCTCTCTCTCTCTCTCTCTCTCTCTCTCTCTCTCTCTCTCTCTCTCTCTCTCTCTCTCTCTCTCTCTCTCTCTCTCTCACACACACACACACACACACAGACACATATACAGTGGCTGTGTTCCTCAGGTGGACTTGGGTTAGCAGTTATTAGAGGATGCTGTGTTTGTTTTAGCAACCACGATGAAATATTTTCTCTCCCATTGCTGAAAACTGTCTTAACGACTTTGGCAAGACAACTACGAGGTTGTAAAAGTATGAAAGCCTGGAAAATCAGACAGGAATGTGTCATAATGTAATTTTTCCTCACTCTTATACAATTGTGATATGATCACTCGTTTGGCTGTACTTGATAGCAACACTTCAGAAAGGTTCTCTCATTAAAGTGTAAATTCATGTATATTTGTGTGACTCCATATGTGGTAATGTGGAACTTTCTTATTTCTTCATATGTGTCCACAGGATCATGTTTATGATTGCATTCAATGTGTGTTTGTCCATTCTTGGTCCGCACAGAGCTTGCAGCGTGTGTCTCTCAGTGTAAGAGTGTGTAAATAATGTCGTCATTGTAATTGAAAGGAGATGCGCTGGCTGGGTTTACTCTGTAAAGAATCACCTTATAAGCTGAGTTTGTACCTCTAACTGTAGGAATCAGTATGTGTGTGTGTGTGTGGTGTGTGTGTGTGTGTGTGTGTGTGTGTGTGTGTGTGTGTGTGTGTGTGTGTGTGTGTGTGTAGCTGAGTAGGTGTGTGTGGTCCCTGACAGGGCAGCGGTATAAGATAAAAGAGAGTTGAATGAAAGCTGCTTCTGAAAAACGAAGACTTCAATAAATGCTGCGGAGCTTTTGGATGTTAAATTTCTCTTTGCAATTATTATTTGCCTTTAATCTACAAGTAATTACGAGGTCAATATTTTGTACCAACAAATGCCAGCAAGTCATTGTCAGAAAGGCCCGCAGGGAATCAAATACAGAATTAGATTAATTTTCTGGCCATTGAGATTAAATAAAAAATGTTAATACTTATGATGAATATGAATCATAACAATCTGAATAGGAGATTAACAGCCACACTGAAAACATATCCATATTTACTGCTTTTCCCCTCTTAGATTTTTAGTAGTATTTATGTACATTGCTTAAATAAATAAGTTGAAACCCAAAAACTATCAGTGGCAGACTTCAAGTAACAATCCCTAAAACACATATACTGTAGATATACACAAACACAGCTAATTACTGTTATTATGTGCATTTCTCATGGAGTCTCTTTGAGTGTTAATTGCTGGATATGAATGAAAGAAAAACAGAGACCCACAACAAAAGTCCCAGTGGTTAAAACAGACAACCTTTTACCATAAACGTGAGGTTTTTATCATTATTATATTTTTAGATTTTAGATATTTTTACATGATATTGAACAGCCAAAAACAATACAGTATGTATGCTGTACTTACACAACTGATATGTCAAACAAAGTGTATTTACAGGATTTATAGATTAAATATAGACATAGGTTTACACCTCGTCTACCTCTGCACCAGCCATTAGTTATTATTAGCCATGAAGGTGATCATTCCCTTTAAAAAGGTAGTTTTAGCTGCCCAAATCTAACCAGACCCTCAGCTGAGGGGCAGATCAGAAAACAAATGTCCTCACATTACAGTTTAGAATTTTGTTTTGATTGATGCACCTTGAGGTCATATTAGTTCGATTCAACACATTTACAGATGAACTTTGAATCCACCTGAACTTGTCGGGAGAATCAAAGTATGTTTGTGTGCGAGAGAGGAAAAAGGCGCCATTATCTGCTATCTGATGTCAAAATCTTCCTGTCTGGCTCCAAACCTCTGATTTCACTCTTCCATGTCACAGACATAAGTGAAAAACCTTCTGATCTTCAATAATGGCTAATTCCTCAACCCCCAGGGTTTGATCTAGCTTAATTACAACCTTCACACACACACACACAAACACACACACGCGTGCGCACATATATAGTCTATAAATACACAGAGAGCCGGCTTCTGAGAGCACAATAAGCTTAATTACGCAAGTCCTTGAGGTAAGACCACAACCGATGTGTGTATGCATGTACATGTGTGTGCATGCATGTGCATGTGTGTGTGTATGTGTGTTAGTGCTGAAAAGATAAAAAGCTAGATAGCAACTTTTTTTTTTTGACGAGGAAATGACGAACTGCCAAATGGCTCTGGACTGCCTCAAGGCGACTCATTATGGGGTTAAAGTCAGTTATGCTCTCAAATACTCTCTCTCTCTCTCTCTCACACACACTCACACACACACACCACACACATGCATATACTGCTGTGTTTGAAGACTCTCTGTGTCTTCTTACACTCTTTTCTGCCTCTTTCAACCCTCTCTCTGTCTCTCTATCCTGAGCTCCCTTTGTCAGGGCAGGTCTGAGATGAAAGTCAGCCCAAATCTTTTACCCCCCAAGGGTATTAATCTTCTAACAACCACATAATCTCAGATAAATAACCCTTCTGTCTTTAGCTGTATCATTACCCAGGTAGACAGGTACACAGCTTGCATAGAGCAGTGTGGCACAGCAGCCATACTGGGCAGTTCCCAGTATGAATGTGTCAATATAAAGCAGGGTGTTGCTGAGGGAAAGCATGACGTTCAGCTTCACTTTATAAAAGTTTTAAAGGCCTTATTATATTGCAATGTTTGCTAGACTGAACAACTTGTCAAAATGTTTGCAGCCTCTCTCCCTCCCTCCCTTCATTAGCTCCGTCTTCCTCTCTGTTTTTCATTTGGCTGCATTATTTTGATTGCTCTTTTCGTCAGCAAAGAAAACCAAATATGGAACTCCACGTGACTATGGGAGGACTATTTACTTTGCTTCATTAAAAAAATGCACAATAACAAACCCATTGACCTAAAAAATCCATACAATGCATATGAACAAGACCTTAATTGTGCAGTGTGTAGAATTTAGTCTCATCTAGAGCAACAGACTTGGCAGAAATGGAATATAATATTAAAAAGCGCATTTTAATTAGTGCATAATCCCATGAAACCATTTGAACCTTAGAATAAGCCCTTTATATCAACATTGGTCCCCTTATATGGGGGCCGCCCTGTTGGATCGACATGTTTCTAAAGTAGGGAGGGAGCAGGGTGGGTATTCGTTTGGTTGCAATCCTCAACCTCACTGCTAGATGGCACTAAATCTTACGCACTGGTCCTTTAAGAAAGACGTCAAAGTTTCCTGGCCTACAGGGACAAGTATAATACTTTAATGTCGCTATTAATCCAGCGCAGAACTTCAAAGCAGAATTAAATCTGTATTAATATGGACTGCAGCAAAAAATGACAGGCAAATCTGATAGACTGAGCTAAAAGTCATTATGGGGATGGTAAGACCCGGTAGGTATAAAGGAGGGGTTGCCATATGGAAATTCCCATAGATCAGCTCACACAAACACACATTAGGTAGACATTTTTTACTCAATTTTTTGGCAGTAACTGACATAACTGTCAGTCAATCTCGTTATTCATCCTCCTGCTGTCATTCTTTGCCCTTGTGTTTGTCTTCCTTGTGGTAACACTTTAGACATTACAACACTGTGCACTAATCAGTTGTGAGGGGTCTTGGTCGACTGATTTTAGTTGAATGCCAAATTTCCCCTGCAGCGTAGTCTTTGCCACTGCTAGCTCTACTGTTGGCCTTGCAAGGGCTTTGCAGACAGACATGTTCTGCCTCCTTAATAAACAAGATGTCACCAACCATTTGACCATCCAGCAATGATCTTCACTTGCCGTACTGCATGGAATATTCAGACAACAAAAAACACAATCATAAGATAAAGATGGGATGATTTCAATTTCTAAAACCTTTCATTGGATCTGTATGTCAGTGTGGCCACAATGTAAATAAACCTAATTTACTTTCTTAAACCTCACATCCTCTAAAAAACAAATTTAAGTCTAGTTCAGATATTCATATGTTCTACATCTGTTTGTTGAAAATAAGTCAGAAACAATATTGCAGGAAAATAAGGCAGATCAAATAATTTCTTCTCTAGAAATGTACACTAAACCTGTTTTAATGGTTTTCATATGTTTTGGTTTGCATGGATCATATAATGTTAACTTAAACACTGATGTCTTTCATGTCTGTCTTCCTGTTTCACTGATTTAATTAATTTCATTCATTTTATTGGCATTCTTCTATTTAAAAAAGATCCCCCTTTCTCGATTGTGTGGGAAATGGCTTTTCACCATCAGTGTTTAACCCCATAAAGGATTTTCATTACGGTGGTTGATAATGACATCCTGCCCGATTAAGTAATAGGCCAATCAGTGGCCAGGGAGCCCAGCCAAAAACCAAACCAATGAAGATGAAGGATGGGGTTAGAGGAGGGTTTGTGGGCTCCTCTTTTAATTTCTGATGACAATTAAACCAGCAATAAAAGGATCAAGGAGTTTCTGTTATCCTGGCTTTGGTAATCATACAAGGAAAATCTGTTATATATTTAAAACTTTCTCTTTCTTCTCTTATTTTTCCTTTTCTGTCATCCTGCTCTGCTACCCTTTGCCTAAACATCTAACTGCTTGTTATACAAGTACAATTGCACATTCAGTGCACTGTTCATGCTCATATTGTCTGATTGAAGCTACTGGTTGCTGGAGATTTTTACCAATATTAGATATTTTTGGTCTTTTTCATCCCACAAAACAGAAACTATGAAGATTACAAGGCTTAAGTGTACAGTTGTCTGCCAAAACCAGGCTAATAAATACCATGATTATAACAATCAACATATTCCAGCATGTAGTAATTTGAGTGGAAAATGATTGAAATGTTATCTACAGTTTAATAAATCTGGGTTAAGGTCTCACATAAATTTGCATCCATCATCTATTATATCCATCAAGCCTACAATCTGTCAATAATTTTGGCCCCAGACATCGGCCATAAGCCTAACCCTAAACCCCTAAACCATAAAAACTTTCACACATGTAATCCCTCTGATTCCAGGTCATAAACAGGTGCCAAACATAATCAATGCAGCACTCCTGAGCTCTAGCTCAATATGCCAAATCCAAGCAAGATCTCAAACACATGCTGCACACAAACCCTCCATGTTTGTGTTTGTGTCAAATCCTGCTCTTTCCACAAACAATAATTGTCATTTCATCATTTCTGACACACAGTGTAGATCATTTCCTGTGGCTTTTTTTTTTTTTGCAAACTAAAGCACAGTGTATACTTTTAACAACTTTCCTCTTTAATAGGCCTGCCTGCATGTCCATACAATGTATCTGACTTCACATTGACCAATCCAAACAACTTGTTTAATAGCTGCAAATATAAATTTAATGAGCGAACAACAATAGCAAAGAAGGGGGAAAACAGAAAATACCACAATGGAAAGAAAAGTCTTCCTCCGCTCAAAAATGTGTGTTTCTTCTTTGTCCAACTGTTAAATGTTTGAGCTTTACTGTGCAGCGGAATGAAGTATGTGCAGATTGACACATGAAGACTGTTGTGGGAAAACCATATTAAACAAAAATTATATTCAAAGTAGGGTTTTTTACTTACTTATTAACTTAAAACATATTAGGAGGGGATCTTTAAATAATATGCTTTAACATATTATGAAAGTCTTAGAAGTAATAAAACCTTAATCTTGTGGATTTGTAGATAAAACATTAAGACGCAAACTAAACATTATCTCACCTTTTCTCAAGTTTGTAGTCTTTCATTAAAACCTGCTTCAGTTCTGGTAAACAACACTCTAACAAAGAATCACTTTACATATATTTTTACTTTTAACACCTGATAATTATTCCTCTGCATTCAACTACTTTGTTATGTTTCTCACCGGGTTTTCCACCAGGTTTATGATGAAGGCCTCCAGCAGCCACTACATGAATAAAGTGAATTCTAAGCCTATAATTGTGAAGTATGAATTATGAGAATATCATAAGCACAGAAACCCTTATAACAATAATCTATAATCATTAAAGGGAAAAAAATCAATAGCATATCATTAACTGCAAAGCAGTTGTAATCATCTACCAGTGTGTTTAATATGTTTACTATCTGCTCGAAAAGCATTAAGACGCACCTCTATTTAAGTGCTCCCGCGCTCTGACTTTCAATAATAATTTTTGTGTGTGTTTAAGGAATCCACTGTCAATCCATGTTTAAGTGATCAAAAGTGCCCTGATTGTCTATTTTTCTGAAGTGTATTATTAAGGAGTAATGTGCTCCTGGAATTTTGTCTCCTTTCTATCATTTGGAGGCAGCTGGAGAGCAAATAGAGGAGTGGTGGCGGGGCTGTCAGTCAAATTAGACCAACTGCTTTCACCTTCAGTTGAATCAGAACTTCTTAGACTGCACTATATTTATGCAATGTACATTAATTATTTTAATTTGATTTCTGCAAATCAGACTGCACTTTTTTGCAATTGTTCATTCCCATTCTCCTTGCACTTTTCTAAGTTTATAAGTCCTCCTCGGTGCTAGAGGAAGTCAAAGTCAATGAACAGAGTAGCCATCAAGGCTCAGTTATCAGGAACTAAATGAGCCAGAAATAAATAAGTCTAATTTACAACATGATTACCGTCTAAGTTTGATGTGAAAATAAACCCATGATTAAAGCTCTGGAGACAGACTCAAACCTCAAACAACAGCTGGCCCTCGTCTCCTGACTAAATATCCATTTACTCCAATCCCATCCAACTGCAGCATCACGGTTTATCAGTGTGAACTGTATTTTCACGAGAATGTCAAAACATGCTGTGAAGCAGTGGAAAATGACTTGACTTGAATTTCAGCCGACAACTCAGGCTGACTGGGACACACAAAGAGTTCTTGGCTCTACTATCATCCACAGTAGGAAACTTGAAAAATTGTCCACTGACGTGTTTGAACTTCACTTCATTTCAAAACTATAGATTTTTAAGGAGTAGACGACAACTCAAATTATATTAATACTGCGTTACGCCAATGGCCAGAACACTAATGATGTGTGTTTGTGTATGTGCATGTCTGTCTGTGTGTGTGTGAGATGTTTCTTCCTTTCTCTTCATCTTTTGATTGCTTTAATTACAGACTTAGTGTCAGCTTCCCACTCAGTGCGCAGGAAAAACAAACTCTAAGGGCACATGAAAAGAAGCAGACACACACACACACACACACACTCTAGTAACACACACCTATCCCGGCTCTAGACAGTCAGTACGCTCTTTGATTCCCTGCCTGCCGGTGATCTGTCTTTCATCGTCTCGTCTCCCTGATACCTTGTTCTCCTCTTTGGCTCTGCTGGGGCAGAACATCTCTCTCGTCTCTGTGTCTCTGTTTATTTTGCAGCGGCTGTAGGTGGAAAGCCTAATCTGCAGCCTGGAATTCATCTGTATGGTTTCCCTTTAACACCCATAATGAAAGTTAAGAAGACGTATATACATATATATTAATATAAAAATGTTGTTTGGGATTCTGCAAGTTAGAAAAGGTTCTCTTGAGAAGCACACTTGCAGATATTTAGACAATACAGTGCAGCAAAAAAATTAAAGCATATACGAAATATGTCTTTTGGGAGCTACGAATGATATATTGTGAGTAGCACACAAGAGTACAGCATCACTTCTGATAAAAATGACCTTACTTAAAGAGAGTAACTCTTACAACACTGTTTTTGAGTGTTTATACTATAGGTGAGCATTTTCATCATCTGTGGAGAATTTCTTCAAATAAATCTCAGGGCTCTTGGGAGTGCTTGTGGGTGGATAAATCTAGTTGTCTCAGCAGTAGTTAGTTATGATGGATGTGTGGTTGGAGGGATCTTCAAAGCACAAATCCTAGTCGATCCATTAAAAAAGTAAAGAGTTAAGAATTCAAGCACTTCGAGGGTTTGCAAATGTTCTGCCTGTGTGGAGTGTGACTACATTTTAGGGAGTTCAAAACGGCTTACTTTCACCTGCCACCAAAAGCAACATGGAGACCAAACGAGTGCAACAATTACATTATTCCCCACTGACTTCCCACCCACATATCCTTCAACAGATCACCCACCTTAGCCGCAAACAATGCAGCATGCTAAACTGTTCCTCTAAGTGCCACCCAGCACCTGACAATCCAGTTTCTGTGTGTCTTATATAAACTATGGTTTGTTTTACTATTATAAGCTATGAACCACACTACTCAAGACACACTCGATAGTTTGTTTTTTACACAAAGTAACACGTGTAATGAGCACTCATACTAATAAATGTTTTCTTTTTGTCACATACATTAAGACATTTTCTTGGGCTTACTTTCTCTTAGGTACGAAAGAAATTCACAAGTGGTCCACACTGGACATATGAGTCATGTACGGATAATGTGCCTTTCTCCCGGAGTTTAAATATGTTACTTTCAACAATTATAATTTTTTTTTTTTAAATCACTAAAATTAACATTGATAGTCATAAAATCACTTTATTGAAATATTTTAGCAACTACTACAATGTCCTTATGCTGGTCTTTGTCCAGGGTAATCCTCTGTTGTTACACCTAACAGTGTCACATCACCTTCTGTTGATATTCCTTTACCTATCTCTGTCATGTCACATGCCCTCAACTGTCTCTTATTACGTCATGGGCCACTTTGCTTTAGCAAGACATTTTTAGTATCTACCTTCATAGTTTGGTTCCACTCAAATGACACATAGTTGGCAGCCGTAATAATCTTTTCCAAATGTTTTGGTCTTCTATTGCAACTACTGATCATGTTAAATTAGTTATGTATTGACCTGATGATTTCTGACAGCAGGATGTGAAGCTCTGCACTGTGAAATCCATCTTTTAACTCTTAGGTGACAGTGAATGAAACTTGCCATCAAAAGGAGTAGAACCGGAACTTATGTGTAGCATTTTGGGGGCTCATGACCAAATCTCATTAACACCCACCTAACCCATGGTCAGGTGGTATTCATCAGTTAAAGCAGGCCATTCAAGAAATATTTGGTAAATCTGACTTAAAATCCTCGTACAAACAATCGTCATTGGAAAAAGGGCAAGAGGTTTAGGAGAAGAATATGTTAACCTTCTTGCATGAGGCCCCTTAGGTGCCAGATCTCCGTCCACAGACTGAACAGAAGAAATTGATGATTAACTGAAGTAGGTTCACTATACAGAGAACTTTTAAGCAAACCCAAATTAGACCACAAACCCCAATTTGATTACACTTAGTCCCTGGGGCCGACATGGAGCGATTTCAACAGTTGATTTAGTATTGCTTTGTTGAACTGTCTGTGCATGGGGAAATAATAGTGGTAAGAGTGAAATCTATGATTAGATCCTTTTTATGTTGCTTTGGTGGGATTATTGCATGTAAATTAAAATATAATGAAATGCAGCTACTTCTCATTTTGCTAGGGACCTCCTGGAAGCCCCTTGGGAGGTTCTGCAGATCCACTGCCTTGTTCTCAGCTGGTACCTTGTCTGTCTCGGTGACTTTATGTTGTAAAACAGTGATTAGTGACGGAGCCGCAGAAGGAAACAACCACTTCTTTCTTAATTTCAGAACAATGTGCACTGTACACACGGTCAGTGTTGAGCATGTGTTATGCAGATGCTCAGCATAATGAGAATACAACTACAAAATATAGATTGCGACCCTCAATTTTAGCAGGTATTTCATCAGAGAACATCACTTTGTTCATTTCAGGGTAGTCAGGGTCAAATTATATCATACTGATACTTAGAGATACTTCAATAAATACATTAAAATTACAATTACAATAACATATATTTAAATATACAGTGCTTAAAGAGGACATAACATGAAAGCTCCTATCCCCCCTCCCAATGAGCCCACTCTGTACTGATTGGTTAACTCCCCGGAGATGCCCCTTTCTCCAGACTTCTGCCAGCTCCGGGGGCCACGTAAACAAACAGCAGTAGTCAGATTTGTTACTTCTCTCATTCTTCACTCGAAATATTAACTTCTCCAAAATATGTGAGTGGACAACATGACCAACGTGAACATGACCAACCAGCAAAGGCTACAGAAGAGACCGCCATTTGTGAGAATATGCCAACAATCTGATGTCATCACAAGCAATCAGTTGATCCTCTTTTGACTTGAGGGTGACATTTTTACATTATGTGCAACTTAAATGTATCATACATAATAATACACATTTTCTGAGCTGCTCCTGTTGTATAAGAAGTCGTTTGATACTTTTTCCAGATTTAGCAAAAAGCCCTAAAAATAAATATTCCTGTAGAGATAAACATGTTGGCACTTATATTCAATCCCTCCTATGTATCTAAAAGTCTGAGATTCAGGATTACTGCAGTACTTGCACATGGTTCTGGTGTTGGTAAAGCAAACGTGCCATAAATAAATGTAGTAACCTAATGAGCTGAAATAACTTCACTTCCATAAGTAAACACTGAATGACGTGTTTAGTAGAATTTCTCCTTAGATGTGTGAAGGATTATGAAACATTCAACTGTAACAGGCCTCCTGAGCTCTATAAATTTCTCTACGGGTGGAAATGGATATGCTCTGTGGATTGGAATCAGCTGTGACATCTAACATAAATCATAACTTTCACAAGAACACACAAGACTCCTTTTCCTTTCCGTCACTCCAAAATACATAAGGCTATTTTCTAGTACTGAGTAGAATAAAGCAGAACAGAGAGGTGAGTAAGTAAACAAATTATCTATTCAGTTCAGTATAGTATAGGGTGATCAAGACTACAGGCACTGGCTTTGTTTGGTTTTTTTCTTGCCTTCATCCCTTTAATCCTCAAAAACCATATTAACTTCTTTTGAAGATGAGTTACATCTCCCTCCACCCCTCCTTACTCCGTTTCTTCTCTGTGTCTCCTTAGCCTTTCTACCTGTGAACATGAAAGATTCAATGGCAATGGAGGCGGACTGTGCTTGGGGGCTGCGAGGGGAGAGACAGATAGAGACAGAAAGGGTGAGAGAGAGAGAGAGAGGAGGGGGGATAGAGACGGATTGATTTCCACCTCCAGCAGCTGCAGTTCAAAGCCAGCCAGCAGACTTCAGAGGCTCGGCAGGACCCGGCATGTCCCCAGCCGGGCCAAGCTGCCTGTCTGCGGGCAGGACTTCCCCCGGGGGCCCCGGGGCCCGGGACAGTCAGGCGGCACCAAGAAAACAATTATGCAGACAGAGGAGTAAGGTGTGCAAGGTCACAAACGCACATGCTCAAACATACGCCAAGAATAAACTTCCTCACACATGATAGGGATGGTATGAAAGATTTAGCAGCATTAAAATGATCAGCTAATGAATTGCCCAAACTTCCTGTTTATTAGAATGAAATTCACACTAACCAAAGTCATCACAAGAGAATGAAGCCAGTGCTTACATCTGCAGGGACTCAAAAATCAGCCTTGTCACAAAACATTTCATGCCAGACTCTTGGTTCAGTGATGTGAAAACAATCTAATTTTTGGGCTAAAACTTTGCAACAACCTGTCACACAGACTTCAGCATGGATTTAGGAATATGCTTGTTACACACAGCATATTCCTCAAACTCATTACTCAAAAATGCACATTGCATGTAGATGGCAATAATAAAACTGGAAACGTATTCTTCCAATCTTATGCACTTGATAACAAACTGCATCTGCCTCAGACATGATTTGACTTGTCAACATCAACTAGTCAAATATAAAAGAGTCATCTAAATGTAGAAAAGTTGAGTTTGATGTCGCTTTAGCTTATGTTAATTCAAAGCTGTCATCATAAACTACGGTAAATATGAAATATAAAACAAATATGTATCTCTTTTGAGATGCATTAACAATATTTCTCTCCAAAAACAACATTTCCCGATATTGATTGCGCTACTGATACCAAAAAGAACAACACTGCATGCTTGTGTATTTTAGATGAAATCACAGCTAAGTACATGTTTGTTTGGCATAATAAGTGTTGCTCAGGAATTTCCCTGAAGTCTTGCAGCAATCCGTCCTTGCATTCCTGAGAACGGAGCTGCTCAGTCGTCTTACCTGGAGCTCAGAGAGTGGGGCACGCTGGTCTGGATTCTCCGTGGACGCTGCACTGCGGGATCAACTGGCGATCAGTTCTGGTGATCTGTGATCAATCTCTAACGAGGGTGTCGGATAAGCATCGCCAAAGGGACTACCGAGTTTTCCACTCCTCACAGTCCAACTTGTGCCTCAGCCTCCACTTTTGGTTCATGTCGGTGTGTCTTCTGGCTCCTCCTTGATGAGAGAAAAAAGTGAGAAGTTTCTCCGCCCTGAATCAGATTGAAGTGTCCCAGGTAGACTTTCTGCGGGTACATTATCCAGCTGCAGGCTATAACTCAACTGCGCCACCTGGTGTCCACAGGCAGGTAGTTGCAAATATGAAAGGTGACTGAAGTTTGAGCATCAGGGAAGCGATCATCACTAGGGAAACGACCACCGAGATTAACAGAAATCAATACTATTTTGAATTTATTTCGTAGCTTATCACTAAGGTATGCAAAACTACTTTTTATTGACCATTTGGACAATAATCTAGATCATAAATAAATACGTTTTAAAGGTTTGTTCACAAAACAGGTGTAAACATGTCTAAGACATATTCTACAGATTTGATATAGATAGCTACTATGTGTTCATAGTTTAACATTGTATAATTTTATTTATTGTGTGTAATGTGCATTTATATAGGCTAGTACTGTGCAAACGTTGTGGGGACTTTAAATGTTCAGATTGTTATCCATCACAGAATACCATGGCAGAGGCGTCTGATGGGTCCCAAATTCATTCTGCAGCATGACAGCAACCTCAAACATACAGCCAGAACCAATACTAGTATATTTCCTTCTATTTCCACTACTACCTTATCTGCTATTGGTAATATCACTACCTTACTTCACTTTAGTGGCCGCACAACCAGAGTCGATGGTATTTATACAGCATGGTAGAAATGCTTAGTGTCATCAGCACAACATATAAGACTTACAGTATAATATACCATGCAGTAAATAATAATCACAATATTTTAGGTTGATAGGGAGAAGCTGCATGTCACTAGCACTAAATTATAGTATTACCATTTAAGTACATTAAAGTACAAACACACACACACACACACACCTTCGGATGATAAAATCTAAAGTCTTTTGAAACAGAGGCCATAAATTAGTTTGAGTATGTCTGTGTTTGTGTGTGATGTGGAAGACTGGTGCCTGTTGTCTGTGTTGGACTAAAGCTTGGACTTTAGTCTTCCTTTTCTCCTCCCCCTCCCCCTCCTCCTCTCCCTTTCCGCTGCTTCTTCTTTTCTCAGCCACAGGAAGGGTGAGATAAAAGAGGGTCTTTGAAAACTCTAGGAGTCCTGTAATTACATACACTCTATCTCTGTCTCTCTCTCTCTCTCTCTCTCTCTCTCCCCCCCCCCCCCCCCCCCCCCGTGTCCATATTATTCTTTTTCTCCTCTTTTTCTTACTCTTTCTTGGTCACACTCTCTTTTTTATTTCACTTTCTCGCTCTGTTTTTCAATGTGTATCTTTCCCTCTTTTTCCAACCTTGTCTCGCTTCTCTCTTCACTCACTGTCACTCTGTCGCTCTGTCTGTCTCCCTCCTTCTTTTGGAGGCTCATTGATGTCGATCCAGGGGCTTCCTGACTGAAAAAGAGGATGAGAGGAGAAGAGATTAGATGAGAAGAGAGGATAAAGAGGGGATGAGGAGAGGATAACCAGATGAGTGATGAGCTCTGCTGATAGAATGATGGCTGCTCTGTCACAGACCGGACAAAAACACATATTAAGCAAAACCTGTATTTACTATCATGGATGGTGTCACACAAAAACACAAACAACAGACTCTGCATGAGGTGAAATGGTTGTATAACGAGATAGGATATGTTCAGATAAAAGGACGTATTGATATATAGCACAATGCAAGGGAGACACATGAGGCATAATGCGATAAGATTAAACAAGATTAGATATGATGAGATCAGGGATTGTTTCATAAGGCAATATAACATAAGATGGTACCGGATTACTACTGCATGATCCCTGCGGGTAAATAAGGTTTTTGTAGAGTTAAATAGTAGAATACAAAAACAAAGAAACTAATAATTTAAATAACAAACTTAAAGAATGCAATGCATTTTGCGCAATGTGAAGAACAACATTTATGCACCAAACATAATTTTTGCAGATTATTTTTTATCATGAATCATCTGTTAAGGATTCTCTTGAGGCCTGCAGACTGTTTCGGCATATGTCAGCATGTAGCTACATTTGTTTAACTATTCTGTCAATACTGAAAAAAGCATGCCTTAAATTGACCATTACTTATATTTCCACCCTACCCATACAGTATATATATTACTACCATATTACTTGTCCTTACATGAACACCTTCCTGTTTTCTTTCTCTTTAATTTACTTTTTAAGTCTGCATTTAATTATTTGTTCGAAACAAATAAGGTTGGGTGTTTTTATCTTTTGGTTCACATCATTTCTGTCTTAAGGTCAACATCCATTAATGTTGGAGAACAAACTTTTAAAGATTTAGGACAGCACAGCAGCTGTCACAGATTGGCTATCCTGTTTAAATCCCCTCTCCACCACCACATCAAAGTACTGTAAGTTCAGAGAAGACAGCAGTCAGTAGAGGCCTAATTTGCTGCTTGGTGTAATATAGTTGGGGTAACTTCGTTTTGCAGCATGGTCATTAAAAACAAATTTCCTCAGGTTTTTTGCACCCAAAGGATGCTTGAACTCTGGAAAGAGAAAATATGGTTCAACATTTATTCACTTTTCAAAGATGAAACCAATGCAAATGGTCTGTTTTTCGCCCAAAAAACAAATGTAGTTAGCCAAATTATCTTCCATGGAAAAATGTGATAAAACGTTTATCATTTAAGCATCTATATATGTGTAAATAACTGTGCAACTTATTCAACATATTGTCATATTGAACCAATATAGTGTAACTGATGTACAAATCTTAAACTCTCTTAAAGTTGCTAATATTTTTTTACTTTAAAAAAAAAGAAACTTCACGTGTTCTTTCATGTCACACATGCTGTACAAGTGAACCTCATTATGACTTTGTTAGTAGCACTGTAAGTCTCCCCCATACACACAACTTTGCAACAAGAGCTGGTTGCCATGGTAACTGCCTTGTCAGCTAACCTACTTTTGCATGAAAGAAGGACATTGGTCGATGAGAGAAGTGTATGGTATAGGTATATAGAAAGAAACATGCACACACACACAAACGCACACACACTCTACATATTCATTATATTTGATTGACTATGGCAAACGAGATTGAATATTTCTCCACAGCAGCTCATGGGAGAACTATTGTGTTTGCTGAGAGATGATGGGATGAATGAGAATTATTATTGATACAGATTACAGTAATATAGGAGTGTATGAAACATAATTGATCCCTGTAGGTAAAGGCTGATAAAGAAGAAAACGCGATTATATAGAACAAAGGAAAAAAAGAGTGTGAATGCAAATCAAGCTAAAGTCAGGTCAAGTTTATTTTTATAGCTCATCACCACAAAGTCAAAATTAATTACAAAGTAATTCCACTGCAGTAGTAATAACAATTAAGTTTATTTATTGCAACAATATAACATAATGCAGCACAGTATGCAACACGGTGAATTACAATGGATGCAACACTAACAGCCCACTGGAAACACTTGAAAGGTCTGACTGACTTACCTCGCCAAGCCTTTAGCAGTTTTGGCAGGGGACTGCTCACCATGCAGTAATGTGCCAAAAATGAAGAAAAAAAAGATTGAGAAGTTAATGAGAATGAGAGTGAAGAACCCCCAAAACAAAAAAACAAAAAACAGGTTAGACCATGATATACAAAATGTGGCACGAAGACAGGACTTTAGCCAGCTAAGTCAACGCTGGCATCCGCAAAAGCTGCAACTTGCAAACCAAAACATAAATGACAATTCCAACCGTATATTTCATTATATAAGTATGAATTATGCTTTATATTAATGAAATGCAAAAATAAAATTAAAAAAGGAATTAATAAAATAACATTGTGCTAGTAATTAATTATGTATGTGTGTATCATTATTGGACTAATTAGTCTCAATGAGCTGTTTAACCCATGTATCTCCAAAATGCTAGCTACCATCCCCAACTTAGATGTCTGCTCTTGAACCAGCATCCACCTTCTGTCAGCAATGTGTCCCACAGGGAGTTATGACTATGCTGCTTCAATGCTTTGAGGGAATTTCGTCCAAAATCATTTTTTTGTCTGCTTCTCCCTATAGTTTCCCTCTAATTCTGAATCATTGGCTGTGGAGAATTGTATTAAGCAGATGAAACACACTGGGCATAAGACATGAGCGGGTATGATAAAGAGAGAGAGGGAGAGACACACTATGAGTTTGGGCTTGTTGCCAGCACTTGTGGGCCGCTGCGTGACTGAGGCATTCAAAATCAGGGCTTGACAACAACAACACACACATATTTTTGGTGGCTGAATGACTGTAGCATTGAAATGTTCTGCGGCTATGGGGCTACAAATAGACCTATCAGAAATGGCAGACCTCTGTAGATGAAATGTGAGGGGAGCTTCTCTTCACAACTGAGCTCAAAAATGGCAAAAAGTCTTGCAGTTACCACATTGTTGGTGCAATAAACTTGACCTTCACCTGATTTTAGATTTTTTTCCTGCAGTCATAAGCAGGAGCTCCTCATACATCTGATTTTCTATGCTATAGCATTTCTATAGCTAATATAAAACATTACCTACTAATATTTGCAAGTTTGATTTGTGTGGCTGTATATTACATATGAACACCAGCAAGAAGTAAATTAGTTAGCACTTAAATCTCATTTCAGTTTAATCACTAGGGCACATTTCATTTTTTAATGTGTATTTAAACTACCTGGTCTGAACATTTATTCAGTCTCTCTGTTGAAGTAGATGTGTGAGTTAATAGCATTGCCAAAACCTTTGCGATACTATGACTTTTAGGTCAATGTAATATGAGTCAGTGTCTAATCAATGTGAATGTTGTGATTGCACACACACACACACACTCACACACACACACACCCCGACAGTCTTTGTTATACTTTGTCTAAGCAGTCCACCCTCTGCTTTTCGTTGTGGGTGGTAAATAGTGGGCCCACCTCTCATCCAAGAAGGCGTCTCTTAAGTCGCTCACACACACACACACACACACACACACACACACACACACACACACACACACACACACACGCACACACGCACACACACACACACACACACACACACACACACACACACACACACAGGGACAAGCATATACACCGCCTATCCCTCTCGGGGCTGAGTGTGAGAGCAGAGCAGGTCTGAACAGGTGGACAGGCAAAGCAAATCTGCAGAAATAACACACACACACACACACACACACACACACACACACACACACACACACACACACACACACACACACACACACACAAACACACGCAAAATAGCGTGTCCTTTATCTCTGCTGTGTCCATCAAATTGCACATTATGGTGTTCATCCCCTAGGACCAGCTCAGTGGAAATGCTGCAAAAAAGTGCTGCATGCCATCTGTATGTACATAATCTATGGCTTGCACTATTGTATCTGTAAACATAATGTGTACCTGATGATACCTTATAATGGCATGTTGTGTTTTCTGTGGTTACACATTAATCCTATATTATCCCTTTAGGTACTACAATAATGATTGTTTTCAGCTTTTGTGATCAACAATATTTTTTCTCTTTCCTTCCTATCACCAAATCTGTTGATCTGGGTGGCGAGCAGCTGCACAATTGCCTTTATAGGGATAACACAGTTGAATAATGGTAAATGGTAAATGGACTGTACTTATATAGCGCCTTTCTAGTCTTTTCGACCACTCAAAGCGCTTTACACTACAACTCATTCACCGCATTCACACACACACATAATACATTTTATGTAAAAACCATCTCACATTGTTTATCATTTGCATCACTGATGTTTCTAGGATTGCCAATTGTGTGCCTTTCCTCTTTAAATGGGAAATTGTAGAGAGCGCTCAGTCAAAGCTGGAGAAACAAAAAAAGAGTCAACTTATGACCACCAGGTGTCGCCAGAAACCAACATTTCCTAAAGCATAGCCGCAGTTACTGAGGTGAAAAGGATGTCTGCCCCCGTCTATTGGTTATCACAAGGTGAGATTTTGTTGTTTTAACTATGATGCTGTGCTCTGTAGATGTACACAATAACTCAAAGAAAATCAAATAAAACCAGCTGAAATCTAGTTGGATTGAAATCTAGTATAACATATTGTAATCAGTCTTTAAAGACATTTGCATCTGCTTGTCTTGGTGAGCAAGGGTGATGGCAGGGATAAATCTCTCAACCTCTCAGGTTGTTTGAAAGGTGTGATACCAGCCCTCAGTTTATTTTCTTCATCCAGTCTGTATGAAGGTGTGAGAAGAGAGTAAAAAAACCTGGCTGGTAATAATTGAGTGACTGTCTGTCTGTAGTGGTTGATGAAGCCACAGCCTGTCTTCTTTTGGCTGCCTGGTTCTACTGCATCTGCCTGTCTCGTTTTCTTCAGCTGTCTTATCAGCCATAGTTGTGGGATAATTTGCATGACTTGGAGCTAGTACCTTTGGTTACCTAGAAGACCCCCCCCCCCCCAAAAAAAAAAAAAAAAAAAAAAAACTTTGATTAACATAATAATTTTACAGGATTATTGCTCGGCTATGATGACCTTTTGACAGAGTTGATGTTAAACTTCATGACAGCAAATGACTGTACGTTTAACTTTAAATGTGTTGTTCCAAATAGTCTGATGATAATTTCGACTGATTGGCAATAACATGTATGTTGTTAGCCGACGTCAACCCACCAGTAACCCCAGCACTGCCTAGATTAACAAAAAAATGACATGATGCTACAATGATTGATCCTCAAATTTCAAAGTTAACAATCATTATTTATGGTCTTGTTTTTCCTTGTTTTTGAGCTGCACTCCGAATTTGTTTAGGCTTTTCATTTTCTTTAAATCTTATCCTCTGCTGGTTAAATACACTCCTCTCTGTCATACCCATGAATACTCTTTCGTGTTCTGACTATGATGATCTTTTTGAGGGGATTGGGTTGATTTCTGTGGTATCAATTAGATGTCCCCCTCAGTGTTTGTAGCCTGTTTTCAGATGGTGTTGAATCACTGAGTCTCGGTACTTGTCTCTCTCTCTCTCTCTCTCTCTCTCTCTCTCTCTCTCTCTCTCTCTCTCTCTCTCTCTCTCTCTCTCTCTCTCTCTCTCTCTCTCTCTTCTCTCTCTCTCTCCTCTCTCTCTCCCTCAGTCTTTATCAATCTGTCTCTGGGGCGTGCGCGCGCGCCGCAATTCTGCTCTGCGCGCGGATGATGATGATGAGAGCGTGACCTCACCGCTTTCTGCACAGCTGCTGGAGAGAGAGGGGGAGACACACACACACACAAACACACACGCGCGCGCAGAGAAACGGAAACACGTTGAGGGAGACAGAAGTACAGAACAGCGGAGAATATTGAGGAGAGGTGACTGTTCGGTGCTCGGGGCTCCGTTGTGGGGCGTCCGCTTGGCTGCTTCCCGCCGGCTTGCCTCCCAGAATGATCTGTGCTCCCGGTTCATTTCTACGGTACAAGAACCAGTCGCCGCGGCGTCCCCACGGACACTGAAGCCCAGATGCTCACCCTCTCCGCCGACATGGACGAGTCTTCGTCGCTGCTGGATCTGCTGGAGTGCTCGGTGTGCCTGGAGCGCCTGGACACCACGGCCAAGGTACTGCCGTGCCAGCACACCTTCTGCCGCCGCTGCCTGGAGAACATCCTCAGCTCTCGGAACGAGCTCCGCTGTCCGGAGTGTCGCATCCTGGTGGACTGCGGGGTGGACGACCTCCCGGCTAACATCCTCCTGGTCCGCCTCCTGGACGGTATCAAGCAGCGGCCCCAGCGAGGGAACGGTGGAGGAGGAGGCAGGCAGTCCCTAGCCGGGGGCTCGCTGCAGGGGTACGCAGCCGGGATATCCGCTTCTCCCCCGGGCAGTGCAATCAGAGAGCTGCCTGTAGCCACCAGGAGCTCCCCTGTAAAGGTTGGTTACTTTTTTTTCCCTTTTTTTTTTTTTTTACCATCCACAAGTCTCTAAGCTCTGCAGAACACCAAACATCAACACAACTATGTGTAGATGTCCGCTCATTTTTTTAATTAACCCATGTTTATCCACAAAAACACACACTTATTACAAATGGGTTGGAGCCCCTTTTCTGTTCAACACACTGTTATTTCAGCATAATGGCAACTTTAAGATCGCTTCTCTGTACGATGCTGCCCAGTATAGCAGCAGTCTTTTGGTGGAAGAGGATTTTGGGGACAATTAAATTGTACAGCTGAATTCCCCACTCTTTATCTCTCTCTTTATGTTCAGCCGAACAGTGTGTTCAGCATGCCATCTGCACAGACACCCAACTGCTGTATGGTTATGGTTTCATAGATGAAAATTGATATGCTCTAAATGTTCACGCAGTGAGACTGATTGCAGCATAGATTGCTGGATAACTGAGATGAATAAAAAACTTGGTAACTGAGTCCGAGTTATGGAGCATGGAGACAGAGAAAGAGAGAATAAAAAAGCATTGCTTCACTGTAAGATTCAACTGAATGGAACAGCAGAATTGCATTGCGTTGGTTTTTATCATATTGTTGTTGCTGATGTTGTTGTCTATGGACTGTTCAATCGAATTATTACCAGTCTTGTGTACAATTCCCCACTGATTTGGCAGCATAATTAGGTTTTTTCCTGTGATGCCACATTAAACTCAAGCAAGTGAGTGAGAGGATGAGAGATACAGAGACAGACTGAGAGGGTCACCTGTCTGTGTTAATGTTGTGCCATTGTCCTGGTGAAGTCCAGTTGACCGCAGGCTGCAGCAGTGTGAGGTTTCATAAGCCAAATGGATAAGGAATCAAGAGCCTTGTTTACTTGCTATACAGTGCATCCAATGCATTGTCTTGAAGCTGTAATGTGGCAGTGAGACGGAGAATGTGAAAACAGTACTGTGCTGCAAAAAATACTGTTGATCCACTGTAAAATAAAATCTTGCGCAAAAAAACTTGTGGTGAAATATAAAACACCCAGTTTATTGCAGTTGATATCAGATGTTTCCAAGACGCTGCAGGAATTAAAAAAAAAGTCTGACCAGCATTAAGTTCTGTATGAGAAATGCAAGCAGCTCCCTCCATCAGGAAATACTGGATTCATTCTCATTTGCATGAGACACAATAGTTGTGATGACTTCACTCAGTTGACAGAGTTTTTTCTTACTTCTTTTGTTTAAAGAAAGCCAGGATTGCCAGAGTCAATACTACTCGGTGTAACTTGTTAAGGTGGATGTACTGTATTTGTCTAAGCTGATCTTGTCAGGCAAGCTAGCCATTGATTGAAGCAGTGGAGCGCTTTGGTGTGATGAAGTGCAGCAGCAGCGAGCAGTCACTCATTCATGGCGATGAACAGCAATTCAAACCCTCAGTGACATTTCCACTAACACTTAACACTCCATTTCAATTCACCCAATAAACATTACTTGTCCCTACAGAGCAGTTCTGAGGCCTGGTGCATAAAGAAAAATAGTGCACACACAAAAGAGATAAGCTGCAATACAGGGTTTTAAAATCAGAATCAGATTAATTGCCAAGTAGGTGATCAGATTACATACAAGGAGTTTGCGTGTTGTTGTGGTGTGTAGCAGTCAGAAATATACACAAAGTTAAGAAATCTGAATATATTAAAAAGCTGTACATGGAAGAAAAATATAAAATGTATTCTGGTGAGGGGAGCAACTACTGATTAGATTTTAAATATGAAATAGAAGAGAATAAGATGAATGTACAGGATACATTATTCATAATAATATTAAAGCATTTTACATTCATGTACAGTATATGATCAAAGATCACTGATGTTCAAATGGGAGGTTGTGGAGTGTTATGTTAATATAATGTGTGATGTTGGTGGGGGGCTGATGCAGAACTGTTTTTGTGGCGGGAGGTTTGGGTCTTGACAGAGCTCAGTTTCTTGCCGGAGGGGAGTGTTGCAAAAAGTTTATGTACGGGGTGGGAGGGGATGGTCATGATCTTTCCTGCTCGCCTCAGTGTCCTGGAGGCATGCAGGTCCTGGAGGGACAGCAGATTGCATCCGATCACCTTTTCAGCACAGATGATACGCTGCAGGACACTTTTGTCCTTGATAGTTGCAGCAGCATACCTGATAGTGATGGAGGATGTTAGGATGGACTCAATGATGGCTGTGTAGAAGTGCACCATCATTGGCTTTGGTAGGTTGAACTTTTTCAGCTGTTGCAGGAAGTACATCCTCTGCTGAGTGTGCTTGCTGCGGCTGCTGATGTTTAGTTCCCACTTGAGGTCCTGGCTGATGATGATGGTTCTCAGGAAGTGGTTGGACTCCTCAGTGTCGACTGGGGAGTCACACAGGATGATGGGGGCGAGTTAACATTAATGATGTTTAGATTGAAACTGCATTTATCATGCAACTATTTATGTTTTAAACAAATGTTTGTCAGAAGGTCCCAGATCCCAAAGTGATGTTAATTTACAATTTCACATTTCAAACATAAAATGAGTTTAGGACCATTCATAGGATGAAAGTTTTGAGAAATGTCAGAAGTATTAATATGTCTGAAGAAGCCTTAAGCCTTATAGAGGGAGAATGCAGGCATGAGTGCATTAGAGCTGCAACACTTAATCAATAAATTGATTGATTTATTTTCTGGTTCCAGCTTCTCATATGTGATGATTTGCAGTTTTTTCTTTATCATGTATGCAGTAAATTGAATATCTTAAAGATCTGAAATCTTAGTTAGACAAAACTGGCAAATTCAATCCGAGATCACAATGACAATAAAGAAACTGTGAATGCATTTTTTCACCGCTTTAAAAAAACATTTGGTTTTTAGTTGATTAATCTTGAAATTTCGGCAGATGAATCAATAATGAAAATGATTGTTAGTTGCAGCTGTAGATTGCATATAAACACATACACATTTACAGAGTGCAGACTTTAGTCGTGGTCAGTCTGTGTTTGTTTTAGGGCCCCATGGAGAGAGCACTTCACTGTGGGTGTCTTCTTTATTGCCACTAAACACGCACATACACACACCCATTACCCCCTGCAATCCCCTGCAGCCACTTTGCCCCAGTCTCCTCCGAGCTCCTTTGGGACCGAGGCTTGGTGATGAAAGTGTGAATTAATCTCCTCTAACAGTGGGATATGGTGTGTGAGTCTGTGTGTGTGTGTGTGTTCACGCGCATTACGACGTGCATCCCCCTTGCACACAAAGAAAGAGAGGGTCTTGCAGAGGGAGTTAAATCTGACACACTCATGCAGTACCGCCGCATACACACTTACTGAAGGAGTCAAATGGGTCAAACAGAACACCACGTCAGGTATTAAGGGTTGTAGATGAATGTGTTGCTATGGAAATAGAAGAAGAGGCAGACTTGCTGAGTCAGCAGCAAGGGCAGCTTTTCCCTTCACTGTTTGTGTTATTTGGGCTTCTGATCATTTTTGTAGCACTCTAAACTACGTGCCCAGAAAAAACATCTTAAATTATTAGCAGACATACCTCATAGGAATATTTCACATTACCTGATGTGCGCGTTTTCAGCCAGGCACTGAAGGGAAGTTTTCTGTGGGATTGTATTGTTTTTTTTTTGGGGTTGTTGTTGGGACTTTTTCTCTTTTCTTTAACAGGAAATGTAGCCTGTTAGCAGTTGATGACTTTGACAACCTGTTATAGTCCCTTGGTTGTCATGTCATACATTTAGCTGTTGCAGAGATGACTTGCCTCTTGTTCTCCTGTTCAAAGACAGCAGTGCGGAGACACATATGGTCCGCAAACAGAGGAGGTGTTCTAACAATGCAACAATGTTGTGTAAACAGAATATTGTGACTGGAATACATTTGTGTGAAAATTTGTGGGGGCTTTTCCGAGTAATACAAGATGTTCATTAGGAACCTCAGTCGGTCTGTCTTTCAATGGAGCTGTCTGTCCTCATATGATGCTTATGTGATGTTTCAGTCATGGTATAATAACATTTTATCCGTGTCTTTGCATTGGCGTCTAAAAATTTGCTTCGCCCCCTGTCTGAACACACTGTTACAGTTGGGAATGTTTAAAGCTATTTGATCTGATTTAGAGCTGCAACAATTAGCCAATGTATTTATTTGTCAATCAAAAGAAAATTAACTGCCAACTATGTTGATAATTAATTAATCCGATTTTTTAAGCAGAAATGCCAAACATTTGATGGTTTCAGCTTCTCAAATGTCAAGATTTTCTGGTCTTCTTTGTCATGTAAAACCGTAAATTGAATATTTTAAGGTTCTGGACTCTTAGACAAAAGAAGACATTGTAGACTTTGATAAATTGTGAATGCCATTTTAAAAATATTTTCCTCTTTTAAACATTCAATTGATTAATCAGAACAATCTGGTTTAGATTTCTATTCAGATCCTGCTGATCAATTCTGTTTTTTAAATACTATATATTTTGATTCTTGGTCTATTATTTAAGCCAGAAAATGAACCAAAACATATAATATTGAAAGCCACGTTTATTGTTGGCAGATTTAAGCTGCCATTTTGTCATAAATGACAACATATTGTATTTTGTGCTTCTTTTTTTGTTAAGAGATAAAACAGAGTAGAGTGGATCTGCTGTTTCCTGACATTAAACTGATATGATTACAATGATGTAATTACCTGCTGCATTATTCCAGGTCTTCAGTAACGTCACAATAGCTGATACTGTACACATACTGTAGTCTTCTTACTGTTGCTACGAAGATTGGCTGGATATCCTCAAAACGTTAAATGTGAGGCCATGATCCAAAGATAAAGTTATTAGTTGTTAAGTATTTCTTAACATTAAGAGACCATCAGGCTGTTGTAGACAGACTGTCGTAAGTTGTAAGACAGACTGTCTCACGATGCAATGATTCTCATACATCACTATCTGTATATTCTTCTGCAGATCGATCTACAGTTTTAATATTGTTATTTTTTATTACCATATTTAGAGGACTGTGTAGCATTGGTGGAATTGTTCACTCTCTAAGTACTTTCTAATTTTATGTATCTGTTTTCGCACTTTAAGTTCAACAGTTCAAAGTGAGCCCTCTTCCTGTTTTAGTTGCGGCTCTGTCTTTGTGCCATATGTCATTCCTGCACATTTCCTGCTAATCTTGGCCTAAGACAAGATGCATAGAACACATACAGAGCAATACATATGTAGAAACAATTAACACTGTGAGGGTCTCATTTCTGCACAATGCAGCTTGCTGTCAAAACCCATTTAAGAATGATGTATGAAGGCAAACGTCAGAGAAACACAAGTGCAGATTGGACTTCTTTAGATGAGCACAACAGGCAATCTGATACAAAGTTTTCAATTGTCAGAAAAGTTTTCAAACAGGCTTATATTCAAGACTTTAAAATATAATTAAATCAATACTTCACAATAAATGAGGCATATGACTTACTGATCCATGATTGTTTCCTGGCCTTGGCTGGCCGGCTTTGGCAGGTTCTGTATGTCCTCCTGCTATGTACTGTACTGTTGGTCTCATAGGTCATTACAATGACTAATAGAGGTATTCATCCATCAGCCATTGATTGGTTTTTAAAAGTGTCTGTGTGAAGATTCAATTGCTGCATGGTGCATATATCTTGATTTTTTTTCTCATCATTTTAATGATCAAACAAGAACAAGAATCCAATAAATTCTGCACATTAAGTTCTTGTCAGAGACGGACCACCATAAAAGGACTCTGTGGAGCTCTGCCAGTCAAAACATTGGTATGTCATCATCAAAAATCCATTTTAAAAGCCCCTGTTAGACACTAGGTCTATAATGATCAAATAAGTATTCAAGCAAACTGAAGCATCCATCATTTAATTGGGTAACTTGATATTATCAGCTCTCACACTCTGAACACACAGTTTTATCATCAGATCATCATCAGATACTGCTTATTATGCTTCCACATGTTACAGGATTACCTGATCAGTCGCGAGAAATCTATAGAATTTAGTTGTTTACTCTCAACCTTCCCATCAAAGCAGTGTGCTCTAATCACCTCAACCCTTCATCTCCTCCCCTACCTGTATTTAACCTGAGGTTGCTGCGGTGACGTCTGGGGTTACCATGGTAACAAACTGCAGCAATGATGCCACCTGCTTTTATCTCTGGAGTGAGACATCGCTTTGCCCTGTCATTCCCACGTGTCTGTGTGTGTGTGTGTGTGTGTGTGTGTGTGTGTGTGTGTGTGTGTGTGTGTGTGTGTGTGTGTGTGTGTGTGTGTGTGTGTGTGTGTGTGTGTGTGTGTGTGTGTGTAAGGATTAGGTTGGGAGTTCCAAAAAGGAAATGGCCCATTACCAATCCCTGTAATGAGACTTTGTGAGTCTTTTGTGTTACAGCGCCAGAGCACACAGAAGACCTAACTTTAACCTAACCTTAAAGAAAACATGTCATGCTTTTTGTCATTTTATTTTTTTTATACTGAACCAGCAGCCCTTTGAAGAAATAGGACTGACCAAAGTGTCATCATCTTCCAAAAAGCATTACTGTTAAGGTGTAAAACTCACATTGGTCCTGACTAATATAGTTAATACAAAACCACATGCACACATACTCACATGGTCACACTTCCTGCTCTACAGCTCCATTCACAGTTAATTTTCATATCTTTCACACCTTTAACACAGTGTTAGAAAGGCTCATTTTTCTTTGTTTCTTCCTTCTCTCTCTCTCTCTCTCTCTCTCTCTCTCTCTCTCTCTCTCTCTCTCTCTCTCTCTCTCTCTCTCTCTCTTTACACACATGCACACGAACACACAGACGCGCGTGCACATTCATTCACATTCATTAGTGTTATAAACTGCCCATCTCCAGCAGTAAACAACAAGCTCTCAGTCATTACCTCTAGATTACCCCCCAACACCACCACCACCACCACCACTTCATGAATACTGAACGAATGACTGACACATGCTGTACATGCACATGCACACAGACACACACACACACACACTCAGATACATATGAAGAATTCATCCTCTCAAGTCTGAGAATATCTCTCTGGACACATTTCTCCTTCTAAGCATGTATGTGTATATGAACCAAGATCTCTGTGCTAATGTACACACATTGCCGTTTTTTACTCATCCTTTCTCATCTTCCTCTTGCTTTTTCTCTGAGGTTCATGTGAAGGGAACTTAATTAATTTTAGTGATACCACATAATGAAGCCTCTCTCCACACACACACACACACACACACTCTCTCTCTCTCTCGCTCTCGCTCTCTCTCTCACACACACACACAGGCACACACACACACACACACACACACACACACACACACACACACACACACACACACACACAAATGTGTGTATTGCCACTGTAGGGGTAGTTAAAACTAGATGACTGCTCTGTGCCTCCTGGGATGTTTTGGCAATTATGCTTGTGTGTGTGTGTGTGTGTGTTTATGTGCACCCACAACTTTGCACAAGTGTGTGTGTATGCGAGCACATCGTATGCATTCATCTGTTTCCACGCCTGTTTGTTTGTTTACTGGTTATATTTTTCTCAACACCAGGCACAATTGGATTTTGAATGGTTTGCAATGAGGCAGCCCACAGCCCGTATTCAGTGTCTAGTAGTTTAAAGGGAACATATAATGCTTTTTGTGATTCTCTGTTATTTTTATACAGTTTTTTTCTGTTATTTTTGAACTTGAGGTAAATGGTAGGGGGTTGTTTCAGCCTTCATTTGCAATGTTACCTCTGCTTCCTCTTTGTGATAACAGTCTTTGTTAGACTGTTTATGCCTGCCCGCAAATGGCTGTCCATTACATAGCCTTTATTGTTAAAGTTGTTTCATGTGTTGTTTGTGTTGTTCACTCATATTTTGGATCGGATTTGGGTTCCATGTACGGATTGTTTACGTAGCTGTATGGGATGTTGCCAGATACGCCGTTTCTGAAAGCTAACCAATCAGAACAGAGTGGGCTCATCGGGAGGGGGGCCTTAAATAGACACGAGCTAAAACGGCCTGTTTAAGACAGGCTGAACTGAGGAGCTGCATAAAGGAGCAGTATAAAATAGACAGGGAGCTTCTTGAACTGTAAATCATGCAAAGATATTCTAGTATAGACCTGTAAATGTGCATAATACGTCTCCTTTAATCCATTTTCATGCCATAATATATAAAATGTTATTCTTGTCAGCATAGAAACAAATCTATTTTTACTGTCCTTTGAAATACAGGGTGGTACGAAAATACCTATGGCGAATGGCAACAGTGCATTATTATGCAGTAAACATCACGCCTATCATCTGAGAAAATGATGAAAGCAACTGGATAAAATATCATTTTTAGCAAGATTGGCATTATTTGTTTTGTTATACTGATATAAACACCTGATAATATGAGGAAAGTTGTGTTAAAACTGTAGTAGAACTTCCAGCTGTGTAGTGCTTGTGGTGGAATATTGGCGAGGATGTATCAACTTAATATAAATGAATGATGAATCAACTAATAATAATTTAAAATGACTTGCTTTCTAGCCATGTTTGTTTTGATTCAGAACCATAAGACGGCTTTGGCGATGATGTTGATGATATACTTCACAATGCTTAACGAGTGAGACTTCTCCTCAGTGTCCCCTGTATTTACTTTCTTTACATAACGAGTTGCCCTAATTCCTTGTGTACATGTTGCCCTGAATCTGGGTGATGTCATCTTATATAAGTCGCTATCCTTGGCCCTGCCATCATGCTGCCCATACAGATATGGAGGTGGGTCAGATGATGGATTGATGGATGGAGGCAGGGTGGTGGTGGTCAAGGGCAGCTTAAAGCTTGGGAGATGATGTAATTAGTTAGTGTGTGTATGTGTATGTGTGTGTGTGTTATTTAGTTTGGGGGGGTTGATGCATAATGGGTGTTAAAGCCTAAACAAGCTTTGGAGTTTGACTGCTATTCCCACGGGTGTATGCGTAGAATCCCATCAATCCCATCCCCCAGCCGCACAAATACACACATCAGGGTTAAGGGTTAACCCCCTCGCCACTGTTCCTATTGTTACTATGGAGATGAGGGTGAGAAGTCACTGGTCACTGGTTAGCGGTCAGGCCAGCACATTTTAAACAGTGGAACAGCGGCATATTTTAAGGTTGAAATTAAAACGTGGTGCCATGAAGATGCAATGAACAGACTAACATGTAAAATGTCCAACACGTCAAAGTCAAACAATTAAAATTCATTTTTGCTGAGAAATTATTATCTATATTATCAGTGTCCTGTGAGAGTACCACCTGGGGGTGTAAATTCCTTGTTCACACTGACAATGTTGCGTAGGCACAACATTGTCAGCTTTGGGCTGTCTGCTGCTGCTCCCTGTTGTGATCAAATCATGGGGTAACATACAGATTGTTGTATTAGAGGACTTCTCCCTGCTGTCATTTGACAATTGGGTCATTTGCCATCACCACAAGGAGACTCATGACAGAGAGACAGCTAGTTAGACACTCCTTTTTTATAATATGGCACGAGCGCAACACTCAGCTGACTAACTCTGAGTGGAATATAAACTTAACAGCATGACGTGTTGTTCCAAATATTAAACGTTGTAATGGGACAAATATTGAAAATTGTTAATAGTTAAAAATCAAGACTATGTGGGCTGATTGAAAAGGGGAAAAACATGTCTTGTATCGACATTTTATGAGTTTTACATAGTTTTATGCAGTTTTCACACATGTTGCATAGGTTTACGCTCCTTCATGTAAAGCAGAGCAGGTGGAGACCGACGGCAGGGCTGCAGGGAAAGGTTTTTATTCTTTGAACGTGTAACAAAAACCTAAAGAGCATAGCGCTGACCAGAACAGAACCAACAAAAAAACTGACAAAGACTGATGATAACTAGACAAACCGAGACAAAGGATCAGACAAAGACTGAAAAGAAAACTGAACTTAAATACACATGGACTAATTACAAATGGGACACAGGTGAGTGAAACGGGACACAGGTGAAACACAAGAAGAAAATATTTCAGAATAAAACAGGAAGTAAAACACAAACAGAAAGTCCAGGCAGGATGTGACATGCAGTAATAATACAGTTTGTATTTCATTCTACAAAAAGTGAGGAGGCTTAAAATAACATTAAGCTTTAAGTGAATGAATGCTGAAAGTAATAACAATTTTACCTCCTTGTTGAGTGGGACTGGAAGAAGCACAAAAGAATGACTTTATAGATCACCAGTTTTAATAGAAGTAAATAGACGACAGAAAGCGTTGATGCATGCCACGTGGTGTTGTGTAAAGCAAAAACTTCATAATTAGTTAACTATCTGGAATCCTGTCGGATGGGTGGGCATTCATGTGCTACTTCCTGGTGGGAAAGTCACAGCTTCTGGCATTGTGCTCCATGTTTTCTGGCCAATTAAACCGGCAACATTCAGACCAAACCAGAGTTCACTGCTGCTGCCATCTGGAACGCTCAACGTGCAAGCAGCTTATAACAGTTTTCTACTGTGTGGGAAAGGTGTGAGCAGTCATCGTTTGTGAGTCTAGGTAGTTTTCATTTTGTATGTAGATTCTGCTAACTCATCCATCAGCATGCAATGTAATGTGTGTGTCTGTTGTAAGAACGGATGAGGTTCCACTGGTGATGTGTTTGAAGATGTGTGAAACGGTTCTCTTGGGGGGGGGGATTTGTGGAAACACTGTGGTTTCTCCAGGTGTCAGACAGTGCAGGTGTGTATGTGTGTGTGTGTGTGTGTGTGTGTGTCAATGTCTTTCACTTCCTTCCTGTCTTATAGCAAATATGCCTCCTCCATCCTCCACCTCCACCTCCTCCTCATCTTTCTCTGTAATGGAGAGATGTTGAAATGCACCCACCGCCCACTTTAGACTTGGCAGGAAACAGATTCTTGGCTATGCTAGAGAAGAGAGATCGGTGTACACACTCACACACAGACACATGCGCGCAGTAACACACACACATCTGAAGAGAATTTGGAAACATGGCAGCGAACGCAGGTCTTCCTCTCCATCGACCTGCTGTTCATTCTCACAGCTCTCAACTTCAATTCATCACCAGCTGTGTTTATGGACCTTTTGTGAAATCATTCTTTTCTCCTCTTTTTTATTATGCCTGAAGGACTGATTGAACTTTCAGAGGTAGTTCAGTCCCTCCTAAAGGATTCTCTTTTTGTAAACGTCACAATAATTTGCGCTCTGAAATGTGTTGTTTGGACTTTTCGGCAGTTTGAAGTTAGAATATAGAAGAAGAAGAACTATGGAAGAAAAGCTCACTTTGGCAGAGCTTTTGTCCCTTCTGCCATAGCCGCACTGAACAAACTGCCTCGCTGGCACAGTGTACAGATGGAGAAATATCTGTGGGTGTGGGTGCGGATACATGTATATGTGTTTGCATACAGATGGAGGAATAAATGTTATGTATAAGTATATGGTGTACTTATCTGTATGTTTCTCTGTGAAATATGTAGAGGCTGTGAAAACAAATGTTCTGCGGGACAATAAGGACTATATCTATCCATTCTTCCACCCTTCCTTCCTTGTTTCATTCCTTCCTTCCATCCTTCCTTCCTTTCTATCCATCTAATGTATAGACACACAAAAAGTATTTTTTAGTAGTTTAAAGTCAAACATATGCTTAATATGGTATTAACACAACAATACCAAGCATATATAACATCTATAATAGAACCAGTAGAGTGATATCATGAGCTCAAAATACATTTGGGGTTAAATTGGTCCCTATAAATTCATCATTAAGTACAACTGATCCCTACACACACATTATAGGATTATTATCACAGTATGAGTGGATGTGTGAAAGGCGCCATATGGCCACCATAAACTTACTAATGAGTATTACACATAACTCATTTGTGAGTATATAAATATTGTTTTGATATTATAGTTACAACAGGTTTTTTTTCATTATGGATACGTGTGATATTCTTCTTAAATGTGTGCTGCGCATGGTGCATATTAATTTTTGGGGGTCAGATAAGAACATTTCAGGTTATTTCGGGACACACTCTGATCCACAGTGTTCATGGCTGCAGTACAACTGTGATCAGCTTTCCACTCTGACGTCCATGTCCAAACATCCATTCCTGGCTCTCTGTGTGTGTGTGGGTGTGTAAATACTATGTGTGCAAATTCAAATCGGTATCCATGTGTGTGTGGTGTTTGATGGTGGTTTGTGTGTGTATTTAGAAATAAATGCCCTGTGTGTGTATGTACAGTGTGCCTATAAATAATCATGTGCATGTGTGTGTGTGTGTGTGTGTGTGTGTGTGTGTGTGTGTGTGTGTGTGTGTGTGTGTGTGTGTGTTTTTTTGGCTACTTTATGTTAAGCTAAGGCTCTCAACCTGTTGGAGTGCTGTAGTGTTGCACTTGTTCAGGATGATGTGTTTCAAAGTTATTGTCATTCAGGACCAAACACAGGGGAACTGCACTGCATAACGATATGTGCAAAATAGTAACACACAGAAAAACATACATAAGATCATAGGCTATAAAACAGATGGTGATTATTGCACAAGTGTACAAGTAGCAGTGTGTGTGTGTGTGTGTGTGTGTGTGTGTGTGTGTGTGTGTGTGTGTGTGTGTGTGTGTGTGTGTGTGTGTGTGTGTGTGTGTGTGTGTGTGTGTGTGTGTGTGTGTGTGTGTGTGTTGTAGGGGTGTGTGCAACAGTTGTTCATGGTAGTATGTTAGAAAGGAAGGGAGTGTTCGGAGAAAAGTTGGAAGAAAAATGCAAACGCCTAGTGGTAGTTATGTAGTGAATTTTTCACTTTGGTTCTGGTGTGTGTGTGTGTGTCTGTGTGTGTGTGTCTGTGTCTGTGTCTGTGTCTCTGTAAGAGGGATCTGGCAGTTTTCATCCTCCAGGACAGGGATTATGTAAGCAGAGAGAAGCGAGGTCAAATACCATCCTCCCTACCGGCTGCATTCTGTTTAGACTGGGAACAATGGGAACACTGGTACAGTTCAACTCTTCTGCTCTTAGATGTAAAAACGCTCTGAACTGAAAGCTGTTTTTACAGGTGCTGGATATTGTGCAGCCACTGAAGCCCTGACTAATGTTTGCACTGTTTAATCTCACTATTAAGTGTCACTTTAAGAAACCTAGAGAGGAGATGGGACATATCAACAGAGACTGGTCGCCATGGCAACACACACAGCTCGAATTAACATCCCTGTTTTATAAATCCACTTTTTATCGTCCACTGTTGCACAATGTTTGGGTTGTGGCGAAGAGTTGTTCCAAACATCCTGTATTCTAAACCACAGGTCACAAGTTTTGAATAAAGTTATTCGAATTTCATGGAAAATGTACAAATGAGTTGAAAATTTGATTACATGTCTATGTTTCTGTCCACATACAGTAAACACATTTACACACAGACCTGCTGTGACAAGTGTCCAGCCTTCTGTGGATAAATTGCAGTAGCCTCTGTGAATTTTTACCTTTTTAAAGATGATTTCACACCAGTCAAACACATAATTTGTACTCTTTTTTTTTTACCTATAAAGTCCAGTGACATAATGATATAATCGTAATTCATGTTCAAAGGCAGCTTGACGTTCAAATTCTCTGGAAGGCTGAACGGCAAGTCCATAAATGTGGCAGTATGCATTTATGTGAGAGGTACACAGTAAAAACTCAAGCAGTCTGGCTGTGACTGTGAAGCGCTTATCACATCCACCTTCTAATAACAATTAACAACATATTGTGTACAAGTAGGTTAACAGAACAATTCAACCATCTAAACTCAGTGCTGCACTGCAAATATTGGCATCAGGAGTAAAGGGGAACATTTATAGTAACACAGCTGGCTGCTGGTGACTCTTCATCAACCCGAACCTCCACCTCTCGATTATTGGGTGTTTTAACAATCGATTGTTCCCAAGTAGATTGCAGATAAACATCAACAAAATGGTTATTAAATTATTTGTAATATACAAGTGAACGTCTGTTGTTGTAGATATTCATACTTTATTATAGTAACTACTACTCAATTAGATTTTTTTAAATGTAACCTAGCATTGATATTGTTAATCAGATAATAAACAGAACATCTGCAGGTATTTTGGACATTACAAGCATGCTAACACATGAGTAAAATGTGAGGATTTGAAGCTCTTATGTGTCATGCATGATAGTAAACTTTATATCTTTAGGTTTTGGACAGTTGATCAGACAAAACATGACATTTGAAGACATACTGTAACAGTGGGCTCTAAGACATTAGAAGGGGCATTTTAAATTATTTTCTGACATTTTATGGACAAACAGTGAATGATTAATCGAGGAAAGGTTAGCTGCAGCCCTAGACTGACAAAAACAGTGTGTTCCTTCAGGTTCTTTTGGTGACTTTCTGTGGGTGGAGAAATGTCTAATCCTGACCACAGTCTTTAAAAGGATAAACAGAGTGAATTTCAGTCAGGAGTGGGATGCTTTGCGGTCCAATTTAGTCATTTAACCCGAGTCAACACTGTTCTCATTGCATTACTCGTCAGTGAAGTAACTTAAAGTTAACAAAAAGGAAACGCACAAAGCTTTATAAACTTCTTCCAGAGCTTCAGTCTGACACTATTTGTTTCAAAGGGGCTTTTTTTGCATCAGACTAAATGTTGAGTCACATTCAGCTTTTAGCAGCCTCGACTGAAATGACCAAACAGAAAAATCACTGCTGTAGCTCTGCTGTGTGGGTTTATCTGTTTATGTGTCCGTGTGTGTAAGTGGCTCTATCTTTAATCCTGTGTGAGTCATACGTAGTGTGTGTGTGTGTGTGTGTGTGTGTGTGTGTGTGTGTGTGTGTGTGCGTGTGTGGCGTGTGTGTGATGAAACTTTAGGTCCATCATCTCCACTCCACACCTCATTTCCAGAGAGACAAATAGAGATGTCGCAGTTATTATTATGTTGTAAATCCCAGCAGGAATCAATCTCAAGCACTTTTTCCCCCTTTTGTTTCACAACCTGGCAACTAACTGATACACTACACAAAATGATGCCCTCATCAATATTATCAGTATACTTTGATATTATATATATAAAGAGGATGTCATATACAGCAAAGTATACAAGTCAAAAGTTTAAACACACCTACTCATTGACTTGAATGAGAAAGTGTGTCCAAACTCGACTGTATAAAGGATATTTTGCTCATGATAATGCCACCATAGATCATACTGGTAATATTGCAACATAATTGTCTATGATGCATCATGAGAGAGGAAAAACATGCAAAATCATATTCACAGCACTGTGAAATGTGTTATTATTTAAATGTCAGTTTATCCCAAACTAGCAAAAGGCCAAGCTGCCAGAAAGCAGAACTGTTGAACAAAGGAAGGAAGCAAAAAAATAACTCACACTTTCTACTTTTCTGAAATTACCAAAAAGAACCCCCAAAAAACAGAAAAAAACAACAACAACGCAAATTACATCGTTAAATAATCCTACACATCATTCAAAAACAGCCAAACATCTAACAAGAGAACATGTTGGAATATTGCTGCCAGTGTATCCATAATGTGTGATTTTATTTAACTGGCACAAACACTGACAATCTTAGAATTAGTATTCTCTCCGAATCCTAAACCCCTCAGCATGCCGCTGTGCCGCTGTGCATCACTGTCATCTCTTTCATGTTTCACTTTCTCCTTTCTCTACTCCCTCTCTTTCATTACTCTCATCTCTGTCTTTGAATGATGTTTGTCCACTCGCGGAGGGACTTCTAGCAAATGATTGCAGCCACTTCTCCACTCAGCTCTCCATTCATTCTCTTCATCCGCCCTCAGACAAGTTGGCTGAGGTCCCAACTCATCTCGGGCCTCGTTCACCGAGTCCTGCCAGCTCTATTAAAACTCCATAGGTCATCACGCTGTTCTCTGGCACAATCTGCATATCGCGGCCATCAGGAGATCTTATACTATGTCCACTGTTCAATATTAGTCTTTTAGAAACAAGGAAAAAAGGTTTTGATGTCTAACACAGAGAAGATGTAACCCTTAAATTAATCTTAAAAATATGAGCGACAGCTTTTGTGGTCTCGACCCTTTTATTGTAGGTTGCTGGTATGACCCTGAGGCTCTACACTCAACTATAATTGTTTTTTTGGTCGTCGTCATCCTCTTTGAATCTGAAACTGCCAGACAGTTCTTTCAGATGCCATTTCCTGATTTGATTTCCCCCTTGTCACCACCACCATGTATAACTCCTGACTCATTGTGTTCTCATTTTTGTAGTTCTCGTCCAGCTTTGTCTTTTCCCATCACCGCCTTCTCTTTCTCTCTTTCTTTCTTTCTCTCTCTCTTCTCACTTCTGTCTAGCACATGTAACATTTGTTTTTGTTTTCTCCCTCTGCCTGTGAACAATTTGTCATGCACTTTTCCCATTTCTTGGATATATCTTTGATAGGCCACTATTGGCTGATAATATTGGCTGACCGATATATCAGTTGGGGCTTTACTGGGAATTATAGACAAACCTACCCACTCCAGCCTCATACAGTAACACTGTTGGGAGGAATCCTTGGTTGTGCACTTTTCAAATAGGGTCAGATAGTGTATCATTTCTGTGGCATTTCTTAGTAATGTGCACATTTTACAGTTTAGAAAGACTACCCGAATCATCCAAAATCTTTATCAGTTTGTCAGACGAAGAGACTTGTACTGATTTTAATAAGAATTTTAGGGATTTAAAATAAAAGTCAAACAAGAAATTGCTGCTTGTGCCAAGTAATCTATAAGGATGTCATCAATTGTCTCCTTTCAAATGATTTTAATAATAATAATTTGATATAATAATGTGTTTTACAGATTGCAGTCCCTGAAACTGCCTTTTTCACAGCTTTCTTTCAGGGGTTTGAGACGAGCCAAACTTTTGTGTGTTGGGATAGATTGGTTCTTATTATGGTTGAATTGATCCTGCCAGTATGGGCTGCTAAAGATTTTTAACAGCCAAAGTGGCATCTAAATGCCTCACAGAGGGCTGCAACAGAGAAAATTGTCCCATCTGCATAAAGAAAACCTTTCAGATTTCGAATGAAAAACACCTTTGATACCATAAAACTGTAACTTTTAAAGATATTATTGAAATAAAAAGTAGTGACTTCAACTATCAGAAAGTCATTTTGTTGAAACTGCATCACCTGCTATGAATTTAATTTACTCCACACCATCCTGAGCTACTGTGGTGTGCAGTCATGGCCTAGTTCCACCATCATGCCATCACGTCCCAGAACTGTTTTTCTCAGGCTATCAAGACTAAAACTAGGCTAAAACTGAGTGCAGTGCTGAACAGAAATTTTATGTGGATCATCATAGTTTCTTTTTTTTTCTTCCAGTCTTCAAAGAAGCTGGCGATGGTTGCGATGGCAGCATTAATCAATGCTGGTGGAAATGTACTGGGGAGCCACAGGAGATACTGGCACAGTAGTAAAACTGGGACATTGTCAGGCCCTGCAGCCATGGCTTTCCCTTTTCCTCTCTGAAAACACATTCTTTCATACATTAACCCTATTTCTCTCTTCATCAACACTCTCCGCCTCCCTATCTCACCCTCCTTCCTCATTTTTTCTCTCTTTCGCCTCACTCAGTATCCCAGCTTTATGCAAATCCATTGTGCTTCTTGTGAGTGACTAGAAAGAAAACATTCTTGTTAAAGTGATTTAGAAATTACCGGTAATATTAACAGATACATATAAAAAGAATGTGAGTGCTGTAACCATACAATGGAAAACTGCTTTGAAACCAACCATGGTGAATTCCTAAAATCTACCAACCATGATTTTATCAGCATTTCGACTTGATGAAAAAAAATGCAATCTCCTATAAAAATATGCAATGTTTGTGAAAACCCACACAAACTGCATTTGCGAGCTGCATTTTTCTGGCTTTCCGAACATGTTCAAAGAATAAACTTTTGAGAGTGCATACTAGGATAAAAAAGAATATTTTGGATACTTTAACAATGGTACACTATCAATCTTAGATTTGTGCTACTTTCACTGTGTTTTTATCCCTGTAAAGCTGGCAAGTTTGAGTTTCTCACACTCAAAGGAAGCTGTCATTGTCAAGACTTTTATACTGTATATATTTTATATTTTAAGTACAGGATGTTTTCCTGTGGTGATCTAAATTTAAGTTTTGATGCACCTCCACAGCAGAGTTTAAAAAATGTACGGAACATATTCTTACTGCCCACAGTGGCCACAACAGGTTTGAGTGCCTCACTACCACTCCCTCAGAATTTGCCAGCAAGTAGCCAGTGACCCACCCTGACCAGAAACTCTTAATTGGCCCTCCTGTGAGTGTGGAGTGCATTTGTTCAGTGCACGTCAGGACAGGCTCCAGCCCTGCATCTCCCTCAGGCTGCGTGGAGCACTTGTGGCTGCATCCCAATCAGTGATGCTTCAACAGGTGTTTTGCCTTTGACAGCTGATCGACAAAAGCCTGCTGTGACCTCGCTGCTTGGGGTGCGGTCAGAAGTGCAACATGCTTGAAAATGTCACCCTGCAGAGAGGAGTCCAGCAGCCGTTTTCATTCCTTTTATAAGTCAATGCAATGATGCCTATGTTGAGGTGCTCGAAGAGGCATGACTGGCAGGAGAGGGCGAATTAGACTATATCTTGTAAGTTATATATGTTGCCTTCCTCTGACTAATGTCCACTCTGCAATTCTGCTATCGCCTCCTTTGTTTTACTTCCTCTTTGTTCTGTGCACTGTTTCTCTTTATTTTCTCTCCCTCTGGTTTTGAGTGACACTACAGTGCTCCTTTATATCTGCTGAATTCAGCTGCTGCAGCTTTTTACACACACACACACACATACACACATTCTCACACGCCTTTAAAGACATAAAACAATGTCAGCAGGAAGGCTTTTCCTAGCAGCCGTTTCTACTGTGTATTCTATGATCGCGGCTGTGTTAAAGGAAAACCTCTGCAGTCACACCTATTCAGTCACACTCTTGCTCTCTCCTCTATCGCCACCAGAAAATTGAATTTCTACCGCAGTTGTTCTCTGTGATGTCCCTGTCCCATATAAGTCACTCATGTCACTTGGTGCATGCATATAAACATACACACACACACACACATGCAAACACATAAACACGGTAGCACTCAGCTGACGAGGGCTTTTTGAGGCCAACGTTATTGTTTTGTTGACAATTGTTTATAGCTGATATTTGTGCCGATATTTAATGTTTTCCCAGTTTGACTGTTCTTGGGCCAAAAGCTGGAAGTATTAAGTGTTCTCCCCAGATTTGTGCTATTATCAGGGTTGAAAAGCATCTGAATTAGATTTAGGACACAGTGTGAGGCACTGAAACTGAAACCTACTACAACTTCTACAGCTACTAATACGTGTTTAATAGTTAATATCTAAGTATCTAAAAACATATATAGTCAGAGATTTTTGGAGAGATATGGGAAGTGAAAACCAAAGGTCCTCTGCTAGATTCAGACCAGGCCGATCACGCAGTCAGCAACATAAACTCATTGTTCAGTAGGAAACCCCGAATTAACACATACATTGAAACTAATTCAAGTTAAGGACTTCCTATAGACAGAGCTGGCCGCGTTCTCAATTGCCGCTGCAGTTACTGTGGTGGCAGATTGGATGTGTACACGTTTGCACTTTTAGTGAAAGCAGAGATGTTTGGGTTGATCACGGTCAGCAGTCGCCCCCCTCTAACGTAGGAAACATGAGGATTTAATGGTGATTTATGAAAGTAAAATTGATTTCATGGAGCAGAGGCTTGTGACTTTTGTTTTCTATTTTTCTTTTTTTCCCCAAAGTGTCATTTCCTTTGTACAGCAGTTGATTATAACAGTGCAGCTCAAAGAAAGACAACATGGGGAAGAAGTCTCTGAAAAAATTGGACTTAATTTCACTGAAAAGTAACCTTTAGTAGATTATAACCTGTATTTTGATGGAATTTGATATACATAAAAACTGATTATACTGGATCTCTTTAATTTTTTGGCAAATGCATCCAAAAAGTGGGATCTTTTATGCAGGTTTACAAATGAAGCGCCACTGCAGAAATGGCGACTTGGTTATTTCTGCCTGCAACCAAGTCATTTATCAAACAAAATGCCAACATTTGCTGGTTCCAGCTTTATAAAAGAAATTTTTTTCTGTTTTGAATCACTGTACATTGAATATTTTTGGGTTAAGGACAAACAACAAGATATGTGAAATAATCTCTTTGGAATTTTGATGAGCATTTTTCAGTATTTTATAGCACTAACTGAATGACTACTGAATCAATAATGATCATTAGTTGCAGTCTCAGTTCTATTGTGTGCAAATGAACAATCTGCGTCACATCCATCATATTGGAGCAGAACACCCTGCTTCAACCAGCTAAATTGTGAATGGTGTCTCAGCAAACTGTGGTATAGTGTGATGTTGTGCCTCCGGCTTTGAAGATTTACTGTACAGCACAAGTTATTATATAATTTTGACTCACAGACAATATGTCACTGGTAATTTCCTTCAGCAACAGAATACAGATAATAATGACCGTGTGTGGCAGTGTAACACCATGAGGATAGAGTGAGATTACTGAGATTTGCCGAGTTAGGCTTAAATTGCATATCAAAAGAATACTGAAGACACACATTTACTGTATATATGTATTGATTGGCTGTAGCTCCTTTTGTTGGGGATGGTAATGTATTGCTCCTGTAATATCTCCGAATGCAGGGATGAGGACACAAGATTCAATGAGGCAGAAGTAAAAGACAAAAGTTCTTTACTCAGTAAGCAGGCAAAGGTCAGCAACAGGCAATCAGTCAGCAAGGGCAAACAGAACAGGCAAGGCGGGGCAGGCAGACAGGAACAGAAACACGCAGGGGTCAGTAACACGCTGGCAGATAACAGGAGCGAATGCTGGAACGCTATGAGCAGGCAGTACATAAGAAAATCTGGTAAAGTGCTGAGGGAGAGGGCTGGTGTATATGCTGAAGCAGTAATGAGGGAATGGGAAGCAGGTGTGTAAGTACGAAGGGCCAACAGGTGATTGGACTGGTGGGAGAACAGGGGTCACCGCAGGACAGGAGGGAGTGGCAGGATCTGAAATGACATCAAAGTAATACCAGGTTCAGACTACACGACCTGACAGACGTAGGCCATCGGGACTGAAAATGAGCATCAATGGGCGACAACTGATTGTTTGATCATAGTAGACGACAAGCGATGCTGCATCTGGGACGCCTCATGACATTCCAACCAAAAGAGTTTTTTTGCTTCTCTAGCTGCGACAACTTCCACAAAAGGGATGGAAGTCACAGACAAACACACAATAAGATACTATCATGATATTCTTCCAACGATAATAATTTATCATAACAGAGGTGATTCTGCGATACATGATATATCACAAAGAAATGATCTGCGATATATTACGATGTCTGTAACAGAAGAAAAAATATTTCAGAGAGCAGGAAATAGTCAGATAACATACAGTGTTTACAAAAAGTACATCAGTTTCACAGTGAAGAAATGCCGCCAAGTATAAATATCACAATATTTATAACTGTAGCCTCAGTTTGTGCCTCTCACAGAGATGCTGGCAGCGTTAGGAAGCCTGATAATAGACAACGGAGATGCGACGTTGTGCTAATAACCTAAATATTTGTTCCTTTTCTGTGGCAGTAAACACAACACGCAACCCGCGGATAACTAACTGTTCTATATTCAGAGCTTTCAAGATATTCAGGGCTGACGATTGATGACAATAGGCCAAACATTAAAATGATAAACAGAAACGGCTGCCTACTGCCACACACACACACAGACACACACACACACTTGCTCTGTGTTTCCAGCGCAGACACGGAAAGTCTGACAGCAGCTGCTCTGCTGGTTATTAGGGCCCGAGCACTGACAAGTCAGTGAGGGACCTATTGCTTTTGCCAGGATTCTTATTAGGGCCCGAGCACTGACAAGTCAGTGAGGGACCTATTGTAATTGCTGGAATTATTATTATTATTATTATTATTATTATTATTATTCAAGTGCCGCGTAATGAATCGCATTTTTGGCGGCTTGAACATAAATGAAAACTCATGAAATTCTGCACACACGTCGCAGCTGGTGTAAATGTATTTAATTCAACGTGATTGGACGCAAGCTTGGTAAGGGGACTCGCTAGCGCCCCCTAACGTCTGGTCATGTGACCACAAATGTTCTCGGATCGGCATGAAATTTAATTATGTTACAGCTCTCATCGGATCATGCGGAAATTAATTTTGTGGAATTTTTTTACCAAACAGGAAGTTGTGCACGCGGCGTGGCGTGCACCGATTTTAATTTTTCGAACACCGCTTTGAGGACTTTATGATGTTCACAGAATCATGAAACCTGCCACGTAGGTTTCAAATCATGAGATCTTTCATCTGATACCACATTTGCCCAATATTTTGCCCCAACAGCTCAGTAGCGCCCCCTAATGCCTTTTCCCACTTAGCATGTACTGACAAGCTCTAAAACTCACCAAATTGGACACACTCATCAAGACTCACGATTATTATTTTTTGGTATGACCGCAACTTTTTAAGTGCCAAAATGACTCTACAGCGCCCCCTAGAACATTAAAAGTTGAAGCCCCGCCTTCTACATGCACGTACATGCACTAAATTTAGGATTCATATATATCATGACCAGACGCACAAAAAAGCCTCTTGGACCCATACCCTAAGTCCAACAGGAAGTCGGCCATCTTGGATCACAGGTGCATTTTTTCTGCCACAGGTGCATTTTTTCAGCCCTCGTACTTTAACGCACTCCTCCTGCAGTTTAGACTCCAGAGACTTCAGATTGGAACTGTATCATCCTCAGACCTTGATGATGTAAACTTGATGACAGATTTTACCTACGTTATACCAGGTGGGCGTGGCAGTCGTTTGTTTGTATAAACAAACAACTCCTTATAACTCCTCAATACTTTGTCGGATGTTTATACATGCAGCGCGTAAAATGTCACACCTGTTCAAGCCGTTTCAATTTCAACATCATTGGGGGTGGATGTGGTTAGGGGTCTCCATAGCGCCCCCTAACAGCAGGTCATGTGACCACAAACTTTGTCTGATCTTCATGAAATTTACAGGACTCATAGCACTCCTGGGTAAACCCCCAAATTATTTTTTTCAAAATTTTCGCTCTTACAGGAAGTGAGTTATTGTGCATTTCCTGCGTCAATTTTCCATTTTTCCCTCTGCCTTTAGAGGACTTTCCCGTCTTCACAGAATCACCAAATTGTACACAAACGTCAACAGTCACACATATTGCCTACTGACAAATTTTGGGATTTTTAAGTGAGAAAATGACTCCACAGCGCCCCCTGGAAGATTTCAAAGTTTAACCATTATATGAATACCTTATCCCCTTTCATTTGTGGTCTTAGACTGCCATCTAGTGGAGACATTAACCCCCCTTCACACAATGTTCCATTGAAGCAGCAGGAGCAAAGACCTTTACATGGCTGCTGTCAATGCCCTGCGACTGCGACAAGCACTGACGTTCCTGCGTAAGAAGACCTCTACCTGCGCGCCCTCCGACTGCGCCACAGTCCGACGTGCGTGGATATGCGAGGGCCCTTCGACACTGCTTGCAGTTTTAATTATTCCTATTTTTCACGTTCTTATGCCGTGTAATGAATCGCATTTTTGGTGGCCTGAACATGCATGAAAACTCATGAAATTCTGCACAAACGTCGCAGCTGGTGAAAATTTATTTAATTTAACGTGATTGGACGCAAGCGTGGTAAGGGGACTCGCTAGCGCCCCCACACGTCGGGTCATGTGACCACAAATCTTCTCGGATCTGCATGAAATTTACATATGTCATAGGTCTCATTGGATCATTGGAAAATTAATTTTGTGGAATTTTTTTACCTAACAGGAAGTCGCCCACGCGGCGTGGCGTTCACCGATTTTCATTTTTCGAACTGCGCTTTGAGGACTTTATGATGTTCACAGAATCATGAAACCTGCCACGTAGGTTTCAAATCATGAGCTCTTTCATCTGATACCACATTTGCCCAATATTTTGCCCCAACAGCTCAGTAGCGCCCCCTAATGCCTTTTCCCACTTAGCATGTACTGACAAGCTCTAAAACTCACCAAATTGGACACACTCATCAGGACTCACAAATATTATTTTTTGGTATAACCGCAGCCTTTTAAGTGGCAATATGACTCTACAGCGCCCCCTAGAGCATTAAAAGTTGAAGCCCCGCCTTCTACATGCACGTACATGAACGAAATTTAGGATTCATATATATCATGACCAGACGCACAAAAAAGCCTCTTGGACACATACCCTAAGTCCAACAGGAAGTCGGCCATCTTGGATCACAGGTGCATTTTTGCCGCCATTTTCCCCATTTCCAGCCCTCGTACTTTAACGCACTCCTCCTGCAGTTTTGACTCCACAGACTTCAGATTGGAACTGTATCATCCTCAGACCTTGATGATGTAAACTTGACGACAGATTTTTCCTACGTTATACCAGGTGGGCGTGGCAGTCGTTTGTTTGTATAAACAAACAACTCCTTATAACTCCTCCATACATTGTCGGATGTTTATACATGCACTGCGTAAAATGTCACACCTGGTGACGCCGTTTCAATTTCAACATCATTGGGGGTGGATGTGGCAAGGGGTCTCCATAGCGCCCCCTAACAGCAGGTCATGTGACCACAAACTTTGTCTGATCTTCATGAAATTTACAGGTCTCATAGCACTCATGGGTAAACCCTCAAATTATTTTTTTCAAATTTTTCGCTCTAACAGGAAGTGAGTTATTGTGCATTTCCTGCGTCAATTTTCCGTTTTTCCCTCTGCGTTTAGAGGACTTTCCCATCTTCACAGAATCACCAAATTGCCCACATAGGTTCACACTCAGGCGCACTTTAATTTGAGACCATAACTGCCTCTGGGCGTGGCACAACAGCTCAATAGCGCCCCCTAATGCCTTTATCCATTTTGTACATTTTTCCAAACTCCTACACTCACCAAATTGTACACATACGTCAACAGTCACACATATTGACTACTGACAAAGTTTGGGATTTTTAAGTGAGAAGATGACTCCACAGCGCCCCCTGGAAGATTTCAAAGTTTAAGCCCCGCCTTCCACATTGACATAGAAAAATGAAATCGACAAGGCCTATGTATTATGTCCAGACGCACAAAAAAGCCTCTTGGACCCATACCCTAAGTCCAACAGGAAGTCGGCCATCCAGGCTAAAATGTTCAATCTGGATCATTTTTATTATTATTATAGTTGTACGCCTTTTTGACAGCCTAAACATGCCCCAAAACTCACCAAAACTTGCAATCATGTCCGATCCGGAGAAAACTTTGATATTTTAAGGAGCGCGGAAATGGCCGACGCAAAAATTGATTAATAGCGCCCCCTAGAAAATTTAAAAATTCAAGCCCCTCCACTCAGATTGACGTAGACAAACCAAATTCGGGAAACACATGTATCGTGTTAAGACGCACAAAAAAGCCTCTTGGACCCATAGCCTAAGTCCAACAGGAAGTCGGCCATCCAGGCAAAATGCTCAATCTTGATGCTTTTTTGACCCTTCACCCACATTCCTTTGTGCTGAGAAGTCACCCAGACTCATTTGTGGTCTTAGTTTGCCATCTAGTGGAGACATTAACCCCATCACACAATGTTCACTTAAAGGCACAGGAGCAAAGACATCTACATGCCAGTTTTGACAGCCCTGCGACTGCCGCACGCACCGACGTGCATGTACGGCGTTACAGTTGGGGGGAAACCGGGGGGGTGCGAGGGCCCTTCGACACTGCTTGCAGTTTTAATTTCGCTTGCATTTCTTCTTCATTGTCACCCACAACTGGCGTCCATGTGACCATCACCGGTGTGTTCAGCATCTCCATTAGGACATGGAGGATAGTGGCGCACTGCTAGTGGTGAGCCTAAGTAGCTGAATCAATTCTGAGTGATCCTGTGTTTTCAACAAAAAAGAAAAGAAAAGCGTATCGATTCTTGGTACCGGTATATTGATCATTTATTGCAAATGCAAATATTGTGATATGTTGCGATATTGATTTTTTGTGTCTCTCCGTTGTTCCGTGACGTTGACAAATAGGTTCACATAGAGCTCTTCCACGTAGAACTGTAAACATAGCCAAGTGAAAGAGGAATGACGTTGTTGGTGTAGCTCATGCTCAACTATGAAACAGAGAAAAGGTTTGTGGCGCTATGGCAACCAGAAAGCTAGTATCATACACACTGCCTCGGACGCCATTGTTCGTTTTTGTCTGCTGGTAGTCGGTCACTGGTATCTCCTTCTGATGACATCATTCTGGTCATGAAAGAGGAAAGATTTCTCAGCCTGGATTTGAGACTCTCAACAGGGCTCGCCTCCCTAATGTGCAGTGGAAGTTTATACCACAGATGGGGAACTTGGTGGGCAAAGGTTGTACCACCAGTTAAGTGACCAGTATTAAAAGTTAACGTTAAGGATGACAGAGTAAACTCAGTAATAAGGCTGGCGAGACAATAACAGTCACTGTCATATTTTCATGCTTTTTTTCGTCATCTGGTGGAGACAGTAATCATTTTGATTGTGTAAGTATAGTTCTTTTTAAAGCTGACTGACATTCCTGTTCCTAACCACAAGCTGTACATATTCTCAGAAACCACTCTCACACACCTACACACATTCAGACAATGGTTTATGTCTAACTGGTATGATATGTGGCATTCAGACGCATTCAGCACACACCGGGCTGATTGAGCAGTCTGTAACAACAGATGGCTCTGAACCCTGCAGATGTTTGTGTGTGTTGCTGTTGTCAGTCGTGAATAAAGATCTCTTGTTTTTCATAATTGAATCTTATGACTGGCGTGTGGCTCATGAGGCAGAACGACACATACACACACACGCGCCCGATATAAAAATTAGCTTTTGTTTTGAGTGGTTGTCCTTGGTGTCTTCTTTTGCTTGGGCACGCAGTGACTGACACTGATTCATTAGCCGCTGGTGGTCCACAAATGGACAGGTGGGGCAGCCTGGTGTCCCACTGGTGGTCTACAGACATCTGTGTGTAAGTGTATGAGTGTGTGTCTGTGTGTGTGTGTGTGTAACATTTGGAACCAGTCTGGTCTGTGCTCGCGGGGCTGCGGCTTCTCTCTATGTGGTATCTGAGCTGCCTCTGTGAGTGTGTGTGTGTGTGTGTGTGTCCTCAGCTTTCTCTGTGAGCCAGTATTTGACCTGCCATCTGAATGAGGTATTTCACAGCGGAGTCCCAGAAAGAGCACAGTGAAATAATGAGCTGAACCAATTTAATGTCAAATAACGATAATAAGCTGCTCTGTCGTTCCCTGTGAGGACGTTTTTACTTTTTCGGAGGTCGGAGATTGAAAAGCACCCAGATTCAGAGTCCTGCGCGAGCACACAGGACAACAGCAGTCGGCATAATTGATTAATGAAATAGCTGGCAATTACTTTCTGGAAACTGGATTGATAAATTAATCGACTGAATTGGCTCAGCATTAGTCTGGACTAAACAAAACCCTGCACTGCATATGAGTTAATGACACTAACATTAAATTACTTCACTTTCTTCACTACAGTTGACCACTCTGAAGGCGCCTTTAGACTGTGTGGTAACAACGATTATCACGCTGTGCGAGACGGCTCAAACAAAATCTTGGTTGCAATCTGAGTCAGACTGTACAATATCAATTCGAGGCATGTCAGATTCTCAATGAATGTGTGGTGAATCGCAGTGCTACGATAGAAAAAAGCATATGACAGCAGAGGCGTGTCATCCATCTGTGCTGCTCATATGTTTTGAAAATGCAGCAATGCTTTTGGTTTGTGGAGGAGAACGAGTGTTTTTTTTTTTTATACCAAACTTTATTCAAAATTAGGAGGAAATCATGTGTCATTACATATCGTTTTCTGTTTGGTTGGTTTGTTTGTTGGGTCATAGCAGCAGCACATTGTGAGAGTTTGCTCCTAAATTTGTGGCACCATTGGAATTTCGCTGCCGGCTGTCTTTGTTCAGCCGTCCGTGGGATACAGGACCATCGTTCAGGATTTACGACCAATGATTTCACCATGTTTCTCTATGCCTCAAATGAACTAAAGTAATCCACTTCAACCTATTAGAATTTTATTACCATAATGCCAGTGAAATTCCGCCCTGTGCAATAAAATTTGGTTAAATTCAATGTAATCTGATTCAGTCTACTTTAATTCACTGCTTTCGTTTCCTTCTCACTCAATATAGTCCCGATTTGTCCAATATAACCCAGTAATTCAGTATAATCAGTTTAAAACCCACATGATCCAGTTAAATTCAATATAATCCCATTTCAGTCCAGAATAATCTGGTTCAGACCAGTTCAGTTCACATGGTGAGGATGTGAATGTGTTCTTGGTCCCAGTAGGAGACAAAATCTGTCTCTCTCGCTGTCTCTCTGTGTGAATGAGGTTACGATTGACCTGCTAAGGAGACAGATGGAGGAAGGTGTGTGTGTATCTGCATGTGTCCGTCTGCAGATAACAGCTTCCCCTTGGCTTTGTGGTTTTGGCCAGACTACTCGTGCGAGCACACACACACACACACACACACACACACACACACACACACACACACACACACACACACACACACACACACACACACACACACAGACAAGATTTCTTATTCTACCTCGGTTTCAACTGTGGCTGGCCACAATCTCTGGTAACATAAAGAAAATATAGTGTGTGTGTGTGTGTGTGTGTGTGTGTGTGTGTGTGTGTGTGTGTGTGTGTGTGTGTGTGTGTGTGTGTGTGTGTGTGTGTGTGTGAGTGTGAGAAGGAGAGAGAGAATGAGGGGAAATAAGCCGTAATCCATGTTGGTGGAGTTCACCTCAGACTGACTGAACCACAATTATGGCTACAATCGACTCCCCAAGCTGTATTTTTGGCAGCATGTATGTGAGGCCCCGAGGTTGAACTCCATAAAGTTTGTGTTTCAGTCAGTTTATTCCGGAGAAGTTTGCGGTTGTTGCAGAGACGCACAGGGGCAAAAAAAAGAAAGAAAAAAGGTGGAGAGAGTTACAGTCGAGGTTTGGTCCGATGACCTAAACTCCCCCCTCTTGCTCTCTCTCTCTCTCTCTCTCTCTCTCTCTTGGGCCTCGCAGCTGCTCTCAGCTGTCCTTTAGTAATGATGTCAACAAGCAGCTGCAGCCTAGTGATGACATCGACAACCCCCTGTACCCCACCCAACCAAAACTCACATGCACTGAGTTTTACTTTGAGTAAAATCGCCTAAAATGACACACCCTAATTAAAATGGCTGTACCTCTTAAACCCCATTGAATATACTGTATGCATACACAAGGTCCTGTCAGAAACATTTAAACAGAATACATTAAAAAAAAAAAAAGTATTTATAAAGATGAAGGCTTCCTGATTACAGCAATACAACACTTGTCCAGGTTTTACAAAAGGGGTGTGATGTAGTGAGGCAAGGAGAGGGAGAGTGGGCCAACTAGCTGACGCAGGCCTCCTAGTAGAATTAATGAGGTTAAATTTGTTTTTTTAAAAATTGTGACAAAGATATATTGTGACATTTTGCAGTAGAAACATGAACCTGCCAGTGTTCTCTGGTAATTTTGTAATGGCTATTTATTGGCAACACCACTTGAATATGTATTTTTTCCTGACCTTTAATGGCTAACAGCAGGTCTTATTTAATACTATATGACTGAAGCAACCAATTAAATACTTATGTCTGCCTGTAAGATTTCTTTTTAATAGCAACAGTCTAGACTAAGATGTGTAAGTTTTACCAAAACCTTACACATTGTTTCTGAAATGTAACTAATATTCCCTCACATAAAACCTTCCTTGTGCCCACTATTTTAAGTGTGATCTTATTTAGCAGCTTTTTATGCAAATCACATGAGCTGCAGCTTTACTCATTTACATATTTAGATTATAGATGCTAAACTGAAAAAAAATTGTGGTGTCTCTGGTGGTAATTGGCAACAAACTTAGTAAATACTCCCCCCTCAACCTGCTCCCCCTTCTGTGTCTTGAGGGCAAGTTAACTGAAGCTGAAAATGTTGTTTATGTTTTGACCTCCAGTGACTTAACTTCTCACCTCGCTGCAGTGATGTAGACGTGAACTCCAGTACACCCTGATGCATTACAGATGCACTTCTCACCACAACCAGTATCACTTATAAGTGCAGTGTATCAGACATAACGCATTCAACCAGAGAGGGCAGTGAAACGTTGCTCCTCATTAATATTAAACATGTTTATTTTTATTAGATCCTGAAAAGTTGGCTTTAAATCTTAGGGATTTATTAATCATATTAAATATTGATGACTAAATAGGGAAAAATCAAAGTTCAGATTAGTTGCAAAATATACAGTTTATGTCAATCAAACCAAAAAAAACACTCATAAGAAGCTGATTGAGAATAATTCTAATCAGTTAAATAGTTAAAGTCCTCCTCCACTCAAATCTGTATTTTTCCCATTTTCATATTTTGTTGAGCTTCATGAGCTTCACTGTGCAGAATGTTGCATGTGCAGAGTTTGACACTTAAAGGCTGTTTTCACGCTGAAGATCTGTCTGTGCTTACCTTAAATCTGATACCTACGAACAAGATTTGTGACATCAGAATTCGTTTTGGAGCCAATCCTGGTCTAGTATGCAACTTACACAAGTGTGATGTGGAAACTTGAGGCCTGAACTGCACATACAGTAACAACGGACTTTTCAGTGAAGTACAAGACAACCCGCGTCCAGCAGTTAAACTACTGACTACTACTACATTAGTATACACATGAAACAGCATTTCAAAAGTATCTAATTTCCATATTATTTCTGAGTGAAATAAGTGATTGACAAGAATTTTTAGAGGAATTTGCTTTGAATGTTGAGAAGTGGCTGCGTCGTAATGAATTTTAGCTGTGTGCTGCTAAAACTTGAAGATTGATTGATTGGGTGGATTGGTTGAAATGGTTGGTTTAAGCCTGCATAAACAAATGTCATGTTTTTACAGGGAGAAAACCTGATTGTATTTTCATATAAGAACACACAAAAAACTGACTTTTTAAATTCTTCTGGTATATATTGTTAAATAGGTGCACAAGAGGATGTGATCTAAAAGCATTGAAAAGGTATTTTTCATTTCATCTTGACTTTAAAAATAACGATAACATGTAAAAACAGAAAAATACTGACAAAATTCAGATTATATGAACAAAAGCAAAACATTCAAGCCTCAATCTAAATAACTATCAGTAATTCAACTCGTGCTTTTACCCGCTGTCCTAAAATAAATGAGTAGAAAGGAAGCCCTTTGTACTCAGGAGTTATAAGTGGGAATTAAAGAGATGGTGTTTGGTGAGAGGGGGGTTTGTACTGTAACCTTTACACTGGCCTGAAGCTAGTGAGTGTTTTGATAGTAAGGATTTCTTTGGATTTAGCGTTTAGGGACCCTGTCACCAGGCTGATTGGAAACGCATCCTCCAACCATCTGCCTGCTCCATCTGACAGCACAGCCTGCTTCTTCCCTTCACTTTCTTTTCCTTTTTATACACTTTACTCCTCACATGTATGTTCCCATCACCACCCCCCACCCCCACTCTCTCACCATGAAATGTTCCTCCTATGTGTTCTCTATATGATGTCTGCACTCTGCACATTATCCCACGCCTGAAATACAGTATATTACGGTGTAATTTACATTCCACTCGAAATGAACCGATGCTTGGCTTCCCACAGAACATTTTCTCATTAGCACATTTTTGACCATTACTGGGGCAATGAGGAATGAACGAGGTCCTAAACCTCAGTGTACTTTCCCTCATGTGAAATGGTTCAATAGATGAATTCCATCTACACTAACCTCTGTTGCAGTTGCTGTTAAATGCAGCCTTTTTATCGGGTAATACTGCAAGTTTTTCAGTCAATTAGGACTTTTTCTCTGACGTATGCAGCATCTGAATGACCTTCCAAGTAGATTTTATCGCTGTTCAATGTCAGCTTTGCAATGTTTGCAATGTTCGCAAAACATAGATTAGTTTTTCTTTTTTTTCTTTTTTTACATTAAAGCTTTTTACAATGTTGCATTGTAGTCTGTCTTTAATGAAAAGAGAGGAAACAATTATCTCCACATAGACTTTGTTGATTTGGCCTTAATTTAACCCTCCTCCAGTGTTCGGGTCAAATCGGATCAATAAAAATATAGTTTTTCATCTGATTGCCTCAAGGTCTTATGATATCTTCCACACGAGCGTTTGAACATATTAAAATTGTTGATCACCACGTTGAGTGAATTTTGAGTGGTTTAGTGAACATTGTTACACCTTTGGTGTTTCAGGTCAAAAATGGCCGCCATTGGAAATGAATGGGTAAGACTGTAAAATGGTCATCCATCAGATGGAAAACTTCCCCATACACCCACTCACCCAAACATCCATCCCTCCATATGATCTACACCTTCCAGACTAAACAGTGTATCATATCTTCTCACAGACCCCATATATGAAGCTTTATTGGTGCCTTGCTCTCATTTCACTCTATGAACACAATGAGTAGGCGATTTTCTGTCCAAGAGGCTCTGGACAATTTTTTGTGATAACTTAGTGAATGATAGTTACTTATGTTAACCACTACTCTGAGACATTATTTCCAACCTAAAAAAAGTGGTAAATGACAATTGGTGATGACTTATGGTTTTCTGTGTTAACATAAGAGCAGTTAAAACAGACCGGTCAAATTTGACCGCAAACACTTAAAAAGGGTGGATCAACGAACACTGGAGGAGGGTTAAATGACTTTATTGGTGTTAATGGTAAATGAGAAGAATTTCCAACTTTAACAGTGGAAAAACAGCAATTCAAAGAAGCATTTTCTTAATTTTCCACAAGATACATGCATACATATTTGCAGATAAAGTAATCAGTGTTAAATTAACAGATGTTTTAGCCAGTTATGATGTTCACTCACATAAAACAGATGCCTTGTTTCCAAGTAAGTGTGGCAATATTCCAGTATCACCACTTAATCCTTCTTCTCCTCTATCATTCATTAATGCCCCTTATCTCTTTCATTTTAAATTGTGACGCCTATCAAATTCATTTTTTCTGCTTTATTACTTATCAAGTTCCTTTATTGCAAACTCTTATCAAGTTCATGCATTAGTCGTGACTCGTGACTCTTATCAAGTTCCCTGTCTAGTGAAACGCTTCCAAGAAAATTGAAAGACACAGTGAATCACAGATCTGCAGCCCCAGCCCTCAAGGCTAGAGCCCTGTTAATGATAATAATAATAATGTTCTTACATGTGCGCATGAGTCAGTCTATGTGCCTGGCCTGTATAAAGCTGCACTCATCCAGGAATTATCCACCGGATCCGGCAGTCACTCTCACCACCGAGGGAGGCACCTCCAGGGCTACACAAAGCCTCTTTACTAGAAAACAGAGTGAGACTACACTGAATTAGAAAATCTTGAAGTGCTCCACTGGTTGATTTAAGTTCATGTCTTAATCGTCACATGTTCATTGTGTTTCTTTAATCTTGTGAAGGGCTTCTTGCATGTGTAAAATATGGTCTCAATCAACAAAATAAGGTGCAGATATCCCTCAAAATGTTTTCATTGTATATTACAGACAATGCAGTTTAGTCTTATGTAATAATAACAACAATGCATTAGTGACATACTGACAATTGTTTTTCCCTCTTAGTCATTCTTGCCAATGAATTATTACTACCATGTCCAGAATTAGATAAAAACCAGGATACTTGTGTGCATGTAAACACACTGACAAAAAAAGCCCAGTTTTTTGTTATAATAAGAAACATTTCTCATTATAACAAGATAATATCATGTTATAATGACGTACTTCTCTCTTTGTTACTATAAACTAAATGATTCAGTTTTAATGTAAACACTGGTGACATAAACCAGTAATGTTCACATTTTCTACACTACAATAGGGACCGACTGGATCTTTTTCTTGCTTTAACGATATATGGAAGTGTCTTGTTATGAAAACGTACCAACTTATGTTATAATGAGAAAAGTTTGTTTTTGCGACTTTATACATAAAAACATTTCCCGTTAAAAGTGAATAGTCTAGTATCTAATAATATGATATAAAAATATAATATAATCAATGTTATTAGTTATCTTAATAATAAGTTATAACATGAAACCACCTCATTATTACAACTTGAAAAATGTCTCGTTATATGGTTAAATGATATTTTGTTAAAGCCCAAATTACGAACATATATCCAAATTAAGCACAATAATGGCCCTGAACCTTATGTTAAAGCAAACCTAACAAGAAATCAAAGGATAATCAAAAGAAATGTTACAGTATGTGAATTATGTGAACTCAATGAAGAAAATAAATTACATTTTCTTTACTGTCCCTTGTATGATGAACTGAGAACTCCAATATTTACTGAAATGTCTGTTAAAAACCCAGAAATGTTCTGGTGCTCTGATGATGATAGAATGGACTGGTTGTTTAACTTTAATGTCTTTAAGTTTGCTAAATATGTATCTGAAGCCTGGAAAAAGCATCAGAATGGTTTATATGTTTAACTGCTCTAATGTCTGTTATCTGGTTTTCATTTGTTATTATTTGTTCCTTCTTTTTTTTGGTGTCTTGTAAGCCCACTTGGGCTGGGCACTTCTGGTGCATGACACGTTAATAAAAAAAAATCTAATCAAAATCAAATGTAGCAAGAAACTGAGGAAACATTTTGAGTATTACACACCATAGTGTGCAGTATTTTGTGGCTAGTTTGTAATTAAGGAGTTGTGTTTTTCGGACTTGCCACAGACAGACAGGGAGAGCCACTGACAGCTGCATGCATGACTGAAAGACTCTGTGGCTCCATGACAGAGAGAGCCAGACACATACAGTGGGATAGAGAGAGAGAGAGAGGAGGAAAGAAAGAGCAAAGGGTCAAATTTCTCTCTCCCTGTCTCCATCAATGAGGCGTTATCTGACCCGCTGTGGCCTTATACATCTGTCCTACTCGCCTCCCTATCAGTTTATCCATGTTCAATGTCTCTCTCTCTCTCTCTCTCTTTCATTATCACTCCCCTCTCCCCAGTAGGAGGCTTCCTACCATCCCTCTCATCTGGCCCACTTCCCAGTCACACTACAACGCATGAGTGTGTTGATGTCTGTGTGTGTGTGTGTGTGTGTGTGTGTGTGTGTGTGTGTGTGTGTGTGTGTGTGTGTGTGTGTGTGTGTGTGTGTGTGTGAGTGTGCGTGTAAGAAGGATAATTTCTGACTAAGATGTTTGCCAAAATAAAGGTTTAATCTCCTTTAAAAAGAATTATAACCTATACATACACACACACACACACACACACACACACACACACACACACACACACACACACACACACACACACACACACGTTTTTCTTCATATCCTTGTGAGGACTGTCATTGAAATTGCATTCCCTAGCCCCTTACCCTAAACTGAACCATCACAACTAAATGCCTCATCCCCACCCTTACCCTAAACTGAATCTAAACCCAATTCTAGCTTTAACCTTAAAACCATGTCTTAAATCTCAAATAGCCTTTTGAAGTTGTGAAGACCGGCTAAAATGTCCTCACCACGCTGGTTTTCAACTGAGCTCTCTCAAAGATAGAAAGACATGCACACTTAGGTCACTTTTGGAGACACTGCATTGACTTACATTTATTTCCTTACCCTAACCATAACCACGGCTTACCTAAACTTAATGCTTATCCTAACCTCTACCACTGACCCAAAAATCTGCATTTTCTTAATTGGGGACACAGCTTTTGTCCCCAAACAGAAAAGCTGTCCCCAATTAAGTGGCCTTCTGTCTGAAATATGTCCCAGAAAGTAGAATAAGTCAGAACACACACGCACACACACACACACACACACACACACACACACACACACACACACACACACACACACACACACACACACACACACACACACACACACACACACACACACACACACAGTTAATCTGCTTCTTAGCATCACCAAATCCAACTATTTTGAGAGAAACAAATCCACTATTCATTGGAGCAATTTCAACACAGGTGGACAAAACACACCTTATGTTACAGTATATTTTAATTTTGCACAAAGGTAGTGTTTATTTTAACACTGCCTTATATTATAATGTGTTCCCATTACTTCGCCCACCTGTGTTTCTTGTCTGGAAATCAAACAAATCAGTTTGTCTGGCGTGACGGGGGCTTGGATGACAACAGCTTACAACGGTTTTACCCTATTCTGTAGCTCCTTCATCCTCTTTTTGCTGTATTTTAATATGTCATCACTTTGCTCTGCAGTTTAAAGCTTTGAACATGATAAAAGTATACATCACATAAAAGCAGACTTAGATCTGTGACATTTAATTTCTATGTCAACTGATACTAATCTTTGTGTTTCTGTAGTAAAAAAACAAAACAAAAGTAGGCAAATGTACACAAAGTGAAGAGATTTATCAGTGTTATTGTTAAAAATCTTAAAATCGGACAAGATGGATGTTGTAACTAGCATTTCTGTGTTTCTATATGCATATCTTTCTTGTACATAAAAAATGCATGAGGAATGTAAAACAACATGCAAGAAAGTAATTTAAAAAGAACATCAAACTTCATCTTTTCTTTTCATCATCTTGTACTTTATCTCTGTGAAACTGAAATCTCATATAACTTGCCCCCTTTCCCCTCCTCTGTCACACTGAGCCGATGTGGAAAAAGACTACATCCCCAACCCCCGCCCCCCTTCTTGAAAAACGCAAATACTTTAAATATTTGATGATCAACATATATAATTCAAATCCCTATGTGATGAATTATGCACTGTCTGGTGGGATTTGATGAATATTTGTCTTTGTTAGTGATAGCTCTCTCTCCCATCTCAGGCCACTGAGCGACTCTGTGTGTATGTGTGTGTGAGTGTGTGTGTGTGTGTGTGTGTGTGTGCACGTGTGCGCGCACGCACGCGTGTGTGTGTGTGTGTGTGTGTGTGTGTGTGTGTGTGTGAAGGGAAATGATAAGATAACCAGACAGAATAGTGTGAATTTAAATACTTTCAAAAGTAACAGAATTATGGATGACTCCCTGGAGCAGTAATTTGTACACTTCTTATTAATTATGAATAACAAGTAGTGTATTTACACACTTCTTAATATAAAATGAAGTTGTCAGTTTCTCTTTTTAATGGTCAGGAACCAAAATAAACTGAACTTTTCCACCATTTGGCCTAAAAGAATAACAGCTTCAACTTCAGGTGATTACCTACCATTAATGAGTAATAGGTAAAGTAATGGCCTTCAACATGTTTTGTGCTTTTTTGGTCAAAAAAAGATGGATTAAATAGATTTTTTAATTATTCAATTCATTTAATTAACACACTGAAATAAAATGCAAAGGTAACTTGTGGCAAAATATCCTGTGAAAATACTGTTGAGAAGTCAGTTCAGTCCAGCAGCTGAACTCTTGGGATGGTTGACTGATCTGAACAGCTGAAGATACGTGTGTTTGTGTGTGTGTGTGTGTGTGTGTTTGTGTGTGTGTGTGCGCTCCCGCAGACGTACAGCACGCTAACTGTCTGGGGTTATTATCAGGTCAGGATGAGTCAGGAGAAGGTCAGGGAGGAAGACACATTTTTGTTATGCAACTAACAAACAAGATTAACTGAACAGACTGCGCTTGAATGAATTGTGTGTGTGTCTTCCTGCCTCAAACATTTGACGTTTGAGGCAACTGTGTGAATACTGCTTGTGTGTGCGTGTGTGTCTGTGTGTGTGTGTGTGTGTGTGTGTGTGTGTGTGTGTCTGTGGGTCTGTGGGTCTGTGTGTGTGTGTCAGTGTGTGCGCTTACAGCAGAGTAGTGGCCCACCCACCTAATGTGCCACCTGATCCAGCCCACCCCTCAGCCCCTAAAGTCATTACATGCTGCTACCCAATCCCTCTCTGTCTCCCAGTCAGCTCTCTGGGGTCTCAGACACATGTGGCACCTCTCTTTCTCTCTCTCTCTCTCTCTCTGTCTCTCTCTCTCTCTCTCTCTCTCTCTCTCTCTCTCTCTCTCTCTCTCTCTCTCTCACAAACACACACACACACACACAAACACACACACTCCCGCAGACAGCTTTAATTATTTTAAGAACAATTATAATATTACAATATTAACAACCATGATAATTAATAGCGATATTATCAGTGTCTTGGTAGCTATAAAAATAGATGGCTAGAGGAGCAACAGGGGTATTATTGATAATATTGTCAAATTATATTCAAATAGTATTATGTCTTCCTGTGAATATTTGTGGTTGATTCGATTTTAAATCAAAATATGTTTTAATGCAGATTTCATAGGCCTTATTCATAAAACTGTACATTAATAACATACATAATTATGTGCACACCAACATAGAAATTGGGTAAAGTGAGATTATACATTAAGATGTTTGAACTTATTTCATAACCCAGTTCATCATGTTCACCTCACTCTTACAAAGTTCACACCCTCAACTGTCAACTTTCTCCACACTATTTACAGTTCTTGTTGCTTTTTGCTCTTTTTGGACCAAGTTTTCCTTTCCTATGAAAATTACAGCACATATATAGTATTACCATGACCAACTGTTTCTGAAGGATGTCTGTGTAGATACAGGAAATGGTGAGAGTTTGGGTCGTTACTGGACTTTGGGTGTTGCTTAGTAACTCTAATCATTGTCTACTTGTGGTCTGATGTATTGTCATCAGTCATTCAACATGCATTTCTCTATACTGTAGCTGTCAAGACCAAAACAATCTGCATATGTTGGTGGAAATAATCATTTTGTGTAAGGCGTGTCATCTTTGTCAGTTTTTATGATGTGAACTTCACACACAGAGAAGAGAAGACCATGTTGAAAGAACAACACACCTCATTAGCTGCTTGTCATTTCATATTTAGTTTCTTAAACAGATGCAAACACTGGTTTGGCTTTGTGGTTTGTTCTGACAGGGTTTATAATTATTAGAGTCATTTGATATGGAGTTGGAGTGAACTGAGTCAGCAGGCGTTTTAAGACATTTAGTTTTATTTTACTACTTCACTGTTGGTGTGACCAAGCACTACTGCACACATTTTCCTTTCAAGTTTGTTTAAATCCCAGCTTCTGCAGAGGAAGTAGTGTATACTTCATTTAAATCCCCTTTTTGTGCTTATGCAGTGTTTATAAATTAGCTACCAGATGCATAATGTGGCATTTCTCATTGTTTTGTGTCCACATTTAGGCTCATTACATAAGTGCCTTTTCACCGCTTTTTCAGGAGATAACTTGGCAATCAAATTTCATTTTGGCATTCGTAGTGTTTTCTTCCCCCAAGGAAACACATTCTGTAGATGAACTACCATGTTTTCTCAACTGCTACATCTATCCCCCCCCCCCCCCCCCAAACCACCCTGTTTTACTATTCACTGTCATCTCCTGTAGCGCTCTCCCTTCATCCGGCTGCCAAGAGAGATCCCTAAGACACACATACACCCACACACAGCCCTGAATAGACGTGAAACCAAAAGTGTTAAATGTTGATATTGAGAAATAATCCTTTAAACACAGAGGAGAGAACAAAAGCCACTGTGAGAGAAAAGACCTGTTGAAATGAACAAGAGATAAATATTAAACAAATAAATATGAAACTACCTGAAGCTGCATCCTACTCAGTTTGATCTATATTTGTACAGTTTACCTAAAGAAAGAGCTAAATGTAGTAATAATGACTTGTCACCATTAGAGCTGTCGCAATAACCTCAGTATTGTAATACTGTGCTATAGACAAGCCAACCACAGTGGATGTCAAGCAACGGTCAACATACTATGTTCATGTTTTTTTCTTTTTTTAATTAGGCTAAGCTCTTCTTGTTTTACACTTCAGTGTGTGTGTATTGAATATTCAACAGCTCTCTTAGGTCAGTCTGTCTCTGGTGGGCACACTGTGCTCTTGCTAGTGGGGCTCCACAGAGCCTCCCGCAGCTCGCATCCAGGCTAACAAGCTTACCTGACGCCCAGTCCTCATAACGGAGCCGGTCTTAGGGTGAGCTGACTGAGAGTGAGTGATGATGCTAGGTAGTTTGAAACATGAATGAATGTATGATTTTTTTTCCCTCGGTCACATGTTTAAACTCACTGAGCAGACTGCCATTTAACCTGCAGGGTAAAGTAGTTTTCCACAAATCATATAATCTAAAGCCAGACAGACTCCATTCATAAATCACAGGTTTAAGGTGACTCAGCTTTAGGCAAACGTTGTTTCCTGCCACTTTTTGTGTTCCTCAAGTATTACTGCTCCAATCGACACGTAATCAAGCTAAGATACCTTGATTTTTTTCACACAAACATTCAAAAAATTGCACTAATAAGGCACATGACTGCATACATCAATGCAGGGGAAATTCCTTCACTGTGATAGCCTCAATCACCACTTCTTGGCTCAGGAGGCAGAGCGCGTCATCCACTAATCAGAAGATCAGCGAGTCAATCCCCTTCTCCTCCAGTCTACATCTCAAAGTGTCTTTGGGCAAGATCATGAACCTCATATTGCTCCTGAAGGCTGTGCCATCGGTGTGTGAGTGTGTGTGAATGAGTATTAGCTAGATTAGATCTCCTGATGAGCAGGTTGGAACCTTGCATGGCAGTTTCTGCCATCAGTGTATGAATGTGTGTTTGAACTGGTAAATGTTGACATGTACTGTGAAGAGATTTGACTGATCAGAAGACTAGAGAGACGATATACGCAGTCCATTTACCTTCTGGGCTCTAAATACTGGCTCCCTGTCAGCACCCCACTGCTTTACAAAGGTCAGTCATTGCACCTTATTAACTGCGAATGCACCAATCAGGGCAGTTTATGCTGCATGATTAATGACCCCTACACAGGTCATGACCTTTTCCTAAGTAACTGCAGAAATAAAAGCTGTGTGTGGGTGTGAGGTGCGTAGGTGTAATAGGCTGGGAGGCGGCAGAGTCTATGGCTTGATATATGAAGAATAATGGCTAGTAGAGCGCTCACCTTCCTAGTACATCAAGATAGATATGGAGCAGTGCAAAGCTGTGTGTGTGTATGTGTGTGAGAGAGAAGGAGATAGATGGAGAAATTTGGGAGTCAGTGTACGTGAGTGTGTGTGTGTGTACACATGCGGGTATGTGACAAATGAGAGCAAATGGGAATAATGAGAGCTGAAGATGTCATTAAATCAACAGCAATGCTATACAATCTAGACCACACACATACACACACACACACACACACACACACACATACACACACACACAGTCATCGAGCCTGAACCACAGCCATCATTAGCATTTCAAAGTAACAAGGTGCAAAGAGGCACAAAATTATGTATTTTGTGCACTTTGTAGATTTGCATAAAGACTGGAAAATACTGTTTACTTTTCCACAAGACAGAAGGTTTGAAATGCCCCAATCATTCCCACTGTATCATCAATGCCGACTCAGTCACTGAGTCACTCGCTCACTGGCATATTTACGACAGTATTTCTTTTCTTTAGTTTTTTATAGTGTGTTCATAAGGGTTTGTTGCATATTTCCTCTGCCAACAAAGTTGTAAAGAGGTTGTTTACACCCATTTGTTTTCTTTGTTGACATCCATGTAAGAGCAACATCCTCAGTTTGAGTCTTGTCTGAGACTTTTATCATATAGTGTCTTCAAGAGTGTTGTTTCAGCAAATGCCCAAAAACATATGTTCAAACCAAAGCACTCTAGCAGCTATAGAAGTTATTACTTTAGTCGGGTGAAGTTATAGAGATACAAAGTCAGCAAAGGGAGGAGGTTGGGGTGGATGGATGAGTCACCAATCTAGACTATAGCACAGGAGGGCCCTGTCAGTGTTGATTTCTTTTTTAAGCATGAGCGCAATTGTTATTATTGTAACCATGGAGACAAAGATCATTTTAATCCAAACCATGATCTTATCCTACCTTTAAACCTTTTACCAGGCATCCACATTTTTGTGCATGAGACTCAAAATAATTTACCCAAAATGACAAAGGTTACTGCTCTTCAACCCTTTTGATTACAGTCATTAAAGTCTACTTTAAAAGGTAACCCTTGAATTTAATGAGTATAAGTGATGCTTAAAACAGTGCCATCTAGGCTAAAGTGTCCCATAGGTGAGACAGTGTTTAACAGGCTAACCGAGTAGTTTTCTTGCCTAAAGCTAAAGGTGGGGGCACATGGGCACGACTGTGGAGCCGATTATGAATATTATTTGGACGTAACCACTGATCAGGCTGAGTACTAGCGCGTCTTTTTCCGGTCTGGGTCAGTTTGTGGTGACAGTCGGCAGATCAGTAAATGTTTTTCTGTGAAACTTTGTGTAATTCTTGTGTAAATGGTGTTGTTGTGTCTATAGTGGCATCAGATGACAAAATATGTTTCAGAAGGCAAGCAACGTGTTTTGTTGTTTAGTTAGACCTTTATTGACAACTGACTACTAAGGTCAAAAGTTCCTGAGAAGGTAACAGACAGACTGGCTCAAATATGGGCACATATCCAGTTTTAGTTGTAACCAGGCAAGCCAGGACTTCCAGTCTGTTGCAGAATAGTGTCACATTCACATGCTATACTTTGCCAGAAATCAAGTCAGGGAAATGAACAGATAAATTATTACCAGAAGCTGTTGCTGTGTCATTTGGAGAATTGCTCAGTGTTGCCTTCTTACAGACAGCTCTCTACATTTTTTCAGTTGTTTTTAGATACTTTGTATGGCTTATATTTCGTTTTATTTAGATTCTGTAATGGCTTTCTTCAAACCATACTTTTTATAATCACTATGTCCTTGCAACACTGAAAACTTTGCATTCAACACTGAAACAACCTTTTAAAAAAGTGAGGACGGGCAATTCTCAAAATTGTTTAAAACATCTTCAGGTCTAAAGCTCAAGGAAGAAATGACTACAAGAACTCTCTCACACACACACCAGAACAGAGAAAAAGAAGAATTTTTATGTATTTATTTATCTTTTATTTTCTGGGTACCTTGAGGATATTCAAGAAAAAATCACAAAGTTTTAAACAAGGTTTAATCCTCTTTTATCATGAATTCAGTGTATTCAGTAAACTCTCTTTGCAATGATGATTACTGTTTTAATTGTGTTCCATGCAGTCTCATGCAGACGTTTTTCATTTTCTCCCTTGAGACTGAATGTTTTGATTTTCTTTTTTTTTTGGATCAGATCCTTTAGAACTCTTTTAAGCTGTTGAATGCTTTGTATTTTGTGGTAACATTAAAATGAAAAAAAAAACAACCCATAATCCAATTTGATGCAGCTCTGCCTCCATACAATAATGTGTTGTTATTCAGTTGCCATTTTGCCAATAGTAGTAAAAACAGCAGCTTTAGGGGGAATATCCATTTGTTGTGTAAGAGAAATGTGCTCAGTGCTGAACTTTTTTTTCTAAATCCCTTAAATACTTGTGAGAACCTCAGTGATCATTTTAAAATGTGGAATCTGTCACATGAAAAACAATATAAATACATTTAAAACTTCGTGGAATAGCCGACCAATTGGAAATCAAAGTTCAAGTATCATTTTCTGCAGATGTGATTGCAGATGGGATTATTTGATTCTTTGTGGCTCATACCTTTAGGCTCTTCACATGCTTGTAAATCAAGAGTGTTTTGCATTGGTTTATCAGTGGCATGTGCAGTGGTGCATGCTGTACTCTTGGTTACATTTACATAAATGAACTCTAACTGAGTAGATATGACTACATGTGGTGCCCCGTAACCACAGGGACACCAATTTAACTCACACAGTTAAACTCACCACAGAGTTAGCAAAGTCATTATTGGTGTAAGGTTTGAAGTGTTTTGGTGAAGAAAATATGAAGAAACAGAATAGTATCAATATCATATTGTAGTAGAAGAAGACTAATTGTGTGCAGTAATGATATCTAGGGGAAAAAATGAAACAACTACTCAGTGTCAAGAGTATTTTCAGGCCTTCTCTTTTTTCGCTCTTTCGGCTGTTTCCGGTGATGTAAGACTCCCAAGTCTACAGTTAACTCTCAGTAAATGTCTAACACTGTGCTGCTGTGGTGAATTTACTTTCCCCTGTGTGGTCTTTCACTCCACATAATACAATACAACTAATCAGGTCCGTTGGGGAGATTAGAAAGAGGAAAAAACAACAGTCTGAGTCTCATTACCGTTTGATTGATTAATTGATCATTTGTTTTGTTGGAAGTGTTTTGGTATCTAATCAGTTAATAAGAGGAAGTAGACAAATAAAAGAAAACTAGCCATACTGTCTTGTCTTGTTTGCAGCCTGGGAACTTTTCTATAGACAAATACAGCAGTAATGTTAAATGCATCATATCCATACAATTAACCCTAATCCTAACATGATAAGATCCATATTTTAAATGCAACCAATATATAATGAAGTGCAATATGGTTATTGTTTGATTATGTATTGTTAAACATGTCATACTTCCTAAAAGCAATATGTCTGATGGTATTTATTTTCTAATGAACAACCTTTGTATTTACTGTCACTAAAACGTCTTGAAAGTAAAATGGAAAATTTAAAAACAGGCAGAGACAAAGAAAATAGAAAAAAAAAACACACACCCCGCAGCAAGAGGATGAGACGGAGGTGGAAGGAAAAAAGATAAGCAGAAGGAGACAGAGAGAGAGACAGGAAGAGGTAGAGATGTGACATGTGATAGAGAGGGAAGCACGCCAGGTGGAGGATTTAAAGTAGGTGGAAGATATAACCAGAGACATGCAGGGAGAAGGTGTTGGCAAGAGGAAGGAAGATCGACGAGATAGACCCCACTGTCATCACATGTTAACTCTAAGCTGATTGGACATTGCCAAGAGCTCCCCTCCAATCATCTTTGTTGTCAATGCGAGTGTGTATGTATGTATATGTGTGTATGAGTGGGTGTACCACTGGCTGCACTGGCTGTGTGAAGGACTGACATCATGGTGGAGGAATCTACTTTTCAACAAATAGCCAGTGGAGAGGCGGCGGGGGGGGGGGGGGGGGGACCTCATTTTGTGCTCCCTTTGACTTCAGTTCTCATGCATGTGTGTACATGCTTTTGATTTGTGTATAAGAGGAGAAGAGAGAGGTGCATGATGTGCTGTGTTCTCTCCTTTCGTCAACATGCCTCACGACAAAATGTAAACGGTGCTGATTAGACTCATGTGGGTGAGCTCTTTACATTAAGATGTAGATCAGACCTATATAACTGTGAAAGTCTGCTCTGAGACTGTACTCTATTATGTCTCTGGTCTTGCTTAAATTGAGACATCACAGAGGAACCTTATATATATAGAACTGATTGTGGATTTTCACTTTAATGTGTCTTAATACCCCAATCTGTGAGCAGTTTCCAGTATCCAAAATCACATATCCGCATTTCAGTGTAGAGAATGTTGGTGAGTCTACACGATCTCCAATTGATAACCAAACAAATGTAATATTTTGGTAATTAAATAATGGTATAAGTCCCTTTTTTATATATTTCCAGGTTACAACTTTTCAAATATATGTGAAGCTTTCTGGTGTCATATATGATAGTAAACTAATCATCTTTGAACTGTTGATCAGACGTAACAAGGCATTTGAAGACATCAACACTTGTGATCTGAGAGATTATAATGGGTATTTGTGACTATTTTCTGATATTTTACAGACTAATTGATTAAGTGATCATGAAAATAGTCATTATTGGCTTCAACCTACATCAATACTAGCCAATAACAGTCCACATCATACACTGAATGCCTTTAGTTGCCAACAATAAGAGAGGTTGCAGAACTTGGTGGCCTGGACTTGCTTTTTTGTTTTTTTATTATATTTTTGGGGCCCCTTATAGTGGAAAAAATGACACACTCAGAATTAAGACACGCAAATAAAATAGTGGACAATAAATATTGTTCACTGTATAGTAAATAGGGAGTGACATAGCCCCTGTGTATGTTTACTGAAATAGTCACACTTCTGTACTTCCTTGGGGGAAGCTAGTCTTTACTTTTGGAAATCCAGTAAGTGTGTTTTTAGTTCACTACATAGCTGTGCACCTACATGCATAGTAAGAGCACTGCACATAAATAGCAGGGAGGAGGTTTGGGGGATGACTGGGTGTAGCATACTGTAGGATGTGGACAGCTGCAAGACTTACACCTGAACACCAGATGTGCACATGCTTACTACAACTGGGGGGTCTGCGTACACCGATTTGTACCTCTCAAGAATACTAGAAAATAAGATGGCGAGGTGACGACAGCAAGAAGAGCTCCTTTGTTTGTTGCATTTGACTGAAGAACAAGAAAGGGGTAAAAAAAAAGAAAAGAAAGCTTAATCAGAACGGGGCCAAGAATGGGGAACGTAGTACATAAACTACATGAAACACTTATTAATTATTTTCAGATATGGTCATTAAAAATGTTTCTATGTTGTGTTGGGAACATTGTCTTATGCACCTGAATTTTAATTAAAATAACTTCACCCAGTCTAATTATGTAGCCTGCGTACTATGTGCAGCAGTGATGAACCAGGTCACCATACTGAAGTACAACAGAGCAGCTGTGACACTGGGTATATATTTCAACCCATAGAAGCTGGTGCTGCTCTGCTGCTTTTTCCCACTTCCAAAATATGGTGTGAAGTTTCTCTTTGAATGAATTTAAATTTGGTTGCTGCTAAATGAGCTTTGGTCTGAAATCTTGTTACTCTCTAAATGTGCAGGTGACAGAATCTTTTAAAAGCACAAGTGGTTAATATGCCGTATATCACTTGTCATTAATCTTATGCATCATATGAAATCTTCCATACTTATACTGTACATACTGAAAACCTTCAGAATATATCATGCTTTTCAGTCCATATTCTCAATTTCATAGCTGTTTCTTTTGGCCTTTAGTATATCCTTTAAGCTCTTTATGCATGTTGCTGTGATTGACACATTTAGTACTCCTAACAACCGCCGACACGCCTCAGCAACCATCTGTCACTCAAGGCCCCCTGTCGCCACAGTAACAGGGGTCTAGAGAGGGGAGGGGACCAATAGAAAAGACACATCCATGACAACCTGTCACCCCTAGCAACCTCACCTGCCCCCTGCATATCCCTTTCCCTTCATAGCAAACCTTCCTCTATTACTTTTTTTTTTAAACTTTTGAGCATTAGAGGACATCTAAAAGAGATGTCCAGTCGCAGAATTTTTTTTGGTTTTCAGCTGATACCAAATTGCAAAATTCACAAATTCAAATCAGCAAAAGTGGGAAAAGAGAAAAAAAAGTCATGCAGTCCTTTAATCTACACATGTAATTTTGGTAATGTAAACAAACAAATACATTATTCAGACATGAACACCTAATGCTTTCTGAACAGATAGGAACAGAATCCATTTATTTTTGGCTTGTTTTGTCATGAATAACATTTCATTCGTTTTCACCGGATTAGTTGTACTATACAGGAAAGATTCTCGGCTACAGCGCAGGTAATGGTTATTTTAAGCTCATGATCTGATATTGAATCCTGGCACCTTGCTGGGTTTGACAGTAGTGAGAAAGCTAACAAGTCGAAGTTACAGGATCGTCTTATAAGTGCATACAAAATTGGAGACAGAGAAGTCTTCACATTTGTGTCAGTAGCTTTCTCTTTTTTCCCCATATAAGTACAGTTCATGCTTAAGTTAATATGGCCTTTTATTTTTAGTTAATATCCTTTTCCTTTTTTATCATAGACACTTAGGACCACCTTTATATTCATCAATATGGCCCAAAACAAGTGTGTCGAGTGTGCTTTAGACTATTCACTTTCTCACGTTTTTTTTTTTTTTTTTTCGTTTTTCAAGGGCAGCAGGCAGGCAAGTTTAATCATCGAGGAACATGGTTAAAATATTATGTTTTACTGTAAATGTAATTCAGTATATGTTGTGGACAGCTGAACTTATACATCCTGTATATCTATGAGGAAAACAACAGTACACAGAAAACAAAGCATGACAGACAGCATTACAGGCAAATATGTTAGCACAGCATATGGAAATGTAATCAAATAGTTCTTAAACTGTTTCACTCTCAACCAAAGTGGTACAGCAACAGTCTTTATAGACAACACAAATATTACACATTTTATTTCTATGGGAAGGAAAGGCTGCGTTGGAAATATGCATTCAAAATGTATTCATATAACATATATTTCCAGAATACTATAAGGCCATCTTAAGTTTATTTTGCATTTTTTTATTGATTCTGCAGTCAGGTAAAGATGGTACCATATGAGATGTGAGCCTGTTCTTGCACTTCTTTCTAACATCATCATTTTGTGTATGTTGTCATTATATCAGCCTCCAAAGTCATTTAGTGAATCGGTGTTTCAAAGAGATCCCCGAAGCAAAAACATTAATCAAAATGACAAATTCAGAATTTAAAAGGTGTATTTCATGTAAGGCACCTCAGCCATGAATGGAAGGAAGGAATTCATTTGTGGGAAACTCCTAATGTACCACACAGTATCAACTGTAACAACTTGCACATAAAAACATAATCAAAAATACATTTAATGTGTGATATAGATGATGCGATCCACATGATAACCATCAGGTGGAATGTCATGTTTCCTACTGCTTATTGCCATCTTTTTATCTGCTGCAGGATAATGATGTAATAGCTTCATCATAGCTTAATGCGATAAGATGTTCAAGGTTGTTAATTTACGGGGTAACTGTGTAATTGTCTGCCTGAGTTCTCCCAGTATGGAGCTTAGCAACTGATCAATATCACAAGTAAAGCTTTAATATTCACATTATCAGGCAGTTATCATATTCTGTGAGTTATGCAGTTGTCAGCTCCGTTGTTAAAGCTACTACATTATAAATTAAGCTGTTTAAACTTTGGAAAGCTTTATTTTGTCGGTACATCCAAATACTAATTCTTCTCCCTCCTCTGTTCTCTCCCTTTCTGCCTTTTTTCACATCTCCCGCTTCGACACTTTGGATCCTCAATCAGGTAAGACATCCATCCTTTTCACAACTCTGCCGTTGAACAGCTTGCATATTTAACAAGCTCTGCTGTATGTATGTGTTTATTTTTCACATAGCCACTGTTTCGCAGCTCAGATGGAAATGAGTCTTATGAATATGCATGTTATCCCCCAAGCTTTCTGTACTAAAGCTTGCTGTCGCTACTCCTTCTCGTCTCCTTCTGTCTTTCTCTCTCGCTGTCATTGCCTCTTTCTCAATCGTTCACTCAGTCAAACACCCTCGCTGCAGGAGCGTGACATGAAGTTGTGAAAGTACATTGTGGAATATAATCACAAAGAATATTCAATGTGAAGATGAAAGTTTATATGACATTGTGCAAAAGTCTAAAGGACAGATTAAAGATAACTGTGTGTGTTTGTGTATATGTGTGAACAGTGATAATTCACTTTGACAGGTCTCCGCTGTGTAACAGTTATTCTGTTACCTTGCAGTTCCTTGTAGGTTTACACACAAATTACCATTAGGACAAATGTTACACACATTCACACGTTTTTTTTTTTTTTTTAAGACTGACGACTGCAAATGAGGTTTTGTGAAGTGGGAAAAAAACAAAAACTAAGCTTGTCAGTGAAGATTTGTGCACAGCTAAATACACATTTACACATTTCCATGCACAAATCCACGATGTCGGCTCTCTCAAGTCCAAAACTTGATCTGAATTTGAATGTGTAAATAAGACCAAGAATCGGACTCACTTTCAGTACTCAACAGGCTTCAATTATATGAGCACAATTTGGTCTGTATTCAGGGGGTGTTGAGGGTTGATACGAACCTGTCTGTAAGTGAGGTATCACACAAGAACAATGCAAGGTTGTTTATTTTTAGTTTATGTTTAATACAGTATATGAAATACAGTTCAATAAGGAGAGATCGAATGAAAGTGTATAGCAACATTTATTGAGATTAACAGCATAAAAAGGACTTTGGTCATTGGATTCAATTGACATGATGCACTATCATTAAGGACGACACAACTTGCATATATGCATGTTTCCAGGTCTATATTATTACTGCTATTTACTCGAAATATAAACTTCTCAAATATATCCGCATAAGTTAGAGCCTGAATTTGATATGAAATATGTGGACAACGTGAACAACCTATGGAGCAACCTTAACAACAACCTTAACAACAAAGCAGCATTTTACATATGTTCGCCTCATGTTATGGAACTTTGAACATGTTTAACATAGACATCAAACATTATAGCAGCATATCATATAGCATATTATGTCCCTTTTTAACCATAAGCCCATGAAATTAAGAGTTAAGTGGAGTAAAGCAACACATGGAAGACAGAGCCTCTCAGTTAAATCTCCACAATCATCCTAATAGACAAGGTGGTGATGGGGAGCAATGACGTAAACACAGTGGTCCAAAGACTGGCTGACTCGAAGAACGCAGGCAGATATGGTGATGTCAGAGTTGTGAATTAAAGGGATTTTGACAGCGTGGGAAAGATCCTCTTTATTGAACTTCTGTCAAAGTGTGAAAGAACAAAATAACAAGCTGACCCTTGCTAAAACTTTCCAACTGGGAGTAAGTCAGAAAGACCAACGACGCACATGATTTACACTGATTACTGAGTTCAGTGTTCATGCTGCTTCAAGAAGTGACTAATGAAAGAAAAAGACCCAGGATATGTGTGTGTGTGTGTGTGTGTGTGTGTGTGAGACGATGTGTGAAGCAGTGGGTGATATTTTATAAATAGCAGTTATTAAGTTGTTATTGGCTCTTACTGTGATTCTGACGTAGGAAGTAATCCCTGCAGGTTGCAGCATGAGAAATTAACAAAAATATCAGTTACTAGGAGAGTATTTATGTATTTTTTCATTTTCCCTTACACGTCATTTCTATTTTAGGTGTTTGTCATTTGCTTTATCTTATTCTGTCTGTTCCATTTTGTCTGTTCGTGCACATTTCAGCATATTTTGGTTTATTTATTGGAGTCTCAGTAGGTTGTCTGTTAGTCATCCTGTGTTACAGTTTGCTCCTGAAAAAGAAATTCTGACATTTAATGATACTTTATTGAGCACATGTATGCTCCTTAGATGAACCTGTTTTTATCCTGGAGACACCATGATCCTTTCTATAAGGTGAGAAGAAAAAGTCAGGAAAAAGAGGGGGAGGAAGATGACTGATAGGTGAGGAGGGAAGGGTGGCACCTCAGCTGAATTGGAGTGATGTGCCGAGAAAGCGAAGGAGGAGAGACATGGAGGAGGAGGAGGAGGAACGAGGGAGGGATGGAGAGGTGAAGACAAGGTTCAGATGAATGAACTCCTGCGTTCCGCTGGCTAGACTTGTGTTAGTGTGTGTGTGTGTGTGTGTGTGTGTGTGTGTGTGTTTCAGTGTATCTAAGCTTATGCACAGTGAGTGGTGTTATGTTTCTTGTCTTCCTACTTCTCAGAAACTGCCAGTGTGTGTGTGTGTATCTTCACTCACTTAACCTGAGATGTGTGTTGTATCCTGAATTATAGATGGAAAGTGAATCAATAGTGTGCTGAATTACTGCCAGACAGTCTGCGTATGTGTTTGGTGTGTATGTGTGTGCCTGTGTGCATGAATGTAATTGTATTTGACATCATTTTTGTTTTACATTTTGTATTTTTAAATACATATTTACCATTTGCATTTTTGTTGGTTTGTTTGGGGATCTTATTTTCATGCATTCAAAAGTATTTTAACTCAAAGGGGACATGTTATGCACATTTCCTGGTCTATATTTTTAAGCTGGGCCTCTACTGGAATATTTTTGCATGATTAACAGTTCAAAAAACTTAGTTATTTCATACTGTCCCTTTCTGCAGCCCCTCAGTTCAGCTGTTGTCTGAAACAGGCCGTTTTTGCCTCCTGTCTCTTTAAGCACTCCCTCACCGATGAGCCCACTCTGTTCATTGGTTAATGTGGTGAAGGAGGGTTCCCACACTGGTAGGGATGGAGTGATTTTCGATCGGATCGTCTATCGGCGATCGAAGGGAGGATCGTGATTTTTTTTTTCAAATGGCGATCTTTTAATAATTTACTGCTATTCGATGTTAAAGAAATAATCTCTACAACCTGCGCCCTACTGTGTACTTGAAAATGTTTCTGGTGGAGCAACACGTCTGAATACAGAGCCCTTTGATCGGTGCAACTGAGGACTGAATATTAAACCCTTAATTACAACCCTGTTGCGTCTTTTTTTTCCTTCTCACTTTTTCCGGAGGTCCGCGCCACGGACGCCATCTCTCTTTTTCACGTCTCCTCTGTTCTTCATATTCTTGCTTGCTTACCAAACACTTTTCTCTGTGCGCCACAAGTGGTGTGCTATATTATCTTTCTTTTTAATCACAAAATATAATAATTCACGCGTACATTTGAACAACAAGTAACTTTTACTTTTACACGGCACATTTAAATCGAGAGATCAGCCTGCGTAAATGAAATGCTCCTCACACAAATAACCAAAACAAAATACAATTTTGAGTCACAGACACTTTTGTCTTACATAGACTTAATAAATAAGTAAATAAATAAGCGACTGCTAACAGCTGTCAACATAGTTCACTTCAAAAAAATAAAGAGCCTACAGCCTGGAAATTATTCACCAACAGGCTGTGGCGCGAAACCTACTTTTAGTCTATATTTCTAAATAAATAATAGGCTGTAATAAACGAAATAATGTGCAAACAAAAAAGCTCAGCACAAGGGTAGATTGTTTTACAAAAATATAAATGCTACCAACATTAAATCACTCCAAAATAATAGGCCTATTTAGGTTTGTCTATCATTAGACATTATTTCGAACAAACTTAAAGCTTAAAACAAAACATTAAGCAATAAAACACTGCAGCCTACTGTACGAAAACAAGTGAAAATAAAAAATATATTTTGCTTACTTTTGCTTACAAATTATTTGACAAGAAGACAAGCATGTTGACTTTGTCTGGCTTTAGCAGACTGCGGTACCGGGTTACAACATTCCCCGCTTTACTGAAAATGCGCTCCGAAGGCGTGCTAGTCGCGGGAATGCACAAATATTTCTGTGCCATTTTTGCCATGAAGGGAAAGCGGCTTTCGTTCCTCCTCCACCATTCAAGGGCATTGGTTTCTCCATCAGCTACCTCTTCTTGGAGGTAATTTGCCATTTCAGCGTGCGCTCGCTGCTCCGGCGTTGCAACGACAGCAGGCTTGACTGTGCCAAGAAGACTGCCCAGTGTTTTTTTCTTTTTGGTTGGCTGGGTGGTTCCTGCATCTTCCTCATCTGTGACTCTCACAGGTGGCCTGGGGGTGTCCCTCTTCCAGAACAGCACCATTTCATCCTCCAGCTGGCATCTGATATAGTCCAGGTCGGCAGCACTCATGTGACGGGCCTTGTACCGCGGGTCAAGGAGGCTAGCTGTGCGCATTAACTGGATGGTCTTGTCGTTGTCGTATCTGTTGTCGAGCTGTTCCAGGATTGTTCGTTTTATATCTGCCGTCAGTTTGACATCAGTGTCTTTCTCCTTGAGGGTATCTTTCATCAAGTGCAGCAGAGGCAGCAACGATGAAATGGTGACGTCACGCTCACTCGACATAATGTCTGTAAATTCAGATACAGACTTCAGTCCCTCTTTGACAGCCTCCAGCACGCTTACATCTTGCCAGCTTATGGTTGGTAGTGTGCGCCGGCTCCTGTCGTCGGCAAAAACCCTTCTGATGTAAGGCAGCAGGGCCAGGATCCTCTCTGTCATTGCATACTTGCTGCCCCAGCGCGTTGCGCAATCCTGTTTTACAAGGGAAAACATAATGGGGAAATATGGTAATTGGCTACGTAAGAGCAAATAGGCGTATTGATACTTTCTAAATGCCCTGTCCCCTGTGTAAAAGTTTTTTAGCTATTTGTTTTTGTATGTAGACGTAGACATAATGATCAAAATAGCCTATATGTTTTATCATTGGTTATTCATTTACATTAGCCTATTTTTATTTTTTGAATGACAATACTCCACGCTGGCGAGCAATGGTGTATAATTTTAAACAGAAAAACACCAGATGGAAACAGTTTGCTATCGCTTGGTTTAAAAAAACGGCTATGTTTGTAGCAGTGTAAAAGCCACAATTTGGCTACTTTTGTTTGTATTTGTATTTTTTAGGCTATGTTATACTTACAGTTATCAAAGAAAGCGGTTTCTTTATCCCCTGTTGCTCTTGTTCTTTCCTGAGTTGTTGCCGCCTTTGCCAGCTGTGCGAAAAGGCTCCGTTTATTTGGCGACACACGCCAAAAGCCCGCTCCGTTTTGGCTTTCTCTTTATTTAAGGCATTGTTGACGGCCAAGTTCAAATTATGCCCGAAACAGCTGATCCATGGCCACTTCAGATCACGAACAGCTGCAACGATGTTGGCTCCGTTGTCGCTTGTGATGCAGGCCACTTTCTCCTCTCCTACTCCCCATGCTTGCAACCCATCCTGGAGTGCTTCAGCGAGCACCGCTGCGGTATGACTCTCCGGTGCAAAAGCTGTCTCAAGACATTTGGATTTTAATGTCCAATCTTTGGAAACATAGTGAGCGGTTATGGACATATAGGGAGACATGTTTATGCTCGACCACATGTCGGTTGTCAGAGCAACGAAGTTGGCCTCTTTTAATTCGCTGGTAATTTCCCCTCTCAGCTGATTATATAGTTTCGGTATTGCGGTCTCCGAGAAATATTTCCTGCCAGGCGGCTCATATTGCGCATCCAGTGTAGCTAGCATATTCTTGAAACTTTCTCTCTCAACCGTCTGAAATGGGACGGACTCCTTCGCCAGATATCTTGCAACAGCCGTTGTACACTGGGCCCATCTTTCGCTGCTTTGATTGTATTTTATTGATTTTGCAAAAGCTGCCGATATTGAGGGCTGCCGAGACGCATTTGTGCTTAATCGGGTTGCAGCACTTGATGTAGCAGCGCTGGTTGGGGGCAGTTTTGCGGCCTCGGAGGGGGGATTAACTCGTACGTGCCCAAATAAAATTGTTGTCTGCTTATCCTTCACAGGCACACATTTTTTGCATATTGTGCAAATAGGTTGCGTTAGGTCTTTAGGCTCACCGTTGACATCCGGGTAAAACTTAAAATGTGCCCAAATAGCCTATTTCGCGTTCTTTTTTGGCACCAAATTGCTTTCGGCCATGTTAGCGCCAGGCGAGTTTCTTTTTTTTTTTTTCTTTTTTTTTTTAAGCTGACGTAACTGCGCCCGCCCCCTCAGCCGATCGGATCGCCTATCAGCGATCGCCAGTGACTACGATCGGATGATCTGAAAATAGGGACGATTTCCCATCCCTACACACTGGGCCTCCAACCCCAGACAACTGCACTAACCGCTCAGCCAAAGGGTGAACCCGCTAGCCATCATGTCTAGTCTTCAGTGGTTGTTACTCTATAGAGGGCACGGGGCTGCACCGTGACATTACCGCAAAGTCTACCAGCTCCCTCACACCTCTGCGCTTTAACCTTCCAGCTCTTTCATGCCACTGACACCAAATGTAGCAAAGTAGGGTTACCATACCACATCTAGTGAACCGTTGTCTCTAAATGGCACAAGCCAGTTAGATTCTGGAAACTGCATCTCAGCTGACATCTGGCGGCTCAGGAGGCTACGTCAACAATCTACGACACAAACTGTAGTATTTCGTTACTTGTTCTTGTTTTCCATGCAAAACATCAACTTCTCAAAAACATGTTTGAGCCCGAATCTTATCTGAAATATGAAAGTGGACTATGCAAACACCACATGGAAAAAAACTTAACAACAGCTCTTTGAAAAAAAAATGTCTACATACATTAATCGGAGGTTTTGGAAATTTGACCATGTTTAACATAGACGTCTGACATCATGCCAGTATATAAATCACAGAAAATCCTTAAAAGCATATCTGTTCTTTAAGTTCTTTTTTAAAAATCTGCAAATGTACGTCATCTTAACACACAGGTAATACTTTTGCGTCAGATTGAGCATAAATGTGTGTGTGTGTGTTTTGAGTGTCTGCTCCAATAAAACAGCACAGCATGATAAAATGCCACTCTTGCAGCAGAGTGGAAAAAGACCTCTGAAGAGTTACTGTGCTATTACCACACACACACACACACACACACACACACACACAAACACACTCACTTACACAAACACACGCACACTCTGAGGCAAAAAAGTTGTAATGGCCCAGTGCCCCTCCAAGGACAGATGAGCAAGAGAAGTAAGAGCAAAGTAATCACAGTTAAAGAGAGAGTGTCTGTAGAGAGGCGAATAGATGGACTACAGGGGACAGAGAATGGTTTGGTGCTAGAAAAATGGATGGGGATATGAGTGGAGTCGAACGTCCTGTCCCATCTACCATCCTTCACACACACACACACACACACACACACACACACACACACACACACACACACACACACACACACACACACTGGCTCGGCGTGGGAATGTTAGTGTTGCCGAGCAATAGGGTTGACAGATGAGTGAATCCAGCATACGGGATGTGTTCCAGTACTCCAAACAAGACCATTTAGTCCCTTTAATTCCTTATTTCCCTCAAAGCTCACTTAACCTGAAGCTCCTTGACATCCCCTACCCAGTATGCAAATGTTTCCTTTGAAGTGAGACATCAAAAATTGAGTCACAGCTTTCAACAGTCGGTACACACATTAATACCCATGCAGTGTATTGAATTTAAACGAAATATTTTCAGCTGTTTTTGTTATTCATTTAAATGTATTTCTATTAATTATTTTAAGGCTAAGAAATCATAAAACATTTTTGACAGTGACAAACAGCTTCCACTCTGCCTCACTGTGTGTTAATATGTTGTGGGTGTGTTGTTTGTTTGTTTCAGCTCAGCTTTTATTTCCATTTTTTGCACATAAGAAAAAAAGGTATCTACATCTGCATATTAATTAAATTGTGGCTTCATTTGTAAACACTGCGTAGGCACAAAAGGGAGCCTGAGAGATGTATATGCACCTCCTTTAACAGAAAACAAACTGGGCTCCATTTTTGTGCAGGTGCACAGCTCAAGAGTGCAACGTGAAGCGGGCGAGGCTCACTCAAGTTTTCTCTTCACCTGCACTTTGCTTCACATAGCCCTACAATGACTTTTAACCAGTAGATCTTTGGGATGCCAAATAAAATCATGCAGTGCTACTCTGATAAAGCACCATCAAAGTCACCAGGGAGCAAGAATTCATCTCAAAAGGTGACATCCAAGCTTGGCAGCATACTGGGAGACAATGTGTTCAAACTTGAAAGCCTGCACATGCACCAAACCAGAATATTCATCTTCTATAAAAAAAAAAAAAAAACCCTCCACTGGAATCCCGTGCTGCTTTTAAAGGAGATGAAAGGAGTTGATGTGATTGTCCATGGATCTCATTGCTGCCGACACATTTGTCTATGATAATGTATTCTTTTAAATCCCAGCCAGTATCCAAGTGTGCCACAGGTGCACCAGGCACCTCTTCTACAGCATGCCTGATGTCAGTAGAGAGCGGCACTTTGCTTTGACTTTGTGCCTCTGAACTCCTACATTGCATGAATGTCTACTTAACCAGAAACAGACCTTAAGCACAGTGGTACATTTATCCAGTGATTGATGTTGATTCTAGTGCCAATTATATCCCTAAGGTTGATCCAATCACCCGCAAAGTAATGTCCACTGGCTGCCTTTTTGAGATTGATATCCTGTCTACATCGGCAGAATAGTGAAAAGCAACAGAGCAGGTTGATTTATGGTTGATTAGAACCGGTTCTTAGGATGTGTTATCCAAACATGCCGAAAATCAAATGTGTTAATAGTTTTTCCAAATGGCTTTGCTCAGACGAAGAGAAAAGCTGACAGACACAGAGAGGAGAAGGATTTGGGGGGAGAAGCGATATCAGTTAAATACAGGGATATTTTCAAGCAGTCTCTCCTGGAAGACATTCATAGTGTTTCACTTGTTTGTTTATATGAAGTGGCAGAAATAATTGTGTTTAGACTGAAGTTAAAACCCTGACTCCTTTCTCACCGCCACACCTGGCCAATCTCTGTGGTGAAGTGATGTGGGTGTTAAAATTGGCTTGTCTGTTTTGGTAAGTTGCAGAAATGACAAGCATGTTTGAAGGGATCATCGAAAATGGAAGAGTTTAAGACTTAAATGATTCTTTGAGTACCACCTGTACTCAAAGACAGCTGTATTGATTAAAATAGAAGCATTTTTGATGGTAAAGTTAAATGTTAATATTGTTCGATATTAAATTGCAATGGATATCCTGGCAGAAACAATGTCTTTGAAGTGTGTGGTGGGGATTGTGCTTCACGCTCGAGGAACAGCCTGTTTATTTTCAGCAGCTTCATCAACTGTCAGACCTGAATCTCTTGCCCTCCGAGGAACAACACTAACGATGTGGCAGTTTTCAGTTATAAAAGTGAGACACTTGTTAAAGGCGGGGAGCGTCAGTGATTGTTGACCCCAACCAGACACCACTACAGCTCAGTCTGCCAATACACATGTAGCATCATCCTTCATGGTGTCAGTTTTGATATGCAACTGCTTCACTGCAGTTTCCAGAATAGTCTCTCTCTCTCTCTCTCTCTCTAACCTATTCTCTCGGGAAAGTAGCTGTACATTAAAACAGAGAACAGAGATAAACCAGTGGTCACACCAGAACTATGACCACCAAACAATAAAGCCTCAGGCTGAGCAACAGACACCTCTATTTCACACTCCATGAAGTTTTTCCTATTGATTCACAGTCTTTTCTATTCGTCCTTTTTATGAATGAATTTGACTTACACATATAAATAGATTTATAAGTGTATCAATTTGACCAATGGCCATTGTATTAGCACTTATTGTTGTAGTAGTTTAGTGTTCAGATATTTGTATGAATTGATTTTGCAGATTTCTTCAGTCTGTGGAATCTGTGCACACTTTAGTAAATGATACTGCTGGTAGAAACACTTGCTGTTGTGACCTTTTTGAAGCAGATAGAGGGACATTATTAAAGTGTTACGGGGAAAGGTTTTAGTGGAAGTGAAGTAAAAGGAGGCAGTCATTGTTATGTCTCTGCTGGTTGTACATGAGATGGACACGATCTCCTAAATCAGATACTGCTAAAAGACAAAATGCAGAACACAAGCTTGATCTGTCAAGAAAACCTGAACAGGTTTGCTGTGGTTGAGGTCACATACATGATGCTAAATGTTTCTCTCTGGCAAAGCTTATATATTATAAAACTGTAGTTAAAGATCACAAGGTGAGCTTCATTAACCATCTCATATCAGACAGTTATTATTTTCTACCGTAGGACTATTTCTCCCTCATGCCAGCTACAGTGTGTAGAGGAATAAACAATAATTATGGGGACATTTTAAACATTAATTTCAATATATAGTTTATTATTTATATATTTTGAGTCTGCAGTTTTCCATGTTTAAAAAAAAAAAAGTATTAGTAATGTTTTTTGTTAAATGTGAGCTTTTGCTGCTAGATAACAAAAAAGTCAGTGAAGGCACAAAAGCCTATTTTGTATTTGTAGTCTACATATAAAAATGAATGTATTTTATGAAGTATTGACTTTAATAAGATAAGTAAATTGACCAACACTAATACCATAATTTTCTTTTTCAGTCCACTACCTTTCTATTTAAAAGTGTTTGTAATATATTTAGTTCTTCCTTTGGGAAAGCTCTACGAACTGACTCCATGTAATATGAGGTAAATAAAATCCACACATCAAAGCTTTTGTCTTTATTATGCAGGCCACAAGGGATTGCAGTAGCTGCATACATATTTTGCAGCTTGCTTGGATGACATTATTAACTCATCCCAAAGCGCAGTGAAACACCAGTAATTGTCTCTTAAGAAGAGTGTTGTCAAGTTGAATTAAAGTCCTTATTAAACTTAATGCTATATTGTTAAAATAATGATCTGCTGGTTCGTATTCAGGTTATTTTATTTAAATTCAGACATAATACTTGCCCTGCACACTTATTGTTAATCCAAACAGGTGTTTTCACTTATTGGCTGATTAGACCTCCTCTGAGGACGGTGTGGGCGTGTACAGACTTTGTTTGATTGACAGCCTCCTCGCTCTCCTGTTAGCTTGTTGCACCTGTTGCACAGGACTAATGACCCTGTTAACATTCTTCTTAATACGTGGAGTCCAATGACCTTAAGGAGATGGAGGCCTGTCGCAAATGAATACCCTACTGACTTTTTTAAAATGTAGTTCTGTATTCACTATACTATAAATGTAAATGAGCCCAGCAGTATTTTGTTTGATTTGCATAAAGAGCTGATGCCAGACGGTTTTGTCTGAGAAACAACAGAGCTAAAAAAAAGTGTTTTTTTGCTGCTGATTTGAGAATAGTGGTTGAAGAAAAGACACACCTAGATCTGCAAGCATGTATTCATCCCACAATAGTCAATCAGTGATTGAATGAGAAAAATCAGAGGGAGACTTTGGTAAAACTTTAAAACTGATAGGATTGTTGTTTCAGTAGACCGATGTAACAGTCTTCTTATTAACAATAACTGGCTGCTCCAATCATATCAGAAAATAATAGGAGGAGGGAAACAGAAAGATAAAGTCGTGTGAAAAATAACAGATTGTTTCCTTCCTGCTCTTTTGTCCTGTGTGTGTGTGTGTGTGTGTGTGTGTGTGTGTGTGTGTGTGTGTGTGTGTGTGTGTGTGTGTGTGTGTGTGTGTGTGTGTGTGTGTGTGTGTGTGTGTGTGTGTGTGTGTGTGTGTGTGTGTGTCCGCTAAAACAGTGCCAAAGATTTTACACCTCCTTTTCCCAGACGTTAAATTTAAGACAGTTTCCTCTGCGGCAGTGGTCAGTGACTGGTGATAAACACCTTAAAATACACACTGCTTGAGCCCAAACACACAATTTTCAGCAACACTACTTTTCTTCCAATTTATCCAGAACAAAACCTCAGTGCAGTACTTTAGTAAATAAGGAGAAGCGCAACTCGAGTTTGGGGCTTTGCTCTGCTGACATGATATTTATTGATGTGACCTACCAGATAGCAACAGATATCTTCTGACAAATAATACGCATTACTAAGACAGGAGACGGTCAGTTGATGTACTTTGTAAAAGGATGTTTTAAAGGACATCACATCTGTAAATAGATAATTCAGATGAAATTAATCAAATGAACAGCTGATCCTATTAGGCACAAAGTATTATATTAAGTTCTTTAATAGTAGGTTAATGTTATTTTTTTCCGAACCAAAACAAACAGCTACTTCAGTTCACTTTGCTTCCTTTGTTGTACAGTATATTAGAATGTCTGATTTACTTCAATAATATCTTTAATAATGTCAAAGATTAAACTAGGGTGTTACAGTTGTAAATGGTCTCATTATTTCGAAAAGCAATGTTAACTTTTTGCATCACATTTAGTTCATGTTGTTTTACATTCACATGCCATGTTATCTACTATGGGCATATCCACATCTGAGAGGGAAAGGTCTCCAGTTATTAGGAAACATGTCTTCAGCCTCAGATTACCACAGCTGCTCCAAAGAGAAGAGCTTTCAATTTAAAATACTAATATTGGCATCCATTAACTCATAGAATCACATAATCACAACATTACTTTAAAAGTCAGGTCAAGACCATTAATGCTTGTGAAATCAGTACTTTTCACAGTCTGGTATGAAAGATGAAGACATGAACTAAATAAGTGAGATCACTGCAGATGAACAAGGATAAGCGCGGTAGATGTTGTAGTGTGTTGTTGCAGCAGATAAAACTGCTTCAAATTGACTCTCTCATACACAGAGCTGAGGGTGGCCATTAATTATTGATTTAATAAGCTCAGTATGAGCGACTGTGTGATATACAGAATTTAATCCTGTTATGAGGGTGTGAATGCATATATGCCTGTTAACTGTTTAATCGTGTTATGTGTCTAAAAAATGAGAAGGAAGCTCTTGTGTATATGCATTTTAGGGCAGGAACTAATTATTATTTTTATTGTCAATTATTCTACCAATTGCTTTGTCCCAAATGTCCCAAAGTACAAATTGACTCATTTAAATGTCAAGTTTTGTCAAAATAACCGTCCATAACTTAGAAGCTGAGAAAATATAAATTTGTGGCCTTTTTGCTTAAAAATACTTAAACGTAGTTGACGTATGTTTTGTGTGTTCTCTTTTCTCCTCTCAGTTCAAACAGGTAATTGTGTTTAACACTGATGCCAAGCATAAAAAACAACTGTACTGTACCCTTCAACGTTAAATGACAGACATAGTATTGTAGTGTGAAACCATTTTAAAGGTTTCAGTGTTTGATGTGTTCTGAAAGAACAATGTAATAATACAAGTGTTGCAGTATTAATTATAGCTGAAGATCTGATGAGAGGTGAGAACATATTCTGATCTATAGTCTGATGGTATAATAGTTTCCTGATTATTGATGGTTACATGGTGGTTATACAAGTTTGCTGTGAAATTAAAGTTAACAATAAATTAATCTAATTTCAGGGAGGTAGTGACAGACTCAAACATAACAAGAAGGAAACAAAAAACAGTCATCTCTCAACCAATAAACCCAGCTGTATATCAGTATCAAAATCTGTCAACTTCTGAAGGTTCAGGCTTAATGATAAGGCTGGCGATTTTCTATATTTTTCTTACTGTCAAAAAATCTACTGCCAAACCAACAATGAACTCATCCTACTGATATATCATATTCTTCTGTGCCGTAGACTTCCATTCTTGTACAAAAACTATTAAAAACACATCAATGAGCCACACCGCTGCATTAGGTGACACGCTGTTTTACCGTGAAGAGTTTGAGCATGTTAGCTTGTTTAGAAATGGTTCCAAAGACTAATAATAGTGATCACTACTCCAGAGAGTAGTTCTGTGTAAGGCAAACGCCACTGCGCATGTTTACAGAGCTTCGCTGGCTTGTTCTGCTATCACAATGTCTTGAGTTTGTAAGCTACCAAATTGAACAATGTAAATTTCTCAAAGAACTAGTGAAGCTCTGTAAATTGAGTTCCTGCACATGTTGCCTTTGCCTTATGTGGAATACACACACACAACACCTGTAAGTAGGATCAGTTCATTGTTGGTTTGGCTCTGCACTTGAGATTTGTTGACAATAAGAAAAATATACAAAATCGCCAGCCAAATCCTTGGCCCGTATGGCTTGTTTTGTTTGGGCAGTGGATACAAGGACATAAGGGCAGTGGACACACACACACACACACACACACACACACATGCAAACCCCTTCTGTCCATTTCCACAAGCACTAATTACTGCACCACAGGGGTTAGAGAGCATTCCCCCTGTGTGTGTGTGTGTGTGTGTGTGTGTGTGTGTGTGTGTGTGTGTGTGTGTGTGTGTGTGTGTGTGTGTGTGTGTGTGTGTGTGTGTGTGTGTGTGTGTGTGTGTGTGTGTGTGTGTGTGTGTGTTTTTACTAATGATAGTATTGTGCTGGTATCAGGTACAGCGCTTAAAATTCTTTTTCACACATGGAAGATGCCATGATGTCCCGGCTTTGGTTTTTGCCATTTACACAATCCCATTTCAACTCTTTTCACACATGAAATGGCTATTCTGAACTGATTGTTTTTGCAGTTAAGGAAAACACTTATATAATGACACCATCAACAAAGAAGACTGGTCTCAGTTATCTTGCAGGCTGCTTCACTGATTGATTTTGAAACATATTTTTGCAGGAAAATGGCTGATTATTGCTTCAGCGTCTCACCTAGATAACAAGTCTCTTTGTTCACACGATCCAACAACAAATGGTCTTAATTATGTTGCCTTTCTTACACAGTCTGAAAGGAAGTACACAAGCCACCACAATCAAAATGAACAAGATTTAGAAGATACATTTCAGCTCTTATTTAATCGCTAATAGACTCATTTGCTTTTGATTCTGTAAAGCTGATTCGCTCAATTTTCATGCTGCATGACTTTGGCTTAAGTTAAAGTCGGAAACTTTGATTGTCTTTTGTATGTGTGCATTGCATTTTTCTAAGGCGTATTTCTAAGATTTGTTTGGGGGGGGGTTTTTGTCCCTGCATTCCTGAGGAAAAATAAATATTCAAGGTTAAGACAGCTTTAAATAGGCAGCTTTAAATCTCTTCCACAAAAAATGCAGCTGGAATTGGTTTATTCACAGTATTTCATTTACAAAATTGGATTTTCCTGTGCATAGGAAATGATGATGGAATGTTACATTTACTACACTGTTATCTAAAACATGTGGCACAAGTTATTAGAACACTTATAAACTGTGATAAAGGGCCTTTACAGTGCTATAAAGACACAGAGCAAAGCTGCAATAGTTACACAAGTAGCACAGCAGGTAGAACGAAAGAGGGAGACGAGGAAATTATGGGTGACAGAGCTTATACAGCCAGAGTAAGAAGTGAAAAATTGTGAAATAGATTGTGAGAGATGTGTAGAAAGGAATAAAGGAAGCAGATTTTTATATTCATTGTTCCCACGGGTCTTACAAATGTCTTGCAAGCAACTGAACTTGCAGGCTACATTTACTGCCCTAGACTATGTAGTGATTCTTATGAGGTATGTGTTTGGTGTGGACTGATACCAATAGTGTTGCACAAGGGACATATCATGCTCTTCCTGTTATTTATATACTGTTATAATGTCAGATGTCTTTGTTAAACATGGTCAAAGATCCAAGACTTGAGGTAAATGCATGTAGAAATGGCTGCTCTGATCGCTTCATTTGCAATGTTACCTCAACTTACACCTTGTAATGACATCATATTTTTTGCTCATGCTCACAAATGGCCGTCCCTTCTGTAGCCTTTGTTATTCATTCATATTCCGTATCGAATTCACAAACATGTCCTGATGTGTTTGAAAAGTTTCCATTTCTAGTAAAGAACAAGAAAAATAAGTGAAATCCGGCTATTAGTCTTTGTTTATGTTGCCTCCTGAGATGCTGGAAGTCAGCCATGACAAACTCAGACGGGGGTCTTGAAGGGACAATAAAACAACCTGTTTCAGACAGAGGCTGAACTGAGGGGCTGCTGTTAATCATGCAGAAATATTTCAGTTGAGCCCCAGAGTAATAATATAGACCTGGAAATGTGCATGATTCAAGTTTTTACAACCTGAAAAAGAAATGAGAGTTGGGGCAGAACTTCCTTGCAATGATAAATCTCTCAGGTAGATTTTGCAACATCACATCTACATTACGTTTGATCGCAATAACTAGCGTAATACAACATGAAACATAACTGGCCTGTTGTTTAAATTCAGGTGTGATCTTTCTCTTTTAAAATATAGACCTCCTGCTTGCAGCTTGACCCTCCTGCCACATGCTCAGAACAGAGAAAGACAGCAGCGTGACCCATGTTTTAGTTGACGCCCTCAGCAGAGAAAACTCAGCGACCTCCTCGTGAGAATCGAGCGGCAAACCCAGCAGTTCCCTCATGACGCCCTTCAGGAGCCTCTAGGTGTTCACCCAAGTCTGTTGGCCCAGGAGAAAAAGAGACAAAGAAAGAATTAAAGGGAGAGGGGTGAGACTTGAATAGAGAGAGGAGAAAATAGCGCGAGGGTGAGAGCATATAGAGGCATAGAAATAGAGAAAGTTCAACATGGGTGAGTTTTTTCCTTCAAGTGACTCAGATCAGATTTTTTTTTCATGGAAATATGAACAGACCAAATCAGATGAATGCCCCTAAATCTGATTCAAATCCAATCTCTGGATATGCAAACACTGTCACAACAGTCAGATAAGAATTCATGTGTTTGTTTTTTTTTACTTCTCATTTTTCTGTGCATATTGCCCGTCGTCATCATTCAGTGTCGACACCTCACAGCCCGGTGAAAATAAACACCTAGGAGAGCAACATGATGAAGTTTCAGTTGTTGGAGATATATGGAGAAGCTTGTGTTCAAACAAAACCTGAAGAATTGTATGCTAGCACAGCCATGTCATTTATGTTTATGATTTGACCTTTCGCATAAATGATGTTGACCATGTGACTCACATTTCAAGTAAATCTGCACGTGTGTCATTTTAGGACCTCAGCAGTGCAACATGAATGTGACCCACCAACACAAAATGGTTGGATCTGACAAAAAAAATTGTAATTAAGCATTAATGATAATATGAATGTAGCCCTATAGTCTCTTTTCATCCTCTTCACTCTTTTTCTCCCTTTCCCATATTTGAGATTAAATGGTTGCACACTTTGATTCATGTTTAATAGGCACAAACACCACTCTGGGGAAACACACACACCACCACCACCACCACCACTCCCTCCCCAGCCCGTTACTGCCCATCTGGGGTTTACATATGCCTTCACAAATAGAGGCACACACTTTGGAAATGCTTGCTCGGCATCAACTAGTTGTGTGGAATATTTGATATTATTTAAATGTGTAATGATCGCTTTGTTTTTTACAATGTAAGGCCACAAGGGTTTATGTTTTTTCTGTGGCTGTTCTTTGTAGTTTGGGTTAGACCATTCAGTTCTGATGAAAGGAAATATTCAATGCTACAGCATATGATAGTTTATACACTAGTCAGCCTCCAACTTTGTAGCAACAGTGTGTTTAAGTTCCTTTCTTGTTTCCAAGTTTGTTTTATCCACAAATAAATGGTTTTCCTAATTTGCTATGGAAAAATTTGACTGGCCTACACAGAGCAGGCTTTGTCGCTCAACATTGCTCCTCGTCTGTCAAATGTCTGTAACCGCCAGACTCTGAAATCTTGTGAAACTGCCTCCCACAAGAGTGCAGGATGTTATGGCAACAGATTACAGTAATTTAGGATTTTGGAACAATATATTGAGCAGTAGATTTCTGGCGTCTTTAATCTTCTATGACAGTAAACTGACATGCTTTGCTTGATTTTTTTAAATCCAAACAACTAATTGATTCATTTATAAAATAATCAACAAAATAATTGATAATTAAAATAATAATTTCTTCAGTATTTAGTGTTCAGGTAGCCCAATGGCCTAAGGTCCCTGCTTCAATGGCCATCCAGGGACCTTTTTGTATGTCATACATAAAAATGTTAAGAGGCCTATTTAATAGTGTACATTTACTGTAGTAACTGTTGTAACATTAGTGGTAGTATTAGTAGTAACAGTGAGAGCAGCAGGAAAACTGGATTTTTTGTTGTTTGGGTTTGCATGTGTTTGTCTGTATGTTTCCTTATATTGCGTCACCACTGATCTCTGAACAGTCAGGCAGTGGACCCCTTAGGCTTTTCTCTTCAGTGTTGCGTCTGGGGAGAATCAGTCTGCATGAAAGTGTATATAAAAATTGTGTGTTTGTCTGAAAGTGTGTTTTTGTGTGTGTGTGTGTTAATGGTAAACACCTTCTTCGGGAAATAAAGCAGTTGTTTGTCTTTTATGCATCTTCTCTTTTGTTGGCTGACGTGCTGCTGTTTATTTACCTGGATCCTCTATAGAATAAACTCCCTTTCAAGAGCATGTTCAGTATATTGAGTGTGTGCTGAGCACTGCAGTGTTTGTTTTCATGTGTGTGTTGGTGAATGTGAATATAAGGTGTGCTGTGATGATGAATAGGCTATCTATGTGTCACTGGTATAGAAATGTAGCTTTTTTGTTGTGCAGGTTTAAAACTATATAAGATTGTCTATTTGGGCCTTTTATGTGAAAAAGGAATATTTTGTGAGCCTGTTTTGCATATACAATTATGAACTAGATCCAGTTTGTTTAATGACATCTTAGTTGACCTTTTACTAAGCCTTCGTCTCCTTAGTTACTATCGCTAGGCAGATTAACAATGGCAGATTACTGCTTGAAATGATTAGTAATTATTTAAACAAGGGCTTGATTTCAGAAAAGAGGTAGACAAAAAGCAGGCTTCTCAGTGAGCACTGACATTGTTCGTTAAAATGATAACTGTTGCTGGCAGATTTTAACAGCTGTTGCTAGCTAGCCAATTAAGCTAACAATAGCTCCGTTAGCTTAATTGGCCTTATCTGGCTGATTTTTTTATTGTGTTAAGTCTGTGTTCGATGGCTACATAGTATGAAATCATGCTAAAGGACTGAGGCTAAAGCTGTATTTCATATAAGAAAAAAGTCCTCACCAGGTAATGATCAAAGTGATATGCATGTGACGCTGAATAAAGAAACAGCATTGTCCTCAAATCGAAATGTAGAGCTTATGCCTGCTTATTTTACATACTTTACATACTTGTTTGTACTCTTGAATGAGGTCACTGGAGTATAAACTTATCCAAATTCACTAAAGAGCAAGATGGAGCTGCTAACAAAAGTTCAAAACTAGCAGACTGGCCTCATATTAAAACCAGACAAAAAAAGTGATAGATCAATATGCAGATGCAGCGATCAGCTTTGCTCATCTCTGAAATGCGACAATCTACTGCTAGCAACATTATCAGTGTAGCAAAGGCTCCACCGTCTAATGTGAAATGTTGTTCCCCTTTAGTCTTGGAAAAAAGCATTGGTCACTGCTTCAGGAACTAAGTTTAGTTAATTGCAGTTTACATAGCAGACATATACTGTTTAATGCATTCCTTACACTTACACTCTTGTGTTTGTGGTTTTGTGAAGGATAAAAAAGTAGACTTCCCTTCATACTTTGAGACAAGTACCAAAGCTTGACAGCCAAGTCACAGTTGCTAACCTATGATTGTAAATGGATTAATTGAGAATGTATCAATTAGGAGACCTTTCACTTGAATTTCAATCCAGCATTTTGCTCATATTCTACACAAGTCACACACAAAAATCAGTTGGTGTAGGATATAGGGGTCATGCAGGTGGTCATAAGTTAGACACTACAGACCAGATTTTGATGAAACTTTAGGGAGTCATGAATCTCTCCACTCTGGCGTTTTTAAAATTACTATGTTTGGCCCAAGGTGGGAGCAGCAATTACCTGGCAAACATTTTAATAACCAGTCATATCTCACAAACTGCTGGGGGGAATAAAATGAAACTTGGAGCACATATCCAACTATCCAAGCTCTCCAAATTTGTCTCCAGGGCCAACAGTTTGCAACATATTGAATTTCCCACTGTTTTGAGTTACTTCAAAACCAGTTTGCCCTCTAGGTTGTTTTTTAATATTAATTTACTGATGACTGCAGGAGTCAGTACTTCATTTACGCCTCTTCAATATAGGACAGCACAAATGTTAAAATGAAAAGAATAGAGAACAAACACATGCAATGTATTTTTTATTGTCAGATACCAGACTTGAAACTGACTTGTTCCACATATGCACAAAGGCGCCCTTTCCTTTCATAGGAAGAACATAATGAAACACCATTTCACAGGAAATCACACAATTGTCAACCCCAAGGTTTGTGAGGTGTAGTTATCTGCAATCATTTCCGCACAGTGACACTAATGCTAGACAGCAGTGCTTTAATCCTTTGTAGGGGTTTTTAAAATGCACGTAATGCTGCTCTATGTAATATTTTTATTTAATACAATACACCTGTCACTTGGGCCTTTTATGTTAATCGCCAGTGGGGCAGCTGTACTGAAGAGAGGCTTTGTCCTCAGTGGTTTCTGGTTTAGGGGGAGATAAGTGACAGGTAATAACATGTGCCCACTGAGACAATAAGCTGACATTTAACAGCAAAATACAGAAGTTTCTAACAGCAGCATGTGATTGGAAAAAACATATTAACTTACTTGATTTTAGATCGATGACCTGGAAATTCAGACTTCAACCTGACTGTTATTTCAGGCCGCCAGCCCACATAAAATGACCTTTCGCTAGGCCCCTCCCTCTTAGTTACTGTTGCTACCTCTGCTAAGCTTTCCAGTCTTGCCTCGTACATACAGTATGCAGTTTATGATCATGTCGGTGACAAATTAGGTGTATTTAGCCAGCTAATTAACTTTTTGACTTAAAATTTAATTGAAAGGCTCTTTTCAATGTTTCCATCTGACTTTCCATCTTCATCTCAGACTTGTGTGTAAATTGTGTTTTGTGTGTACAATAAATGTTTGTATGTGTGTATGTATTTGCAGAATATTCCAGCGCTGCCTTGCGGTAAAGCCCTCTACTCCTACGAGGGCAAGGAGCCAGGTGATCTCCAGTTCTCCAAGGGTGACATCATCATCCTGCGACGCAAGGTGGATGACAACTGGTACCATGGCGAGCTCAATGGTTGCCACGGTTTCTTGCCTGCTAGTTACATCCAGCTGCTGCGTCCCCTCAGCCAGACTCCCCCCCAGGGCAAAGCACTGTACGACTTCGAGGTCAAAAACAAAGACCAGGATAAAGACTGTCTGGCCTTCAGCAAGGTAGCACATACAAACACACACACACACGCACATACTGAACACACACTCATCTGAGGTCACTTTTTGTATCAAACACAGCGTAAACAAAGCAACATAAAATGGATGAAGGGATGGGTGAATTTACAACTGCATAAATACTGTAGTAGAAACAGACACCAACCTATTGTGTTAAACCAGGCTTTCGTTGTAGAACACTAATAATTTATCACTGCTGACTCTACTCACAGATTGGTTCTGATGTAAACCAGAGGAACTTCAAACGGAGTTAAAAGTACAAGCGCTGTGTGGTTCCTTCCCAAAGGACCTGCAGTTTTGACATTTTCCCACGTTCTTTAAATTCAAATTATTGGCTTTTACATTTGAAGAAACAAGAATCCACGACTAGAGCTATGAAGTCTGCGCTGCTGAAAAAAAGGGTCTCATTTTCAAAGGTGTAAGATGGTCAGTAAAGTAGGGAAGTAAGTAAAATGTATTTGTATACTGCTTTTACAGAGACACTAATCATAAAGGGCTCTATAAGGACTTCATAAGACAACATAGAAAAAGACTGAAATCATAGCAGATTAAGTGGCCACCCAAGTCACATGATTAAAAAAGTGCAAAACTAAAAAACACAATACATAATGAAAAGTTGGCAAAGTCAGACAGCAAATAACTTGGTTGTGAAGCTGCAGGATTAACTGCCAATCTCATCAAATATAGGGCAGCAGGAGCCCACTCCTGTATCTGCCCTTTACTCATTAGGGAGGTGGCCAGGCATTGGCACTGCCTACTTGCCTGAGCCTCTGCATCTGCCACCAGACCTTTGCAGCTAGCCCAGAATAAACTGCTGTCCGCCTAGTATTAAAAACCCTCACTACTCCACTTCTCTGTTCACTACACTGGATCACTGTTGCTGCTCTCATCCAATTGAAGACTCTGGCCTACGGGGCACTGAAAGGAACCGCTCCCTCCTACCTTCAAGCTGCTGTCAAATCCTGTACTCCAGCCTGACAAATGCACTCCTCTGCCTCTACAGGTTTAGCCGTCCCATCACTCCGAGGGCCTTATGACCACTTATCTCGGTTAAGGCTCTTCTTTCTTTCTGGCACCACAGAAATGCAATGAACTCCCCACTAAAGTCAGGAGGACAATAGAGTCACTACCTGTCTTTTGACACAGGATTAAGGCATGTCTACAGAGCCCCTGAATGAGTGAAGTGCTTTTGCATTACCTCACAATAACTTTGCATTGCCTCAATGTTGACTGTGTCCACAGTTGTAGCTGCCTGGTTGTGGGTTGAGCTCTGGTTGAAGCTGTGACTGTAGACATGGTTATTGCTCAGGCAACAGTGGGAGCTCTGATGCTATGGATATGGGACACAGCAGCTGAACTGTAGCTACTCTTGACTGCTCTGATTAACAGTCCAAGTCTCGAGATTTGAATATGATGATTCTATCATATATAACAGGTGTGTTATTATAGTATACCAATTCAGGAATAGCTGTAGCTCAGCTAGCACTGCTCTTTTACTTCATTGCACACGCTACACCAACTCTGCATGTAGATAGTTACACTCATTATTAATATGTCACAGCCATTAGTATAACAGTCAAAGCAGTACAAATGCAAATATAGTTATAATTACTGCAAGATCAGAGGCCAAAACTATAGCCATCCCATGGCTGTAGGCAAAATGACAATTACAGCCTTTGAGAATCACAGCAGCAGCAGATCATAATACATTTTAGAAAACTAGTTTAAGTAACTCTGCTTATTATCTTAATATTAGCTGCATTTATACAGACTTCTGGCTGTGCACTCATAGCTGAGGATACACCAACAACTATAGATATTGATACTGTTGCATTATTGTCCAGCTCAGTCTTTTATGGATTCAAAGATATGCAAAACATATTGTGGAGCAATGCAAAAGTATTGTGAGTGAGAGTAACATTTTAGAGTTCCAATTATTAGTCAACTATTAAAGTATTTGCCAACTATTTCAATAATCAATTCATTGTTGAGTCATATCAGTTAAAAAAAAAAAAAAGTCCAAATTCTTTGATTTCAGCTACCCGTCTATTGTATGATAGTAAACTGAATACATGTGGGTTGTGAACTGTTGGTCAAGACAAAAGAAGATATTTGAGGACATCATCTTGGGCACATCTCACCTCTTAAAAAATGAGTCTCAAAATCGCTCCATTTTTCAAAGTATCACTAAAATCATACTTTTGATGCTCCTTTGATGGAGATGGAGGGATAAAGACAAAATGGGAGAAGACACTCCCTCAGAAGTGTGTATCCAGGCTGGATTCACTGTAAACAGTCATTTATATTCTCTCCTCTGTTCTGTTCCTCTAAGCTTGTCATTTGGTTCCTGCTGTTACATAGACTCATTTGTGATAAGACTGAACTCAACATATCCACTTTGAATGTGTTTGTAGAGAGAGGAAGAGGGAGATTATTAAATTACAGTGTGCAGCACACTTGATTATAGGTGTTTTAAGACAGTGTATAAAGCAACAGATACCTCATCTCAAACACACTGCGTCCAACATCCATATAAACAGACTATAATAAGGCGGTAATATTTCACATTATTTTGTATTTTAGGGCGAAACTAATCAACAGGTTAATGATTTAGGATTGCACAGAGTCACACAGTCATGCAGAGACTCATGCCCCTGTGGCTTGGTCTATGCGTGTTGTCATGCAGAACCAGTGTGTGTGATATTGTTTTCTCAGTGTGAAAGGTAATTACTCAGTATGACTAATACACAGTCATTTACCAACATTATCACTGCTGTCCCTAATGGTCTAACCGAGATATTATATTCATGTGAGGAGAGGAACAAGAGGGGGGGAAATACTTTCATGATGAAGTCTGTGGGTGTGTGTGTGTGTGTGTGTGTGTGTGTGGTGAAGGGGCATTTTATCACTGTGTTTGTAGGAAATAATATTGCTGAGAATATCATATGTACAGTGTATACAGTACTGTGCAGCGCAGTTTTAGGCACTAAAAGTAACACGAGGAAGCCTTCAAAAGTAATACCATGAATATTTTTTTATTTAACTAACAATGCAATACGGTAGACAGAAAACACACACATCAGTTCTTCTCTGTACACCTGCTAACACCACAACATACCTTGCAGATTGGTTGCTCCATGCATCTTGGAGAACTTGCCCCAGTTCTTCTGTGGATTCAGGTGTCTCACCTGCTTCTGTCTCTTCATGTAATCCCAAACTGACTCCATGATGTTGAGATCAGTACTCTGTGGGTGGGGGAGGAGATGGGCCATATGCCGTTTGTTGCAGGACTCCTTGTTCTTCTTGTCACTGAAGATAGTTCTGTATGACTCTGGTTGTGTGTTTGGGGTTACTGTCATGCTACAGGATGAATTTGGGACTTTTGCACAGTACTATGTTTATAGGTATAGGTAAGCATATACTATATATAAAGGAATGCTTACCTTTGCCTACCTTGCGACGTTTTGTTATATGTTATTTAACCTTTATTTATACAGGATAGGTTGGCAATGCCTTGTTTACACTTAAATAAAAGCACAAGGAAACTAACCCTAACCCTAACCCATATTTTTAACCACATATAAGACAATATACATGTACATGTAGCCTCAGTTAAAACAGTCATAAGGAGACAGAGAACATTTACTGCATAGGTTCTTGAAGTTACAGAAAGGCTTAGAGTTAAACATTTTAGGTAACAGCTAGCTGTAGCTGATATCTCTCACATTATTGATATTGTATCCTGTACACATGATTGACATCTGGTGTAAAATAACTTGGTTGATAGATGTCTATACTTGTTGTGGTCGGATTTATGACTAGCCTGCTATAATAGAACACCCTGTCACAATACAGCAAAAACAGATGCACCGCCTTAAAATGCAAAATTGCTCTTGGGTCATTTTCATTTTTCCAATAGTCTCATATTCACCAAAACATGACTTGAATGCTCCAAAAGTACAAAACTGTAGAACACTAACTGGTCAAGCATAAAACAAACATTAATTCATTTGTTCACCAAGTATTTTCCTAAATCGATTCAAATCAACCAACAGTGTGTTTGTGTGTGTGTGTGTATTCTCACTCTCGGCTTCTCTCTCCAGGATGATGTACTGACAGTAATCAGGCGAGTGGATGAGAACTGGGCAGAAGGCATGCTGGGAGACAAGATTGGTATCTTTCCCATTCTCTATGTGGAGGTAAACCCACAGACACAATCATACACACACACACACACACACACACACACACACACACACACACACACACACACACACACACACACACACAGAAAATAACTATACAAGAAACAGCTATTTACAGCAGAGCGCTTGTATGAGAGTATGTTTTATTTTACTTATTATTTATTTATAAATGTGGGTGTTTCAGGAAGGACTTCCACTTCAGTATCCTGTCCACTTTGATGACATACAGTAATGTTCTGTTTTCATGGGTGAAAACATTCACACTACTTTAATAGTGTCCATTAAAAGGGTGGGGGGAAAAACCTGGGATATCACAGCTGTTTGGTTTATGTCATCTTTCACAGGAGAGACACTGACATATTCAGATTTTTGAAAAGAAGACAGGATGAGTCATTGTAATTGCCAATGGAAAAGAAATATACTAATAATAATCATATTTGTTACCTGGGTTTAAATATTAACATATTTATTGAAATACACTTGAAATAAATGGCAGTCCCATTAATAGAAGTAAGATGTATTGTCATTAACTGTGTGACAGTTTCACAGTGTTTATCAGCTCTTTGCACCATAATCCATTACAGGTTTTCTTTTGGGTACCTTGTGAAAACATAAATCTTGTCTAAAATAACTATTGGCGCTGCTCCTGTTGGCGACTTAGTCATCTGTGTGTTATTGTAGTTTCCGCTTCAGGGGATCGATAAAGTATATCTATCCATCTAAAAGCCACTGGCAGTGGAAATTAGTGATGCATTATTTACTTTTCAATGGTAATAGCATCACTTCCACATATTTTCGAATAGGACACAGTGAGTATCACTTTGAGGTTAGGGTTTAATAGTAATTGTATCGTTTTAAATAATTACAATTGTGAGCTACAGACCAGATAAGATAACTTTTATATTCAGTATATTAAATTATAGGAGCGCCATCAGTATCCCCTTTAACTCTCTAAAGCCTGCTGTAGTGAAACTCCCAGTTGTAACGCTGCATTAGATTAAAGTCATATTCAAGAAAAAAATAACTCTTGTCATTTATTTTCTTCTTTCGTACCCATTTCCAACCCTCCTCGTCTACCTCTACTGCACTTTAACTCCTGTCAGATGACACACTGACTTTTTTGCAGTCAGTGTAAATGGGTCATTCTGCTCTGTCCGACCTGCTTTTAAAACCCTCCTCCTGGGCTGAAAGGAGGTCTTGGACACTGTATGACTTTGGTATAAACATGCATTAGATAATGAGCCTCGCTTAAACTGCAGGTAAATTGTGTGTTCATTAGTCTGCATGAAACATGGGATTTGTGTTTCACACTACTGAACATTAAAATCTCCTCATGTTGTTCCCATATTGGGATGTGATATTAAGATGTCTATGTTTGACCGCATATTAAAACTAACTCATAGATTCAAGTTGCATTAGCGATGCTATTTGTACCTCCACTGAGGAGGAGTTTTCTTTAAGGAATTTCCTCTCAGCAAAAGGATGAAAACCCCCAAACGTTTTACCTTCTTTCATGGTGCTATGCCTGTCAAGAGTGGAATATAGTTTACTTTAATCCTTGTGCCACTGAATAAATACCGTTCACCATTTGCTCTGGGTAGCTTTTAAGGTTTTTAAGCTGTGGTTAAAAGAAAGCCAAAATTTGATTTCTTCTTCCTCGCTGTTGGTGACGATTCTCCTTTCTCCTCCATCACCACCACAAATTTGTGCACACGCCGATTCTCTCACGGCCCTGTCGGAAAACAAATGATGAAACTTGACAGGAGGTTCAATCAGGCTGGGAGGCACTGCTGTGTGTGTGTGTGTGTGTGTGTGTGTGTGTGTGTGTGTGTGTGTGTGTGTGTGTGTGTGTGTGTGTGTATGCGTGTGTTTGCATCAAGACAATAAGACTGTTGTAACACCAGGTACCAGGTGCATTGTGTAGCTTAGAGGAATTAATTAAGACTCAGGTTATGGACAGAGAATAATGGGATGACACATCTTCCGTGCTGCTTTTAAGCATTATATTGCTTTTTCTCTTTCATCTGCTATTCAGTCACAAACAATCACTCACACTTATATAAAATGCATGCGCTTATATCCACATCCACACAGATAAACAGGTTTAGGGGCCTACACGGGCACGGATTCTCTGCTTTCCAATCATGTCCCCGAGATTAGCTGGTTGACCAAACAAGTCCCGGAGGTGATTGTGATTAAGCCATGGGCTGAGCGCAGTCGGCGCACAAATACACACAGGCACTCCGGGGCTCCTATTAGATAGAGATGCATCAATAATTTAGACTTCTCCATCACTCTGACACAGCAGGGGTATAGGGGGGGATGTCAAGTGTGTGTGTGTGTGTGTGTGTGTGTGTGTGTGTGTGTGTGTGTGTGTGTGTGTGTGTGTGTGTGTGTGTGTGTGTGTGTGTGTGTGTGTGTGTGTGTGTGTGTGTGTGTGTGTCTGCGTGTCTGCAGTGAGAGTCTAATGAGGAGGGCCCAGCTGGACTTCTGCTTATCTGTGTGTGTGTGTGTGTGTGTGTGTGTGTGTGTGTGTGTGTGTGTGTGTGTGTGTGTGTGTCTGTGGTGATGAGGGGTTTGAAGATCATGATGATGGGATGCCACTGCAAAATGTCATTGTAAGTATGTGAACTGATAAGCGGTCACTAAATCTGAAGACATTGGTGCTGTTTGTATAGAAAAGCAACTGTAGAAACACTGTTACTGTAGGAGGTTTGGTGTGGATGTGAGTTTAAGTTGAGGGTGGGTGGGGCAAGTCTATCCCGGTAGATTGGAGATGAGTTTTGGACAGGCTCGTTAAGTTTGTCTTGTTCTTGACAAGTTTGGGCTGAGTTTGGGTCACACATTGTTAAAACACATGTAAAGCAAACTTCCTTCTTTCTCTTTCCTCTCTCTATCTCTGTGTGAACACTACTGTGTCTGCAGCAGGAAAGAGTAGACACACACCTGCCATTATCTGTGTGTGTGTGTGTGTGTGTGTGTGTGTGTGTGTGTGTGTGTGTGTGTGTGTGTGTGTGTGTGTGCATGTGTGTGTGCTTGCATGTGTGTGTGTGTATGCATTCATCTCGCCAGCTTTCTTTTCGCAGTGCAGATATCAGCTCATCAGCCAGAGTCTCAGTATTACCTAGAGAGAGCGCTCACTCTCCAAAAGACCCAGAGTACAGTTAGTTCAACACATAATAGATGACCTTGGAGATTTCATCCAGCCGAAAGCACCAAATGAAGAATTGTCTCTATCAGCAACGTCCCCCTCTCTCTTTCTCTCACACACATTTATACTCCCTTATCTCCTTTACTGCAGCATGACCGGGCACTATAGCAGCAGTAGTTAAAGAGAAACTGACACAGCAGGCATCTGTGTGTGTGTGTGTGTGTGTGTGTGTGTGTGTGTGTGTGTGTGTGTGTGTGTGTGTGTGTGTGTGTGTGTGTGTGTGTGTGTGTGTGTGTGTGTGTGTGTGTGTGTGTGTGTGTGTGTGTGTGTGTGTGTGTAGACAAATTTAAATAAATGAGTATAAGAGACTGAGTAAAAGTTTTTTGGTTGGCTGTAGTACACTTTGTTTTGAGTGCATGATGTGTGATGAGCGTTGCTTAGGTGACCTTTTGTGGGCGTGTGTGTGTGTGTCCTCTATTCCGCCGCATGAGAGCAAAGTGAGTATATCTGCAGCATCAATCCATCATGCTCATTAGCATATGATTTGGGTTCGATTAGCATATCTATTAATATGGAAATGCAACATCACCAACACTGAGCCCAGACGGGTCGGTCCTGTACACAGTCTCTCTCTCTCATACATACATACATACACACACACACACACACACACACACACACAAATAACTCAACGTTATCTCCAGGGATTGTTCTGGAGTTTGAGGTTACATTAAGCGTACATGATTGCGATGTAAATTTGTGTGTTAAGTAAACTAAGTCATGACCCATAATGTTTTTTAAAATAACGTTGTGCCATTTCTCACCAATTTCCACTCAGGAAGTTTGCATACTAATACAACAAAAGTGTTGTAGGTGTAAGATTTGCTTCACGTTTGCTTTTACACTGTAGACAAGTGTTGGAAATTGCCCAGAGATAATGTCAGTGAAGTATGTGTTGAACACATCATACTTGTAACAAAAGAGTTATATTTAAACAGGTTTTGTATCTATCTGTAATGCTCGCCTTAAAATTTGCCCTTAAAGGGATGTAAAAATGGACATTGCCTGGTCTATATTTGTATTCTGGGGCTCTACTGGAATATCTTTGCATTATTTGCGGTTCAAACTCCTTTTTTATTTTATTCTGACCCTTCACTCAACACCTAAGTTCAGCCTCTGTCTAAAACAGGCTGTCTCTCGATGAACCCCTCTGTTCTGATTGGCAGCTCCAGTGGCTATGTAAACACACAATAGTTGTACAATTTCATCTCTTCTCAAATACATCAGTACAAGTCAGAGTACAAATCCAATAAAAATATGTGAGTGGACAGTGCGAACAACCCATGGAACAACCTTAGCAACAAAGGCTTTTGAATGGACAGCTGCCACAAACTAAGCGTTCACCACAATTGTTTGGAACTTTAACTATATTTAACACAGACATCCACCATCATCACAGTATAAAAATAACAGAAAATCACAAAATCGTGCCCTGTCAAGATATTTCTGTCTTGTTTTTCAACATTTATTTGACATGGTGAACAGACACAGACTCTCAGTTCATCGTTGAGCATGAAATATACAACATCAATGAACATGGAAATGGAGTAGGAAGCTGGAGAGGTGAAGGAGTTAAATATGCAAGCAGCAGGTAGTTCAATAGCAATGAGAAGCAGCAGGAGATCTGGAATAAGCAGAATGAGTAAGCATCAGGCTGTTTGTAATGATGCCTCAATGAATGATTGAACAGTACGTGTAACATGTGACTATAAAACAGCTGAAGTTCCTCCATTAAATACCATGAAGCTCTGTAATTGTTGAACAGATACAGTAATTGTTCACTAAGCTTTTCCTAGACAAGTTTCCCATTTATAATCAAGATGTGCTCTCAGCCGCGGGGCAGAAAACATGTTGGCACAATGACATAATAGCTCATTGTTGGGCTTTTTCTACATTTAGGAGAAAATGCAATTTTCTGGAAAGCACTTTGTATGGAACACTGGTCTTCACATTTCCACAACTTTTTTCATGCCACATTGATAAACAACTGCCAGCTCAAGCCAGCATTGATGTAACTGACCTGGACGGATTTTTGGCGTACCGCAGCTCATATGAGCAGCACAGATCAACAACACAAAGTTTCCCTTGCTCTCTGGTATATTGGTAGATAATGTGAAATTCCTGCTGTTCTTGTTTTGCAGTCCAATATGCCAGACACTATACACTAGGATTAAATAAGAAAATGTTTCCTGCCACAGGGGAACATAAATAGAAATTCTGCACACCTGTGAACTGCTGTAATGGAAATGTTAAATGTATAAGATTTAAACCTACAGTGCAGACCTTTTGTCTCCCCCTTCTGGCAGTGAGAGACTGTTTATAACTACAGTCCTATGAGTACATACATGAGCCGGTCCCTGTCATTACTGTTGTGGCTATAAAACGGTGGATAAAAAGCGTCACAACTCCTGCAAAATGACTCGTTTCACTACCAGAATTGGATTAATTTGGTCCGATAACATTTGGAAAGTCTAGAAGAGCCACGCAATTAAATTATTTTATCCCTCAGGTTAGCGGGTAGCTAAACTGGAAGTTAGCCAGGTATCTCTGGTTTGCATGCTCTATGGGCACCCTCGCAAACCAATCATAGCTGGTTGACATTAAACACATCACTACCAGTTCACCAGTGCGGAAATGTCACCACAGACACCAAATTAAAGGCTCCAGTATATGTGAAACACAAAAGAGAAATTTAGCCGGCTTGCATGTCCCAGATGTTTATTTAAACAGTATGTAAAATTCCCAAACTCCAGCTTTAAAGTAATTGTTTTTACCCAAAGCTATACTAATGAGAAGTGAGGAAGTATGCTCACCTTTGGGTCGGTATGTGTGTTTTTGACAATAAAGAGAGACAGAGTGTGTTACTCAGAGGAAGTCTCACCAGACCAGCTGTTGTGAGGGATGATTGTTATGATGCTCGTTTGAAAAGCTGCCAACAAGAACAAGCGAGGAAAGGCTACACAGACACATTTCTTGTGTGTGTGTTGGAGACCTCGTTATAGATGTGAATCACTGAGGACTGAAATCTAACACCTGTCCTCTCCTCTCCTCTCCTTTCCCCTCAGTTAAACGAAACAGCAAAGCAGTTGATGGAAATCGACAAGCCCACAACAACTAACGTGCCAGGTCCGAGCTCTGAGCCAACTCCATTGGACCCGTGCTCTCCTGGTGCCTCCCCCAGTTCCTCCCCGTCCAATGGAAACGGCTCAGGCCATCGGAGAGGTGAAGGGAAGAAAAATGCCAAAAAGCGGCACTCGTTCACAGCACTGTCTGTCAGCCAGAGAGCAGCCCAACTTAACAACAGACACAGTATGGAGATCTCCCACCCGGTCCTCATCAGCTCCTCTGACCCCAGGGCTGCTGCACGCATCCAGGTGAACACACACACACACACACACACACACACACACACACACACACACACACACACACACACACACACACACACACACACACACACACACACACACTTTCATTAATATATGTAGTATAATAAATTCATATCCCTTTCTGAAGTAAAAATAGAAATACCCCACTGTGAAAGTACTTCCTTAGGTGAAAGTTCTGCATTCATATTTTCACTGAAGTACAGAAGTGTTATTATGCAGAATGGCTCCTTCCATAAAAATGTATCTGCAAGCCTCATTGTTGCACTGGGTGACATGTGTCTTCATTATGATGAAAATGTGTTTATTTAGAGTCCTGCCACTGAAAAAAAAAACTCAGTAGAGTCAAATGTGTATTAATCCACTGCTGAAAATAGTCTGTAAAAAATGCCACATTTACTCCTGTCTGAGTGACATTTGCTACAAACTACACTGCCAAGCAAAATACTAAAAAAATAAAATAAACTAAACTATATAGTTGTGATTCTAAAGATTTAGGTCTTCAGTTGGAATCAGAGCTGAAATATTCAGACAGAATAAGCCAGAAAGTATTTAGAAATGGATTTAAGGCATTGTTGGTTTTGGTCTTTTTGTGGGGTTTAAGAATAATATAGAATAACACCAAACTTATCTTTAAACAGTGAATCAAGTACCTCAAAAGTAAATGTAGTTAAGTAAATGTATGTAATTACTATCCACAAATTATATACATTTAGTGTTAGGATTAATTTGAATGACTGACTCCATAAATGATGCTAAAAAAATTAAAATGCTTGTCTGTTTTGCTGGAACTCAAATTAATAAAATTATATTACATTATTAATGGTTTCTTTTGCCACAAAATATTGCACCCAAGCAGCTTCAGTCCAAAGCTATTAATATACCAAAAATGTTTCACTGATTGCCTGACTGGCATTAATCAGTCAATCAGTCAGTATTTACATAAACACATAACTTTATTTTTTATTTTTTTTACTTATTGGCTGATGAACACAGCTACACCAATACCAGTGTATCTGAGATGAGCTAATATTGGGCAATAAATCACCCCAGAAATTCAGGGATAACCCTGTTTCACCAGATTGTATTAACTTTTCCCCAATCACCCACTCTGACAGTTCCATGAAAATAAAATGCTCTCTCTTTTTGATAGCTGTAGATTGGAAACACATTGCTTCTACATTTACTGCCTCCAGTTGCACTTACACCTGGGTTTAATGTGTTTTTGCTGTCTCTGAATAATACCCAGGATGCATACTGAAAAGCTGGAAGGCTACAGACATATATTGCAAGTAATGTTTTGTTTCAAATGGAAACCACTCAGTATATGTAAGTATTTATATTCTTCTGTGTGTCTTTAGGATGCATCTTCCCCGGGTCCCTCTCCCTCCTCGGCAGGGGTACTGGTGCCTCCAAAAGTGGCATCCATAACCTCTGAGCTGCTGGCCCATGCCAAGGTGCAGCTGCCACTCAACATGTAAGTACACCTGAGTCAGCTCACCCACCTGCGACCTGGGCTTTAAGTTACTCTCTTTTAAGTTTTTTAGCAGAAAATGTGCCTGAGATCCAAGCATGACTTCAGAATCCACCTCCTGGCAGCGATAAAAATATTTCCTCTCTTGTGCCCGGAGATATTGGCCATGTTCCACCACCTCTGCAACCGCATTTACTCCTCCACTGGTCAAGGATGAAATCCTACTCAAAAAGGAAAAATACAGTCACACACTCTTCCCTCAGTTGTGTGAAGTTTACATTAGTGTTTCATAACAAAGCTTCCAGCACTAGACCTGTGGCTTGTACTATGCAATTTATTTCACAGCATACTGAATATTCAGAGGAACACAGTTCATCGCATATTCGTAATAATATTTCCTTCAAAATTATCAAAACAGAAAAAGTCAGTCTTTTGTTAGGATCTGGTGCTGTAGTACAGTGGCTCACAGCCTTTTTTGCTTATGGCTCTGTTGAATGAAAGATGACTTATTTTGTTTTTATTTGAATAATGTTCAAAGCCTTAAGGAGATCAAATGCAGTAATTCCCAATAAAGAAAGCAAAAATTAGAGGAAACCTTAAAGTAAAAAAATGTGTGTGTCAGAAATGTGTGGGTTTTTTTTTTCTTTTCTGCTGTTCTATCTTCTCAAGTGCGGACAGGTGTTAGATGGGTTATACGGCTCAGTATGAATACACAGGACAAACAAAAGAGGGTTGCATAGTTTATCTTTAGAGGCTTTGCTATCAACATTGCCATCTTCACAGGCTGACAGTTTCTTAAGTGGATAAACCACCTGACACACACTCGCAAATACAATTAAATTCTTGCAGAAATGTAACCTCACAAGTCTCATCCAGATGGCTGGTGATGAACCAAAACTGAGCAAGAATGTTCTATTATTTACCTGATAATTAATCCACCAGGTAACTGCCAGAAAGATTTGGGTATCCTCAAGCTGAGTGTCTTTGTGCGGACCAGTTTGAGTGTTTAAACCTTGAGACTGAGGACAGCTTTTGATATTTTTGGAAAGTGAGAACATTTGGTCAGTCCGCTCGTCTTCAAAGGTTTGGATTTGTTTTACAGTGAACGAAGGTCCTCACAAGTACAGACATTGTATGTGCGCTGTTTGCTGTTAACTGGTGTCTTGCCTGCAGGATGTGAGTAAAATACAGAAACATTGTCAGCTTTAATAATATCACCTTGTTCCAAGTAGCGCAAGGAAGAGACACACACACAGACACACACTCACAAACACCCACATACACACACATTCACTTAACACACACACACACACGCAGACACGTCCGGAGTGGGTTTGTCTTACTGATGAGGTCGGACGTTTCCATCTTGACCTGGTAACTATTCCTGTTGCCATGGGAAGACAGGAGACGGTCCCCACATCTGTTACCATGGCAACGGGGGGAGGCAGCACATATAGGGCTTGTTTACTCTGTGATCTCATCGTCTGCCACTACATGCTACGAGTATCTCCCAACGACGGGACCAGAGAGTCATTTATATGTAGATAACACAAATGCAGTCCACAATACTCAATACATGAACATAGTTGAATACAAAGTAAGATGCTAAATACTTCATTTATTGGTGTACCTGTTCGTTGGCAGGCTGACAAGGACATCCTTTCACAGCATCTCACACTATTTTGAAAGAATTTAGTTCACATATATATTAAATCAGCGCTTTCCTCTGACTCTGATAATCAGTCCTTAACAATGATTTTTATAGAAGTTGTGTTATTTTTTATATTTCTTGTTATATAATATATATCCCAAAAGGCCATTAATTGTGGCTAACTTGCCAACATGGATTACTATTAATTCTGTGGAAATTGGTCTGTTGAGATATTGATTCACTGATAGGAAAATATTAAAGGAGATTTATACTTTCTATTCCCAAATGATATTATTGTATATACAATAAATATGAGGTTGTTATTGTGAAAGAAAATGTGTTCCCAGATAGCTTACTTGGTAAATAAAAGTTAAAAGGGATGTGTGTAGTTTGTTTGTCCCCTTCCAGAGACAAAGTTCACTATTTTCTAGAAATTGTTGCTGCTATCAGCAGCATTATAACTCACTGTGTATGTGCATTCACTTAGGTTAGACAAATAAATTGGGTGTCTTCCAAAATTAAACAAAGGAAATGTTGTGTCTTCGGAGAATAATGGGTGCCGACCCAAAAATCACAAAAATAGCAAATGAAGTCGTCAGCACTCGCAAACAAGTATGTACCACTTTTAATAATGCACAGAGCAGCAAAAGGAAATGGATGCATCTCTGCCCAAGGCTCTCCTCAGCGTTTCTGATACATTTGGGAGTGTGACCCTTATTAAACAACAGCCAAGGACCGTTGACTAACGAGCTGATACAGATCATCAAACCATCATCATCAAAAGCTAGTAAGAATAATCGTAGTAGAAAAAACTGAGTCATGAGAAGAAATATATCACATTCTATTATTGCAACAACCAAATAAGTGAGCAGTTGATTTTCATATTAACAATAAAAAATGCATGTGTGTAGTTATGTAAACTAATTATGTGCAGAACCTTTACAGAAAATACAAAAATATATAAATAATACCCATCTTTTTTCGCACAAAACAGGACAACAATTCATAATTTAAGCCCACAGGATACTCAGCCAGTAAGTAGTGTATCTAATAGGCCTCTCTTTGGAGAAGATTCCTCTCCCTATCTCCTCCTCCCATCAGTGGCCTAACAGCCTAACATCTTCCAAAGTCACACTGTTTTTAATATATAATTCATTCTTTGTGTTTCCTCTGACAGGGTTTCCTTGTTGAGCTGCAGCGGAGGAATAGTAACAAAGAGAGAATTTTGCACTAAAAAGACTGTAACTCTGGAAGACATCCACTTGATTTGTCTAACTCAAACTGCTGACGCCTTGTATTAACTTCAGATGAACTTTTGAAAGCATTTTTGTACAGAGCAGTGAGTGTGGAGGGGAAGCAAATTAGGAAAGGAGGAAGGGGTATTTTAATGGCCGGTATGAGCAGGAAAATTATCACAGTGAGCAAAAACTGCTTCAGTTTTCATAGGGGCACCCGATTGTTGTTTTAAGACACACTTGAAAAACAGTAAAGTTATATTTTATGGTTAAAAAAAAGATAGTATATAATCTGAATATATTTGTCTATTTTCTCCCCAAATAATCCCGATTTACTTAAATAAACCTCTCTTAAATAGTAGCATCACTCCATAAAATGCGCATTGTAAAGAGATTTTGTTGTTGTTGTGTATATTTAATCAAGTTGACCAGTTACTGATATCTGACATATGTATAGCACCTCCCTCCCTCCCCTTCCCTGTCCTCTTTTTCTAAGAGAAGCTCACATAAAAACTGGTGAACCCTCAGGGAAAATAGACGGTATATGATGGGAGGGCTGGCCTTCTCTGTTGTAGATCAAAATGTTGTTTGATGGTCTAATAAAGGAGTTGAAAGAGCAACAGCAGTATATGAACTCTTATTCTTTGATCCTCTGCACTGTAGATTTCATTTAAACAACTGAAAATAATACATGTACAAAATACCCTCATAACAGTCTTTCTTTTTTTTCTTAAACGTTATGAGAAACTCTGGAAATCTGAGAAGATAAATTAAGAATTCATTAATATTTGCCTTCTGAATCAATTGAGTCAAGTCTTACCCCCTTCCTTGCACTGACAGAAATGTCTGCTTGTTTTTCAAAGCATTGGTTTGTTAATATTTACTCATTTGTTCATTAATTTATTTGCATTTTGCATTGCGAGCTTTACTTTTACTTTGCATGAAACATATTAGAGATAATCCACATGTAATTGAAAAGGGGAGAAAATTCATCACTCGTGTTATATAATGCTTCTAACAAACTTTTAATGGTTTTATTATTTCACAGTCTACATTTTTCTGTTTCCTTTGTTCCCCCAGATACCTAGCTCTGTACGCCTACAAGCCCCAGAAGGCTGACGAGCTTGAACTTAGGAAAGGAGAGATGTATCGGGTGACAGAGAAGTGTCAAGATGGATGGTTCAAAGGCACATCATTGAGAACCGCAGCCTCTGGCGTCTTCCCTGGGAACTACGTCACCCCCGTGTCCAGGTCAGTGAGCTCAGGTGTGGGCATGCAGGGTGGAGCGAGAGTGAAGGGTGCAGCGGTGATACAGCTGCCCAAGGGACTTTGTCATCCGTACATCCAGATCAAAGGGGTGGTTGGATGTTAGCAGTGATATTAGTGGTGCGTAGCTGGTGATGAAGCTGGAACTACAGTCTCTCAGTTCACCCAAAGCTCCCAGAGGTGGAAAAGTGACTCAGCGCTAGATCATGTAAGCATATGCGCACGTTTATTTCCTAGAGCTATCACGTTTCCTGTCAAAGTGTTCTTCGACAAGGGGCCCTGGTTACCAAGAGGTTTGAGTCTGAACGGGGATATTTGTGTCCTGTCAAAGCCGATACTTCTCCCCTGCATTTCCTGTCATCTCTCTACTGTCAACTCTCCAACAGTCAAAAAATGCCTTAAACATACAAAAAATATGAAAATAGTAGCAAAAATTGTTCTTCTGCAACAAAACAGCTTACTCTCCCTACCTCACTGAAGTAAACGGGATTGATGCTTAGTGGTCAGGAAGCTCTTTGGCATCTCTACTGAAATTTTAAGCATTCAGAGTATTTTATAAGCTGTTTTAAATTACTGGAATTACAAATATTTGCTCTTTTCATATTCATATCACTCAGTTTATGTAGTCTTGACATGAAAAACCAGCAGTGCAGTATAATCAGTAATTTTGTCCTCACAAAAAAGGCAGTGGTAGCTCCAACCCAGTTGTTTCCATAGGACATTTTTATGGTAATCTCTCGGCTCCAACTGAACCCGAATACAGAGCTGTGTAATTTTGGTACTTGTTATGGCATGTAATTGCACTTGTTTCTTTTGTGCTCAGGCTGCCTCTTGTCACAATGGCAAGCCCAAGTAGCAGGTTTTTTTCTGCTGAACTACATGTATTGCTGATAATGTTCTCTTCCTGATTCAGCCTCTTCTCTACACTGTGTCCCCTCTGTATGGTTATTATTATGGTTTCACTTCTGGCCACAAAATTTCAAAAATGCAGGGGTCACATCTGTGAAGGAACTATAAACTGCTGTAAGCACTTTTAGTGTAGTTTGTTTTTTTAAATAGGAATATAAAAATGTGAAAAGAGGCTATAAATTTAGGTTTTAAGATACTTTGTAAAAATTGAGATATTTTAGATTTGATTGAATTACGGCTCTGCCTTTCTAGTGTTGTGCTGCTGCCACAAACTCAGTTGATCCTTATCATTAACATCCTTATCGTTATCATTATTATTGCCATCGTCGTTACGTTTAGCATACTAAACACTTTTACTCATAGATGTAAAACCACATAAAATAAAAAAATGAGGATGCTGAAATCATATTTGGCAATTTAATTACCCTCATTACTCCTGTATGCATGAAAACATTTGCAGTAGCTGTGCATCTCATCTGTATTCTGCTCCATGATGCAGTCAACGAAAAAGAGAGTGAGAGAAAGGAAGAAAATGAAAGCAAGGAAGACTGCAAAAGTGAGGGAGGGAAAGATAATGAGAAGATAAAGAGAAAGATATGGTACTGTAGGATAAACAGAGAAAGAAAATGAGGCTGGAAAGTAGGGAGAGAAATGGTAAAAAAGGAATATGTTGGAGAAAGAAAAAAGGCGAGAGAGGCAGAAAAGAATGGATGTAGTGTGCAAGAAAAGATAGTTGAAAGAATAAATGACATAGTGAGGAGGACAGAGAAGGAGAAAAAGAAAACAAAAGGAAGAGAAAATCGTACAAAGAGATGAAACGGCTGCAAAAACAGCAGGTGTCCCTCTCCAGTCGATATGAATGGCTGCTTCACATTCTGCAGTTATGCAATTTGAGAGAGAGAGACAGAGAGAGAAAGAAAGGCAGGATGGGAGAGTAATCAAATGAGTGACAATTTGTTATTTTTATGCAAGCATACTCGCTTTTTCTCCCGCTACCCCTCCCTCCCTCCCTACTTACCTCTCTCCCCCTCCTTTGTCTGCAGTGCAGCTCAGAAATTTCTCAATATGATAATGAGAGGCTGCCAAAGACACTCACACACACTCACAGGGTGGTGTTTCCATCACTTCTGAGGACACTACATTGGCTTACAATAACAGATAGGTTAAAAATTTTCCAAGTCTCCAAAGAAAATTCAGGAGCACTGAAACCAGTTTTGCTCGCTGTAATCATTCCTCCTGTTCAAACCGACCATTAGAAGATCCTCTCCAGACGTGCTTACAATGTAAGTGATGGGGGACCAAATCCACAGCCCTCATTTTGAGCAAAATTCAAAAGTATACCGAAGATAATATGAGGTTTCAGCCATCGGAGTTAATCAAATACGGTGGATATCTTCCACAGTTACAGTCTTTTTAATTAAAAAAAAATCCTGCTTTGTGTCTTGATGAGCTGCGGTGGAAGTAAAGTAACAAAAAGAGGGAATTTGGCACTAAAAAGACAGTAACTTTGAAAGATGTTGACAATTAAAAGAGATCTCATATTGTCCAGTATGAACAGGAGGAATGATTATAGCTAGAAAACAGTATGTCAGTGTTCATTTGGGCACATGGCCTGACCCATTAATTAACTATAACCTATTCCTAAAGTTACATTAACAAAGTACTTATTTTATCCCAAACCTTGATCTTATCCTAAACCTGTGTTTAAAGTGTTTTTTGTCCCTAAACGTAACCACATGGTGTTAACACATCATAAAATATCTTTATATGTGGTGGTGATTTGTAATGTTTTAGAAGGCACAGAGAAACGATTTCATCTTGCCGACAGGGGCGTCACATCAGAAAATGCTTGTACATGTTGTTCTGGAGTGCATGGACCAACAAAATAATTTGTTGTTCACTTGTTGAAACTGATTTATGTCTCCACAACATGAATAATACAAGTACACAAGCGCACCCATTCTAGAGAAATTGTCATTCTTTTTGAAATATGAGAAAACCTCTGCACACTGTTGCGCTTGCTGCTGGAATATTTTATAGTGTCTGTTTGATCAGGTATATATGTAGTGTATATATATTGTATATTACAGACAGAAAAGTCATAAACAAATATATATTCCAGCAGTAAAAGGGATAGTGTGGAGGAGTTTACTTATTTTTATTCAACGCGGGCTTTACTCCGATGCACCTGTCATGTATTCAGCTGTGCAGAGACTCTTTCAATTTTTTGAGCACACATCATTCTTATTAAAATGCAGTTTGAATGTTTACATATTTGAATTTATCCAACGTTAATATTAACACATGACACTGATCATTCTGATTATTTTACCCTCTGGCAAGAATACAGTTTTTTCAAAAAATGATTCTCTTTTGAAAGTGTGAGAAGACACCCAATAAATGCTGGCTAAAAAAAATCACTATTAGCAGCATGTTATGGTGTCTGTTTGGGCCTTTAGAAAACTAAGTTGAACCCAAAGACATAATGAACAATTTAAGATTAGAGTACATGGATGGTGTTTGTGTAGAATCTCTAATCAAAAGACTTTGATTTCAACCTGTTTTTTTATTGGCACACACACACACGTACATACACACACGCAAACTCACACACTAAAGCCATTACTCTGTATACGCGTGACAGGGAGTCGATGAGCAGCTATAAGAGTGTGAATACCATCGAGTCAATAATGCTCACCTCACTGTTCTGCCATTCAGCACTCTGCAGACAGAAACATGAGCAGCCTGCAGCTCCATATGTTACAGTCGGACACCATGGTCTGCTGGTCAGATAATAGCACTGAGATCATTCACTTTAACGGAGGATAATAGTGCAGCTCCTGTTCTGCTATCATTGACTAAATCCGTCTATTAAAATTTTGTGCTAGCACAAAATGCGGTTATTGGCTTTACAGGTAGAGGAACCAAAGTAATATACTATATGACAAGTGCTGATGAATGTAAAAATCAGTATATATATCATCTTCTTATCATTTGAAACATTGAATTTCAAGTCAAAATCCATCCTCCCTCTCTCCTTTAAAGGGCTCCTTTTGGAGTTGGTGCTTCCCGGGGCTCCTGCCTGTCCAGTCCAGTAAGTGGAGGAGGAGGAGGAAGTGGGTGTAGTCAGTTGGGGAGTAAAATATCTGACCCGTCGTCCCCAGGGTCCCCGGGGCCCTCTTCATCCCGTCCCTCCACCCCACTGGTAAACTCAGCCAACTCTGTTAACACCGTCAGTCCCGCCTCGTCGCCGCAAACTGCCGCCGCCCAGCTGAAGAACTGCCTGCGCTCCAGCCAGCACACAGTTAACCAAGCACGCACCTCAATGCAGCTGGGTAAGCAAAAACACACTCTCACACACACACATACGCACATGTACACACTTGAAATGCACAAAGAAGCTTTTTAATTTCTGTGTATTTAAACAGATTCATTAAACATTGAGAGTCATCCATTTTCTTTCTATTTGAGGAGTTGATTGATGAATCTCAATCACATGTGCACTCATTATCATGAATTAACATAACGAAACAGGCCCACCACACCACAGCACCTTACAGTACAGCCGGCCATCTTCTTGACCAAAGTAGTAATAGTGAGTACTAACTGGGTGGTGCAGGTGAGGTACAAATTAATAATTAACATTGTGCAAGTGAAGCAGTTGCATTAAAGCCTCCCGAAATGACATAAATGTGAAAGAAGAGGTGAGTATTGTTACAGCACTCCAGAGAAATGATAATCAAGTTAAAGGAAATACTTTCAACACTGGAGATGTATCTGTGTCTTTATTCCCTACAGCATCATGTCCACTGTTACAACAGCTCACCAGCCAACAGAGTCCAGATCATTTGGGACATTGCAGCATTTTATACCCTTAGTCTCTGATTACAGAATAATAGAATATTGATCAGCCATTAATTCAAGTAGCCCCTACGCCATGTAAAACATTTGCAGGCTTATGCTCACAGCAGCCTCTTTAACCTTCAGCTTCATCAGTGCCGTTAGTCATGTGTAGAAATGTCTGGAGAAAAAAAACAGAGCAATAAATCAGAGCTGCAAAAAGTTGGATGAATGCCCAAATGAATGAGAAGGTTGAAGTCCTGAAGCCCAGTTCACTATGTCCAAAAGTATGTGGACACCACATCGTTAAGCGTCTTATTCCAAAACCATCAACATTAATCTGCTCCACTCTTCTAGGAAGGCTTTCTGCCTGATTTTGGATGCAGAGATTTGCTCTCATTCATCCGCAAAAGCATCTGTGAGGTTGGGCACTGATGTTTGTTGTCGGATCTCTGTAATGAGAACGGATTCACAAAAAGCAACGTTGTCTTCAAGAGTTTATTCTGAAATCATACTTGTATGCATGCAGACTCAGTGTGTGTGTTAGATAAAGAGCCTCAAACACCAGTCAAACAGTCATATGTATACTAGCAGCAACGCCTGTCACCAAAAGCTACAGAGCACTCTGTCACCCTTAAGAGTATTCGACCTTGGCTATTAATTGGTACAACAGTTACCCCTTTTTTCATCACTTTCCATTTGCTGGGAACTCGGAGTTGAAAGTCGAATCACAGCTTTACTTCTGATACATTTCTAGGCTTTCTCAAAAAAGGGTTATTGTCAAAGCTGCTTCTTCTAGTAAAAATCCTTGTCTGGTTTTGTTCCCATTAAAAATACTGTGGCAATCTTGTTACCCTCTGATGCACAATTTTAGCCTTGGTCTTTCTAAACAGTTAAGTTAACAAGTTCTCTGCACACACTTCCAGAAACTAAGTTATCCTTGGTCACATAACCTCAACAAACCCTTCTGTTATTTTGATAGTTTCATGCTAAGATACAGAATGATTGAACATGGTGGAAATTAAACATGTGCAGTAACTGTATTCAAACATGTGCACGAAAGACATTTAAACATGATTATACGTGTAGCAAGTGTAACTTCCATCACATGTTTCAACCCTGTCTCCTAGAAATTACGTTTATAGACAACTAAATTGTTTTCCCGGTTATATTGTGCTCGCTGCCTGGATCATGTTCACAGATTTGTTTGAATGATTAAAGCGCTGCAGTTATATATCACGCTGATCTGACACGTCCTGAGTCCCACTTGTGGTTAGGTTTAGGCAATGAAAACACGTTCAGTAAGGTTAATGAAAGATTGTCCTTTATATATTAATAAACATCTTGTGCTTGAAGTTAGTGTTGACTTTTTTCTGTATTAGACCAAGACCACGATCTTTCCCTAACTTTACCCAAGTCCTACCAGTGCCTAAACATAATCGTAAAAAGATTAACATTGCTGTAATTTCTGCTAAGTTGTCTCTTCACTCATATGTTCAATAGCAATATATATGCAACTTGCCAAATACTTTAATTAACAACATTTCTAATTATCAGGGTTCTTCCACACACCAAACTGGGGGACCTATTTGTTTATGGACCTGGCTTTGTGGCATTAAGATTTTCTATATATGGAGCTAAGGGACCCAAATATTAAAAAACCTAAGACTAAAAGTATTTGGCGGCCATATAGTGTTTGTAGTGCTACACTTATACGGACTGAGTCATATGCACCATATCTCCTATCAATTACAATTCATATGAAACCATTTTTTCAGCTTTCTTGCTGTGAAGAGACAGTGGTAACCACTGAGCCTTCGACCTGCCCTGGAAACATAAAAATATGTTTCCAGGGTGCCATAGCAGCCTACTGGTAGAGCTGCGTGCCACATAACTGCACCATCCGCAGTACGATTCCAGCAGCGGACCTTTGTTGCATGTCATGCACCTCTCTGTAACCATGTTTCCTGTCTCTTTATAATGTTCATCCGTCAAATAAAGGTAAATATGCAAGGGTGGATATATTGCCTGTATCTGCAAAGTACAGGTACAGTTAAGGTTTACATTTTCAGTGTTTTTTTATTTGGAGAAAAGTGGTTTATGTTAAATAATCCTATTAAGGTTGAGTACAAGTATCAGACTGAATGCAAACCCCTTTTAATCGAATGTAAAGTACCAATCCACACTCCAGCTTTCCTCTGCACTATGTGATCCCCCTCAATCAACCCTAAATATGAGCCACAGCAGAATAGTTGTACTGGTACATACTGTGCTTGTACCAGAATAATTTGGCCCAATTGCAGTGTTACAACATACACACACACACACTCACACACTCTTCACATTTGCACATAACACAAAAAGACGTGCTTAGATCACATAGTAGTACTGTTTGCGCCTGTAGTGTGCACACTGACAGAAACCCCTGCAAACACACACACACACACACCTGTGTCCCTACAAGGTCTAGATTATATCAGTCTTGTTCTCCTTTCAGAGTCTATTCATCTCTCAAACACCCCTTTCTCTCTTTCTCTTTGTATTTTTTCCTTCTCCCTTTGAGAAAAAATAATAGCGAAGGTTTCTTTTTGGGAGGCTATAGAGTACACACTGTGAGAACACTTCCAAGAATTACACACACAGCGCAGCTACACACTCATTCTGGATGCACACTCCCACGTACACACACACACACACAAGTGAGACTCACAAACACACAGCCGAATGACATCAGTGCTTTTTGTTTTATGGAGGCGTAATGACAGAGCTTCATGCCTTTCTCCCTCCACCTCTTTAGCTTTTCTCTCTCTGTCCCCCCCCCCCTCTCTCTTTCTCTCTCTCTCTCTCTCTTGATCGCCTGCTCTCTTGCATACACACAAACACATGCACACATCTGGTCTCCATTACAAAATAAAGTATGTGCATAGTTCTGCCATTTGGTGGTTTTATCACATGACCAGCGTGCCTCTCTATGGATTTCTGCTTGAGTGCTGCAGTTTAGTGCAGCAGGTGGCTCAAAATCCTGTGTGTGTGTATGTGAATGTGTGCACACAGTGTGTATTTTTGTGTATTATCCTCATGAGCACCAAATTTCCTCTTACAGTTTGAAGGCTGAGAGAAGTGCTCCAAACTCAAGACAATTCAGACAGTTGTTTTTTACTTCAAGGGTTCAGTGCAAAGTTAGTGCTGCTTTTGTTGCTCGTATTCTTTCATTTGAAGGAGAAAATAAAGAAACATACTCGTGATTACTTTACACATTAGCATAAATGCTAGCCAGCCTTGAGTTCTCCATTTACCTTCAAAGTTGCTATTTTGACACATCTCTAACAAGTTTAATGGTTTCACTTTTGGTCCTCTCAGATTGGCCTGTTCCGTGTTGGCGGGTTCATCTCTACAGACCAAAGTTAGGTGAATAAAAAACTGTTCAATTCCCAAAAGTTGTAATTAAATGTGTCCCAGCACCCTGGCATTACTTATGGTAACACTTTAGTATCGAGAGAGACATCTGTTGAGTTCATTCATCGTTATTTCAATAACACTGTGCCTTCTGTCTTCAATTATTACATTTAGCACCATTCACTACTACGAAACAAGGAGCGGCCATAAACTTCAACCTGCATTTTCATGCCCAATTTAGGATTTAAAAGAGGGGTCATTTTATCTCACTCATTTATTAGCTTTTACTACCTTTCTATGTTGAACAATTTGTAGATTATGGTTTGCACAGGTGAGCACAGGAACATTGAATACAGATATTTTGCTCCTGAATTATGATGTTTTTGTGAAATTTGACTATTCGGGGCCACAAGATTTTCAGCCTTTTGGCAGCACATCTCATTTCACAAATATTTCCTTTTGCTTTAATCTGTTTCCTATTTCAATATTGTGCAAATAAACAAACATTTTAGTTATCTAAAGTTCTCAAAAAACTATCCAGGAATTAGGTCGTATCTTGCAGATCATCCGACTTTGAAAGTGTACTTCTATAATAATGTTAATACTAATTACTATTATTGAATATAAACCAGAGATACAGTCTGTTTTAAAAACCAACTGTCTCCTCAGATATTAAGTAAAGAGATAAACTCAGACAAAATGTTACCCTCTTAGTCACTGAAAGCTCCTCTCAGTTATACTAATATAAATGTGTGTCTGTGTCTGTTTTAGTCCACAGTCCCCCTGCTGGAAGTCCAGAGCGCCCCATGGTGGCCATATCTCCCCTGCGTCCTCAGATCTCCTCCCCCTCACGTTGCCCGGGCCAATCAGGACGCCCTCTCTCCATGGTCTCTCCGGGACCCAGCTTAGGGCCCTCACCCCTCTCGTCCCCAGCCTCACGGCCCCTCCCTCCCCTTTCGTCTCCTCTTTCCTGCCTCACACCTCCAAATGTGTCAGCGGCGCTCCTTAATGGGGAACAAGGAAGTCCACTGCACACGCCATCCCCAGGACCCTCCCACGCCACCACGCAGGGTGGCCTTGCCCCCAAAGCAGAGAAGGTAAGTCTGATCCCCTCTAATTGTAAGAAAGTCAAAGAGTCAGATATCATTAGCTTGTTTACATATAACTAACATGGAAAATAAGAGCAAGAATAAAAAGTATAAAATGTCACTTCTACTTAACTTTGATTTCAGTTGTTTTAGTCACCCTTTAAATAAAACAAATTCATTTTAACACACCTGAAAAGCTTAATGTTCTGTCATCCAGATTTCACAGTTTTTTGGATGTGAAGTCTATGGTGTGTGTAAGCATGCATGCGTGCGTGTGCTTAATGTGCCAGTAGTCTCATTCACCCCGGCAGCTGGCACAAATTTTGAACGCTATCCTATATGTTGGTAGATGTGCAGTGTTAAAGCTCTGGATGTTAAAGTGGGCTGCGCTGACAGTGAAGGATGGCACTGAAAGCTCGCATCTGTCTCAGCTCCATTTGTTTCACTGTTGGCTCCACTGTGTGGGACAGCTAATCTAACTACATGGCTAGCTGACAAACAGCTCATTGACTATGGAACAGCAGGCCGCAGCCTTGTTTACATCTTCCCATTCAAAGCTGGCTTGTACTTGTATTTTTTAAGAGGTCTGATATTAATGAATGCTCTCATCTTACCACAACTGTGAATATGTTGTTTTTATATGAAGTGTATGGCCCTAAGAAGCATTCTTTTATGTTTTGGGAGGATTTTTCTTTAGCTGTTTATAAGGTAATAAGTGATAATTGCTTAAATTAGCTGATACTCTCAAAAACAGCCTCTCAGTATGGATTTAGCTGCAGTTGTAGAATCCAATGATGCTGTTTCAAGATTAAAATTTAGAAGGAAAACCAAAGTGCTTATCAGATTTTGGGCAGGGTAGCTTAATAGATCGAATTTAAAGATAGTCGGTATTAGCACAAAAAATCAGCTATTGTCATCTCCTGTCCCAAAGTATCATATCTGCACATTATCCCTTTAAAAAAATGATCACTTTAAGGATTTTTTTCAGTAGTGATATTTGCTGCTTTGAGCAGGGCAGAGCAACAACATCAGGTTTAAAGTCAGGGTGGAGATGATGCTGCACAGTCAATCTGTGTAACAGAACATAGAGGAAGTGATGGAGCAGCTATGATAACTGTCTGGTAGACACATTTAGTTTAATCTCTGTTCGACATGCTGTCTTAAGTGCCGCCAGCGTTACAGACACATATCATGTCGGACATTAAGACTGTTTCCAAGAAGTCTGAAGTCACAGCCAACAGTGATGGCAGAGTTTCAGCAGGTCATAAAAAAAGTCTTAAAATGTCTTGAAACACTTTGTTTAGCTGCATTTAATATATTCAAGAGCTTGAATAGTATTACATTTTACTTTACTGTGTGCTACGGTGTTTACATGTTGCTATCCTTATGTATTTTTCAACTCCAACTAGAGACACTCCTTGCCTTCGATCAACAAACAGACAGCTGTGAGCAGCGAAGACAAGTACATCAATCAGAATGTGCGATTACCGCGATCCGTTTGATTATTGCATTTCAAACATGTTGTTTTTCCCTTTTTCAGTCTTTAGTTTTTCCTTGAAATCTCTTTTCATTTGTAGTTTTGTCTTTCAGATAATATACCTTAAAAGCATTCGAGTGTTGAGCGTGGGCGAGTAAATGGCAGAATGATTAGGTTGGTGGGTGGATGGAAGCTGGTGTCTTGAGCATCTTTCCTCTCAACCCTGAGCAACCCTGGGTCTCATTTCAAGCTTAAATCATCAATGAACTCAACATCAGCACTGAGCGCTAGAAGTGATTGTTTTAAAATACTATATTCAGTATGTGCCAGTGAATATTTTTACATTTGGAATGAAAGAAATGCCAGAAAGTCACAGATGATAACACAGATTTATTTACAAACCAGTATTTATAGATGTGGAGGGAACAGAGAAGAAAGAGAGAAAACAGCACAGGTTCAGTTCACTCTCACTGTCCTGCCAGTAAGCTGCAGAGCAAGGCAGTGTGAAATTAGATTTAACTTGAATGACAGACATCAGATGAATTTATGAGTGTATGCTGCCATCTGGTGGCTTATTTCAGAACAACGGCAGCAACAGTGTGTATAAGTAGACACACACGTGTAAACACACATACACACACACATAGACACAATCATAGGAGGCAGATTAAACCTTTAAGCCTACAGATGAAAGAAGAGAGCTAGTGATGATATGTCAATCTTATTTTCACAACTCGTTTCTGCTGCCCCCATGTGGCCATAAGATCAGTTAATGTAGGTTCAGACAGAGCATCCATATAGGTATCAGTTAATTTCCTGTCGATCAACTAATTGATTAATTGTTTCAGCTCTATTAGTGATGTATCGTCTGTTAAGAAGATCACTCTTTTGGTTGTAATATTTCTACCAAATTGTGTTTGGGGAAACTCTGTCAATGATAAAAGTTTATTGTGTTTGGCCAAATATTTTACATTTAGATAACAAACGGGGGTCATAAAATGATGAGGGGTTTAATATACAGAAAACAATAACTATAAGTCCCATGTACATTAACTATGAGTATCTATGACTTTGTTAAAGTGCCCAGATGAACGTATTAGCTAAATATGTAACTGGTGGTTTCATAACAAAATCTCTGCAGAGTTGTGTTGTCTGTTTTCCTGAGGTCTGGATTTTAGTCTGACAGATCATTACTTTGATCATTGTCCATGTTTACTGACAAATTCCAGTTTTTACAGCAGTCATGAAACACTTTCAAGCCTTGTTCAGTTGTTGACAGTATTACAGAGCAATCTGCAGAGGCTTGCAAATGTGCTGTGACAGCTGGGTGGACGTACCACAAGGGCTAGTCAGCAGTGGCAGCTGGCAGTGGAAAAATACAGTTATATCTCTCCTTTTTATATATATTTATATATTGAAAAAGTGTCCTTTATATCATCATTATGCCAAGATAAGCTTTCAGAGTTGGTTCAGTATTGGTAATTGGGTGTACAGTGTTTAAGACAAATGTATAGCATCTTGGCAATCATTCAAACTGAAACAAAGGAGGCGAAGAATGTTTGGCTCATATGAACAAAATAAAGAAATTGTTAACCATTACTGATGTATTCAGTTAAGACTGCAGAGATGTTTCTTTCAAGGTCACAGAGTTTTCATGTACAATGTGAGTGTCTGTGATTCCTACAAAGAAAACACAAAGTACTGACAATGTCACAGAAACAGATGACACACAAACAGCAGGAGCAGAGAAAAGAAGCCAAAATATCTGTGAAAATGAGCTTTAAAGGTTTTCTGATGTTTACGAATTAAAAAGCGGTAGATCTGCAACTAATGATCATTTTCATTATTTCTTGATTGGTTATTTGCTCTATAAAATGGCAAGAAATTGTTAAAAATGTTGATCAATGTTTTCCAAAGCCCAAGGTGAAAACTCCACAACTCAAAGAAATTCAGTTTAGTATCAAAGAAACCAGAACATTTTCACATTTGAGAAACTGGTACCAAAGAATTTGGATCTTTTTTCCAGCTCTAAAAAGGTGTTATGTGTCTTTTTTTCTCATATAATCAGATGAGCAACATATGACACTAGTGTGGTAAAGTGGCACCTAATGCACCTACTGCATGTGATTTGAAACAAGTAATTAGATTGTTTCGATCCCCGTGTGTAGAAGCTCGTGTTTATATTTAGACTCAAACTGGTGAAATCCAATTAGCATGAGACTTCACCCTTTTTGTAATTGAACATCAGTATTTTGTTTCAGTGTAGGGGCACAACAGATAGTCGTAGCTCCAGCGTGTCTGTTTCCGTCCCACTGATGCTCCATCATTGACTACACCAGACAGACGAGATACAAACACAGAAACACATTTTGAAAACATTGAAGCATTTTTGTACTCTACGCATCATTTAAGTTGAAATATAGGCAGCATATCATCTTCTTATCCATTTAATGTGTTTCCATACTGCTACTTAGACGTTTTGATCAGATTTGTCTCATTTGGACGGTGGCCCTGAGGTGCAAACAACAACAAAACTGAGAACACAACATTTCACAAAACAGAGAAAAGGTAGGGACAACAATTCTTGTTTGTGGTGTGTTGTGTGTTCAGAAATGTTCTTTTGTTTTGCACCTGAGGGCCACTGTATGTCTGCTTTTATATTGATATCCATTAAATTACAAATTTCAGCTTTATTACTTTTAATAAGCTCTTTCAACACTTCTGTTGAAAGAGAGATTTTAATTTGTTCAATCTGTTGTTCAATAATGCAATGTGGAAGATGACGATACTAATGTTTACTTCTCTTCTGTCACTGCCACTCTTTTTGTTTTTGTTTTTCACTCTGCTGTTTTCTATTTACTTACAATCCTTCTTCAACTAGAACCATCTTTTCTCTCTTATGCTGTCCCAACTGTTTTTTTTATCCTTATTTGAATATAAAATCCTTTCGTTCTTCAAATCAGGTTTTTTTTTTGTTGTTTTAGACAAATAATACTAGGAGTTGTCCATTTTGTCTTCTAGCTTTATCATATTTGCAACTCCAGCCCGTTGACATGACAACCATCCATCACAGCATTCCAAAGACAGTGTTGAATGAAAATGAAAACGGGTGTAAAGAAAGAAAAAAACATGATCCAGCAGCACATGTATGAAGTTAACAGATGGCTGAGACGGAGACAGAGCTGATATGGAGGCTTGGTGCATCGACACAAAATAACGCTGCGAGATGCTTATTATTGATTCCCGTTGTCATGATTGAGAGTGTGAAATCATGCCAAGCAGCATAGAAACAAAGCTGCATCACACAGTGTTCAACTGAATGGACAGTATTGTACAGCCCATCCATAAGCATAAAGGAGTCCTGAACAGACAAGTGTGAATCTGCCTCTACACACAGTTAACTGTTGAGATCAGCCCCGCAGCTGCACATATTCAGCTGGAATGCTTGGATCAGTATCTAACCATACAGTCTGTGGTCTGTTCAAAATTACTGAGCAGATATTCAGACTCTTATTGTCTTATTCGATATAATAACTGCTCACGTTATCATTGTTTACTCCTTTTTGTGCCCTGATAGGACAGAGTAGACAATAAATGTGCCTTTTTTTCATTATGATATTCTGCTCTGAAATCTTCTGCTGATAGAAAATGGTTCACAGGGACTATTAGGGTTTTCTCTATGGATGGAAATATTAGTATTGGTCAGTCCGTCCACTGGTCCGGACTAAAATATCAACTAATACACAGACAACTAACAAACATTTGTGTTTAGTGTTGAAAATAGTAAACGTTATACCTTCCATGAGCATTTAGCTCAAAGCACCGCTGTACCTGAGTTTAGTCTCATCCTAATGTTTTAAATCCAGTCGGCAGGAAACAACAAATATGTCAGTGTTAAGTAACCAATATTGTGATTTATGTTCCTCATGATTCGAAAACCCATAGGCAGTTATCTTAGTTTAGCATAAGAATGAAAGCAGAGAACCAATTTGCCTAGCAGCTAAAGGTCACTAATTATCACATTATCTAGTTTGTTTAATCTGAAAAACAAACAGAAGTGGAAAAATAGCAATTTGTGGTTTTATAGGGAAATGTGTACTGTAAATATTTCTTGGTGAGCAACAGCTTGTCTTGATGTCACCAGGAGGTTGCTAGGCAACCAGGAGAGATGATACACAGCAGTGGTGATTAGATGGATGAAGACTTAAAGCACTTAACACCTCCTTTCCTTTTTGCAAGGTTAATCTAATCACCTCCTGACTCCAGGTCCATCCTTCACACACAGACAGAGTAGTATAGATCTTCTTATGTAAGTCTTGGCAAGAAAGCTAAGACACTTACTTACTTACCAATATTGTTGAACTACTCCTTTAAGGGTGGGGGGGGGGGGGGCAATTTCAAAATGTGCAGGGGACATGTCCTCTGTGTCCTCCCAACATAAAAGAACACAGATAATGTCCTTGTCTTCATGCAGGCCCGGAGGTTTTACTGTCCTGCTTTAATGCCTCCATGCTGTCTTCTATCAGCTTTATTTCTTGTGTCGCCTGAAGTCAACAGGAAAATATTGTTCTATTTGTTTCATAAATGTGTTGCTGGCTAATATGTTGAGAACGTGTTTGTGTTCTGTAGTTTTCGATATAGAGAAAATGAAAAGAAAATATACAGTAAAGGTGTTTACATAGAAATCTCTTTCATTACCATCTTGTCACTTTTTGTCTAGACAGAGTAAATACTTAATCTATAAACCTGTGTAACACTTACAGCATCTCCTCTATACTTCTCTGTCCTCTCTCTTCCTTCTTCCCATCTTCAGAAGGAGAGGAAAGCAGGAGGTTTGTTAAAGCTGTTGTCTGGGGCGGCAGCAAAGAAGAAACCTCGCTCACCACCTTCGTCCCCGCCCACCCACGATCCCTCCTTGGCTGGCCAAGGCGCAGTGGCCACCGACCCCATCCACCATCCTCACCACCATCACCACCACGCCCGCTCAGGTTCCTGTCCGATGGCGTCGCAGGGGCGGGCGGGCTCGTGTCCAATTGAGAGTGACATGGCGGGCGCAATAGGGCTGGAGCCTCTGCACAGGAAGTCCGGCTCACTGGATACCAACTTCCCCTTGTCGCCCCCGGCAACACGCGCTGGCAATGCTTTGATGGTCCTCCGGCCTGAACCCAAACCACTGTCCAGAGAGAGGTGGGCACACACAAACACATATCCGTACAAAAAAATGTGTGTGGCACCAACACACACACGCATAAACACACACACAATAGTTACCATAAGTCTCTTTGAAGAGTGTTTCAGCCAAATACTCTGCATTAAAATTAGATTTGTTGATGTCCCCTAAAACAAATTGATATGATCCAACTGCTTAAATTGTTTCAGGTGGGCTGATTGTTCCAGCATGTGCGTTTCTGTGTTATAACGGCCTCCTCTGTGTGCGGCAGGTATCGTGTGGTGGTGCCCTACCCACCCCAGAGCGAGGCAGAGATCGAGCTGCGGGAAGGGGACGTGGTGTTCGTGCATAAGAAGAGAGAGGACGGCTGGTACAAAGGCACCCTGCAGAGGACGGGACAGACCGGCCTGTTTCCAGGCAGCTTCGTCGAGGGCTTCTGAACTGGAAAAAGCAAGAGCCCACACTGTTCCTGTTTCAGAGTCTCAAAAAAGGAAAAAAAAAAAAGAAAAGACACACACAAGCTAACACTTGAGCTTCTTACTTTCACACAGAAAACCGACACACATGAAGGCTGGGCCGATATTGGTTTTCCAACTTGCCTTAAGAAGCTGCTAACCCTAAAAAAATTTAATTTGTCTGGATTTCAGTGTCACATGGTGGTCTTTTTAAGAAGCTTTTCCCAGAATAATCTGCCCAGAAACACTGGACTTTTAGATATGAAAATAATCGAATTAAATGATTTTGAATACTGGCACAAAACAACATTAGTGGTAACAGTCTTCAGAAGCCCATATCGGTCCAACTAACTCACACACATTTAGCCCCGGCTCCGACCAGCCACTCAAGAAGCTGGGCAATGTTGGGGTTCATCAAAACTCATGTTGACTACTGAAGGCACACAGACTCAAAGAGCACAGCAACAAAACAAACCCCGCCTCTCACAGTTCTCCTCCTTGACATCATCCACCAGCAAATACTAGCACGAGACCTCAGAACTTGAATTCCTTGTGCTTTCCTAGTTTGAAAAGTAAAAAAAAAATTGAACACAGCGTTTGAGCCTACAATCGCACTCCAGGATCATTGTAAGCACAGCTCTGTGTCTAGTTTGTGACAACAAGCACATGTGTTTCTTTTCAACTCAATATATGTTAATAATAATACATGTAGCATTATTATGTTTTTTTTAATATGTTGAAATTGATATTTGTGTTGTCTCAAACTAGTCAAGCTGTGATCTGTCACTGGATACTTAATTTAAAAGAAAATGGTGCAAAAAGTAACAATTCAATTAAGTAATCTGTTTTTTCTATTAATATATCTTACATTTATACAACCATTTTTTTAATTTAAAAATTGCCCCATGTACAGTACAGCCCTGCAGCTGGGTTGAACTGAATAAACTGGCTTACTGAATGTAGAAAGAAATAGGAAGTTACGCCAAAACTCTTAAAAGGATTATAAAGTAGATTTTTGATCTTCTGTGTGGGAATATAAAGACAAAGAAATGCACTTGGTAATATTTGATACAACCTGCCAATATATCTGCATATACAGTATTTTACACATTTATTTATTTGACAGATGGGGTTCCCATTGCTATGTGTTGCATCTCTCTAAACATATTTTGCTTTAAACCAGCAAAAACCTCTTTTACTAGAACATTTTAATGCAGTCTTTTTTTTTTTTTGTTTGAAATGTGAAAATCTTAAAACAAACAAAATACAGACTTACTAATGCTGTCGGTCCCTTTTGGAAACACAGTACATTCTGTCACAAAGATTGCTAAAAGTTATCAACCTTTTCTTAAGATACTGCTCCGACTTTTCGTCCGACAGCAGCAATATTGTGATACCAAACGACACTCGTGGAGGAATGTACAGTCGAGGGTGGGGCGGGGGAGGGGGCATCTGGCGTCCCAAGGCGGGGACAGACGTTTTCCGTCATAAAACTGCCAACCTTTGACAACAACTTTTCCTCCAATCTTGTCGACCTTTAACAAGTATTTTTGTACTGCTTCAGCGAGTGTATCGTCCGCTTTATGAATTTCTACGTCCTCAGTGTGAATCCAGGCTTGTCTACAGTAGTTTACATCCAACCATCTACCTTTTTCCCCCCTGGTTTCTGGAGAGAGAAGCACAGCGAAAACTCAGAGCTTAACTCGCTCACTCTATGTGTGTGTGTGTGTGTGTGTGTGTGTGTGTGTGTGTGTGTGTGTGTGTGTGTGTGTGTGTGTGTGTGTGTTTGTATTAGTGTGTATGTGTCAGTATCAGTGAAAGCACGCAGTTGCAGGACACAACTGGCTTTTTCTCACCTGCTGTTTTTTTGCCTGCCACAGCAAGGTGAGAGTCTGTTATTGGCTAAGCACATTGGAGCCTCCTTGGTGAAACATGTGTCAAACTGCATTTATGTCATACGGGAAACACAAATAATACAAAATTCGGGACAGAAAATACTGCTCGGAAAAACAAAACTGCAGCATACAAACAGTTTGCAAACGTCTTTCCTTTCTTATTCCCATTTGACGCGGCTGCAGGATGAACACCCAGATGTGAGACTTTCCAACACACTCTCCACAGACAATAAATCTGACACAAAAATGCATTTCCCTGCCACAAGACTTCTCTTGCTCCCTTTTTGCCCCCAGATAAATGGTCTGATAAAAATGTCACAGACAGATCTTTTTCATCCATATGGGCGTTTTTTTTCCCAGCATAATACTAAGAAGTTAAAACGGGGGGAAATGAAACAGGCAAGCACATTTTAAGCCTTTTTATTTGTGATATTTTTATGTTCACCGTGGCCTCTTAAGCGGTGATGATGTGCCATGATTAATGCCACCGAGGAGACAAAAGCACAAGCTGTTTGTACTTGCGACATGTTTTTATTCCTACTGTTAGATTGTGAGGAGACGTTAAAAAATTTTTTTTTTTTTTAAATTGCAAAGGAAAGTGAATAAAAACCTAAAAGTCGAGGGAAAATTTGAAAGAGAAAGTGAAGTCATGCACTCAAACACGCGGTCGTTACAGAGAGCAACATGGTCTGCAATCATCCTCTGGCTGCTGGCAGTGCAGTATGGGTAATCCTGTGCATCTGGAGCAACAGATGAAACCAAAATCACTCTGCAATTTAGATTAAGATTTCTCTCTCTCTCTCTCCAGGAGGTCACAGCTCAACTGGAGACTAAATCAGCACACACACATTTATAGATTAAGCACACATAAAAGAAGTAGGACTAGACTGACATATAGCTGGTTTGATTGTTTACAATTTGTCTATTCATTTAATCCTGTTTTATACAAATGTACAAGACTGTGATATTTGTGTGGAGTGTTTCAGATCAAGCGAATTAAAAAGGGCCAATTTATTTTCCATGAAAAGGGTCGAAAGTAAATGTCAAATTTTGGCACAGGCTATTCGTTATTGGAAGCTTCAGCCCAAAAATATGTGTATTGGCATTCAAAACCTGTCAGTCAAACCCGAGTGCCTACAAATGCTAACACACACACACACACACACACACAACATCAGGCAGATAAATCTGTCTTTTGTCTCAACCTTCTTTTGTTCTTCCTTCACCTTCTTTATCGGTACAATGATCCTGTTGGTGGTTTTCCTATCAGCTCTGTCCTGTTTGACTTGATGACAAAAACCAGCAGACCCCAGAACAACCCTGCACAAAATTCCCCCCCCCCCCCCAGTGAGGTTTCCTCTCATCTGTTTGTACGCCCCGCTGAACTGAGGACTCTAATTTCTACTGAGTCAAAAATTCCTCATTTGTGTCAAAAATCAACAATCTCAGCAGTCTTTTGTTTGTTTTGGAGGAGAGTTTACAACCGTTCAAACATCAGGAATGAAACCATTGCACGGTGGCCACTTTACATAAGATAACTTGAACCACTGGTTTCGCAAATGTTTTCATGTGTTTTATTTACGTGGTGTAAGCTTGTCAGTGGCCTCGGCTTCCTGAGAGCTCGACGGTGATGGCTTGAAACATGCCAACACTTCCGAGCCTTTCGTCCGTCTGTGCCGTGGTGATTCCCAGTGGACTTGAACACAAAATAAGACACAATTGCACATTTGTGGGATGCCAAATTTTTCCATTGGACTTGACATCAAATTACTGTCCACTCTGTTTTGTCCTTCCAGGAAGCCTGAGCCTGAATCTTGGATTAGATGTCGGTCATATTTGTTTCTATGGATACTTGTGCGTTTGAGTGTATGCATGTGCGTGTGTATGTGCGTGCAAGGGTGGAGGCCTGTGTATGTAGCTCTTTCCATGAAAAAGGAACTTCATGAAAAAGTTTAGTGGACGCTCATGCCTCATCGGGACTGAGCCGGGTCTGTTGAGCACAGCAGTACAACGAGAGAGGAAAAAAAAGAAAGTATATATATAATTCTATATTGTGCAGAATATTTATAGGCCTTTTGTGCCGTTGAAGTCATGCTCTACCATGTGATCATTATACATCGTCCTGTACTGATGACCCGTGGTTGATTTGATTGTTTTTTTTCCATGTCAAGTGCATTTTTCGCAATAAATGCCTTTGTTTTAAAACAGATTTTCAGTGTCTTTTTGACTGCAGCTTCAGATCACAAAAAGAGAACGTTTTACAGAGCAATGCACACACTTGTGTACTCTGATCCGTAACAAACACATTACCTGTACATCCCATTAGGATTTTACAGTTGCTCATCGGAGGATTCATCCTCAGAATCATATTATATCCTGCTTTAATTATAATTAGCTGTGAGCTTAAGGGGCTCTTATAAGCAGCACTCCAGGTACAATTGAGAGTGTATTATTGTCTTTATCATTCACAAACATTCTTGTGAAAGGTGTTTCCCCCCCTCTTCTTTTTCCTATCCTTTTTTCTCTCCTCTCCTCTCCATCCATCCTCCTACCTTTCTTCTCTGTTCTTCTGTCTCTCATGTTCTCAAGCCAACATTGGCATGAACGAGGTGTGTAATTGGTAATTTCAGAGCGTCTCCAACACCCCCACTTAAATGACAACCTCATCCCTCCAGCAGCCAGGCCTGTCTCCAATGATCACCTCCATTTGCATTTAGAGTGACTAGCATAAGGTGACAAGGCTGTGTGTGCAGGTGCAGGGGTATGAGAGCCTTTTCTCTGAGTGTATAGGTGCAGTCAGAGAAAAAAAACTTCACACACAAACTGTTCGATTTAAGGCGAGCAGGAAGCCGGCTGCAAATTTAGATTCTTAAGATTTCTGCAGTGCAGAGATAGTGTTCACCTCTGGCAAGAAAACCTGGTGAAATCACTTCCCACCCAGAAGCTGCATCCCCCAGAGAGTAGCTAAAGGTTTCTGTATGTAGACACACACACATATACACACTCTCGCTCTCTTCCTCCACAGTTTGCCTTGGTGAAAACCGTTCTCCTCGGGGTGCCCTCCTCCCAGCATAACAGCGAGATGCTGCCGGCCCCTGCGGGGAATCGATCCGCCTTACGCTAGACCTGTCTATCTACCTGTCTGTGTGCCAGCTCTGTGTCAGATGAAGGGCAACAGAGCCAGAGGGTGAGACACTGCAGGGAACAAGACCTCTAACAGGATGTGCAGGGCGGTCCCTTTGTGTCTGTGATCAAATATAGCAAGTGAGCAGAGATGTTAAGCTACAGCACTAAATCTTCTTTTAAAGCAAAAAGGAGGCTTCTTTTTATCATGTACACAAACAGCCGCAGCTATCTTATCACATTCTCAGGTGATACATGCAATGCCGTTTCTCCTTCAGGGTCCAGATCTGTTCTTCCCACTTATGGGAGGTGACAGTTTTTTGGAGTTGAGCGCATTTTTAGACACAGAAAAGATAACATTGCAGGGGGCATCATTCATGTTGGCAGAGGGTAAACTGTCAGGTGTTATAAGTATTCAGTAAAGTGTTTAACAACCAGCTTAACTGGAAGGGTAATATATAAATGATTGTGTATGAGAGTGGACCTTTTAATGAGTCTCTTAACCTTTTATTTGCTGGTTTTACAGACACAGAAACAGTCTGAACAGCTGTAAAATTAAAATGCATGAACAGGAACCTGTGCTGCTGTGACTTACAGTTCAGTCATGTCTTTTTCACGTCCTCGACTCTTTGACAAAGGACCTTTTTTGATTTACTCCCACCTGTTCTCTGTTATTTGCATTAAAGGAAAAGTAGCAGGCGTTCACTGCTTTAAATCCATATTGTGAAATCAAAACAAAAACAGGCAAGCACCATGTATCATGACAAAAATACAAAGATTTATTTAGAAAGAAGGATAAAGGCTCCCAAGTAACACTGTTTATTCCATAAATATAAGTGTAGTACAAATGTGTCTTTGAAAAAAACTTCTTCACTCCATCAGGCATCGTTGTGTTTCCCTGGATGTACAAGTTAATAGTGGATAGTGTATTTCTACAGTAAGCACACATGTAAGGCACTAACACATCTTAAGCACTAGTGTAAATATAAATTGGCAGTGTTTGTGAGTAAATGTCGGTTTAATTATCACACTTTTACCAGAAACCAGCACCACAGTGTCCTGGTTTACTCTGTACTGTTAAATGGCATGAGGTGTGAATCCCTGTCTAATCATGACTCCAGAGAGAAGTGAAGTTTAAAAATAGTTAAATAAATGCATCTTCCCCTCTCCTCCGCCTCCTCCTCCACAAACACTGAATCCATAATGCATTATTTTTCCATGAGTCAGCTCTTTTCAAGGCATTGCAAACTTTAACAGTTTGTGTCAGTAGGAAAAAATAAGGGAGCAAGTAAAACACAATATATATATATACTGTAACATGTACCTAATCCAAAACAAAACATCAACCTCCAGGAAAAACCGTAAAACTGTCACAGGAGAGAAAAAGTTTGGAAATAACTTTCCCTTTGGAACAACTAGAGGAGGATCAGTGTGGCTCCTGCTGATTTTTCTAACACTGGTTTATAGCAGGTAAAAGAAACCAAACCAGATATGACAACACTGTCTGACCTTATAATGATAATACAGAAAAGGTTATGACAACTCTTGATGATAAATGCACTAGATTCAGAAATGATTACTTAACAGTTTTTAGACATGGTTCCTGTCATTATTTTAGTAAGTCATGGCTTTCTGGCATTCAAACATGTACATGGCAAGATGATTACACATACAGTGAGGATCACGGAGCTTCCTGTCATTCTCACCGCAGATGATGATTTTAGGCTATTTCTGCCATTAAATGATTGTTTCTCTCTGTGGTTTAATGAATGGCCAGCGTGAGGGACAACTCATCTAACCAACTCCTGTAGATAGTGTCAACATTTTTTAGAAACTAGCATAGTTAATAATAGCAGATGGGTTGTGATGTGCTGTATACAGTGTTTTGCTGGATATCCATACTCATTTGACTCATTTAGTAGTATTTCATGATTTAAACTAATTTTCTGTTCTTGGTAAATTAGGCATGATAAATACAGGAATAATGTATTACAGTGATCCCAGAAGGCCAATCATTTACTATCATTACTAACTTAATCTTATTGTGACATTATTGTTCAGGCATCAGACCAACATGTAAGATTGCTACCCAACTTAAAAACCTGGTTATGGTTTTATAATAAATTATCAGCATGTTATGGATGTCTAACTGTCTCATTATCAAAAACTTGAATGGTGCATTACAAAAGTGTGATCTTATTATTCACTAGAGACTAGAGTGTCTCTTACTTTCTGTATTGTTAATAGCTATCCAGGTGCTTTAATCTGTGTGCAGGATCTAGTGTGGAGGCTGTAGTTAAAATCAATTCAGTGAGGAGTCCCTCAGTCTGGGCAAATGTTACAAAAAAAAGGAGGTATATGGAAAATAAACACTTGATATAAAAATGAAAGGATAAATATAAAATATTACACAAAAGAGGTATAAAACCCACAAAGAAGATTAAAAATAACACAGAGGAAAGTGTGCGCAGGAGTTTTGGGAACAGTCGTCTTAACTTTGGCACAAAAACAAACTCGCACGCACTGCTGGTGTGTGTATGTGTGTATGTGTGGGGCTTTCCTGGTTAGTGTTTGAGACTGGCCACAAAGAGCTGGAAAGGATGTGACAGGTCTGAATGTCACAGGTCACACTGGAGTTTACTTCAGATCCAGAAGGTCTTCACATGAAGCCAGAACTGACAGAGGAAACAAGAAGAGAGAGATTTACATCAGCACACTGCATTAAACAACATATTCACACCTTGATACTGAATTTACTCTGTAAAACAGTTTGTCCACAAGTAACATAAACATCCCTTTAAACCCTTAACTTATGTGGGTTCTTTTATTTTATAACTTAAGTCTTTTCATTTGGTTTGTCTCTCATTGTTTGACAGACAAACATACTCAGGGTCACATTTAATATTTATTAAGTTTTAGAGGTTGCAAAATGCACAATAGACAAATATGAGTAGTTAACAGATGGGATTTAAATCATAGTCTACTGTCTAAGGTGTCAAAATCCTGCTCTCAACACCTGCTAACCCAAACCATGCAACACATCTCTGTAGTAATCAGATTTGTTAACCCACATTAATGTAACCAGCAGGTGGCAGAGTTTACTGTTTCAAATGAAGCTCATACTGAACACTCATTTCACCTTTTCTGCTGACAGATTTGTAAATTAAGGATCCTGAATATTGCAGTGAAATATCAGCGTTGGCTTTCAGAGAGCTCTCTTACTTCTTGCGGTCTTTGTCCTTCTTGCCGTTGGCGGTGAGGCTCTGAGCCTGCAGCAGCTGAGCAGCAGCACGTCTCTTGCTGAAGGAACTCTGGTCGTCATCCAGGAGTCTCTTCTTCTCCTCCAGAGCCGACTTCTCCTCCGCATGGAGGCGCTTGAGCTGCTCAAAACGGCTCTGCAGCTAAAACACAGAAACAAGAGCAGAAGTGAGTTATAGAAATCTACTGTCAAGTAGATCAATTAATAATTAGAGATCTTTCTAGCAAACTCAAATTATTACTAGGGCTGCGTCTAACAATTATGTTCACTATCAATTAATCTGATGATTAACGGTTCTGTCAGGAAAATGTCAGAAAATAGTAAAGAAAAATAGTCAAAGGTGACATCATCAAATGTCTTGTTTTGTCTAACCTGCTGTGCAAAAACTCAAAGTTATTCACTTTGTTATGATGAAAGCATCAAATATTAAGATTTGACAAATTTTGGGCATTTACGCTTAAAACAAATACTAATATTTGATTATCGAAATATAAAATATAAATCGATTAATGGTTGTAATAGTACAGTAATAGCTGCAGCTGTAATTATTACCTAATTACTACATGACAGATAGTAAAGTTTCTTGAATCTTGGAAAGGAAGAAAAGTTTGTTTCTCTGCGAGGAAATATTGCTTTTACTCTAACATCCAGAAAAAGGAAAAACATCATTAAGTATAATTGCTGCTTGGTTTCCTGATCATTCTGAAGAGAGAAAAACAACTTTAAAAAAAGGAAAAGAGGCTGTTGACATCATGCATGTCTGAAATAACATAAATATGTAATGGAGTAGACCACCAACTTGCTACTTCTAGGAGGAAAAAATAGAAGAGCTGAAGTCAGACCCATAAACCCAACGTACAGAGTGTCTGTGTTTGTCTACGTACCTCTCTCTCAGCCTCCTTCAGCTCAGACTCCTTCTCCTTCACCCTCTGCACAAACATCTGCCTCATCTCATCCTCTCTCTTCTGCAGCTCCACCAGGAACTCCTGACGCTTGGCTTCATAAGTCTGCTGCAAACTGCGCGCACACACACACACACACACACATATAAATAAAGAGGTTAGTGGTCTGCTGTTGTGTTCCTCTGTGTGCTTGCATGTGTGTTTGTAAGCTGGCAGCTCACCTGACAGGTTTGCACTCTGGGTCTGTGTCTTTGAATCCCATTTCCTCCAGTTTGCAGCGTCTGTACAGCTCATAGTGACGAGTGTGCGTCTGCTCTCTCAGGTCCTCCATGTTTACACAGATCAGCATCTCCCTCAGCTTCACAAAGTCACAGTGGTTCTCATTCTCCACTGAGTCACAGGAATTAATGTTTGTTAGGTTGTTTAGTGGCTTCTTTAGGTGGACCAGGGCTTGTTTCACTGCCGGCTTTAATCACACTAACCAAACTGAACAGGCGGGCGCTGATCTCAAAATATTACAGAACAATTACCTACAAGTATGTGATGTTATTGTCCAGTTCACCCACAAAATGACTTATCAGTTACCCTGGATTTCCACGGGTCCGTCAGTGGCACCTTACAGCTGCGCCACAGTTTAGCTCCGTCCTCTGCCCAGCGTCAACTCACACCGGGAGCGTTACAGAAGCGGAGCGTTGCCTTGCGAGCCAGCAGTATTCCCGCGAGATCACGCGATAATCGCGAGACCGCGAGATCCCGCGAACTGGGTGTATAAAGTCAACAACAAGAAACAACTGGTTTCTTTGCTTCTCGGACGTGAAACGAGACCCTTTGATCGATTGACTGCTGACCTGGGGCCACCGGTTATGACGTAATGTGGATGTGAGGTTGTTATCTGCGCATTGTGTTTTATTTTGAAAGGGGACGGAAGTTTTATTATGCCGATTCTGTGTCTGACTTCCTGTCTGGTGCAATCTGCTCTGTTGAGCTTGTCGCGAGTTAGAAACGTGTCCGTGAAAAATAGAAATGCTGCGGATTGATAGCGCTGCGGCGCGGAGAGCCGCTGCTGGGACGTTGCTGAGACGTTGCTGACACGCTCCCTGTGGAAATACTCTCATTGATTATAGTGGTACCTATCAGCTCCGGTGACCGCGGCGCAGCTGTAACGTGCCGCTGACGGACCCAGTGGAAATTGGGCTTTAGACTTAGTGCAATCTCCTAAAGAATTATTAAAGATAATTTGGGCAAGTGTATAAAACATATGAACTGCATTAAAAAAGAAATAAAAAAAGACAAAAATGCTGCAAATAAATAAAACAAAAGCAATGAAAACAGCAGCTTGGTCTTTACTAATCACAAGTGTGTTCAGGAGCTTTTAATGTGACCCAGAAAGTGTTACTCTCTACGTGGCAAGAGTGGATGCAAACAATTCTTGCAAGTGACCAAAACAAACTGGTCTGAAGAAACAGATAGATGTCCATTAATGCTAAATCAATATGGCGCTTTAATTAACAGCAAGATATTTAACAGCACAGTTAACAGTAATGACCCATCCTACCTTGTACTACACCCCAGGGATACTGGCGAGCCTTCACCATCTTATTTCCAACAGAGACTTCCTCTGTGCTGCCGACCACAGCGAATGGCAAATGACCCTACAAAAAAAAAGAAAAAAAGAAATGTTATAGTATGTATACATTTGATAATAAACTACAATACAAATGTACCAGCTGAATCCACTATTCTATGACTCAAACTTGTTTTAGGTATAACATGTACATTTATATACTTATTGTGTCAAAAACACAGTGGGCCGATTTCCCAGACAGGGATTAAGTCCAGTCCAAGACTAGACTTGTTTATCAGGACAAGTCTTAATCTCTGTCTGAGAAACTGGACCAGTGTGTCTGCTTGTTTAACTTCAAGATTTGTGAGAACTCCAGGACAAATGATATAATGTAAGAAAGACATGTAGTGTAAGAGAGAGAGAGAGGGAATGTGTGTGTGTGTGTGTGTGTGTGTGTGTGTGTGTGTGTGTGTGTGTGTGTGTGTGTGTGTGTGTGTGTGTGTGTGTGTGTGTGTGTGTGTGTGTGTGTGTTTACATTCATTGTAGTGTTGACTTTGGCTACTGTCTCATCATCCAGGGGGAACTGGTAGATCTGGACGCCGTTGCTGACCAGCTCGCTCATGATTTTGATTTTGAACTTGTGCAGCTCGCTCTTACTGATGGTGTCAGCTTTGGCGATCACTGGGATGATGTTCACCTGCAACGAGACAAGACGCACATTCACAATCAACCCATTTAGTACATAAATAGCTTCTGAAATATCAAGTGAGGATCCTGAGAAGAAAAAAAATGTAACAGACAAATCAACATCAGTCTCGTTGCTCTGTCTTCTTAAACAAACTTTCATCTCAGTTGACAGGTTATAAGTTGTGATTATAGAAAATGACAGCTGGCACTGAAACCTTCCACTACCCTGAGGCACAAGAATCAGCATATTTTATATATTATACACATTGTGGCTTTTAAGTAACTCACGCTGCTTGAAAATATTGCCTGATCAGCTTGTTATACATGACATCAAAATTCACAGTTTATATATATATATATATATTATTTGGGTTTTATCATAGTTTTGTATTTAGCTACCAAAATAGCCAGAACAGAGTAATGGAGCAGACAGAATCATTTTTATATAAAAATATATATAAAAAATGCGGCCTACATATATATATATCTTCAAAAAAATATATCTGCACATATCTGATGGAATAAACACCAATACCGATATATCTGTGACAGGCCAATATCGGTTGACCGATATATCGGTCGGGTTCTACATTAAACAGGCCTTTTTCATCGTTTTTTGACATTCTAAAGATGAAACAATGGGTGGATGAATCAAGATAATAATCATTAGTTGCAGCCTTTGTTAATTTGTATGAAACACTTATTTTAACCAGCTTCCCTCAAACTTTAAGCAGAGCAGCACCGGATAAAACAGCCATCTGCTGCATTGGTCCTGGATACTGAGCTAAAACGAGCTAATCTCACTGATCAACATTCCACAAATAGTCGCTCCATCAAAAAGTCGAACTCTGCCAAAGTAAAAATAACAAAAATGTAACTATTCCTGTAATATTTGTTTATTTTCCTTTTTGTTAAATACTTTTTTAATATTGTTTTAAGAGGAGTGTTATATAAACCAAGTTTACTGATGTTATTTCTGGCCCAGCAGCCCGCTCTGCTGTCCAAGTCATCCTGCATTCCTGTCCGTCTGTCAGTCATCTTGTCGTACCAAAAGAGGCTTGGAATGAGTTGTTGCCACTAGACGAGCTACTGAGTCAGACCACACACCCGTACACACACACATACACTGATCCCAGCAGAGAAAATGTGAGCAGATCTGTTCCAACAACCGTCTGGAGTGACTGACTGTCTCTGTGTCAGTGCTGCAGATTCAACAAATGGTTCTTTCTCTGCGTGTCTGTACAGTGACACAAAAGGACAACTCGAGTGTGTGCGTGCGTGAGGCGATTACAGCATTCCACAGCTTTTTCTGCTCTTTTCACACGCAAATCCTGGGTTACTGACACTCCACAGCAGTGAAATCACACACACACACACACATACACACTGACACAAAAAAAACAAAACAACACACACAAGTCACTACACACACGCAGAGAGCATGGGAACGTTTCTGACCACTTCAGGAGTGATGGGAGAGGTTCAGCTAGTTAGGATAGTGAACCTCTCCCAGCAGCCCCCCCCCCCCCACCTCCCCACACACACACACAAACAAAAACGCTCTATGAGCAACCACAGCATAGTTGTCACAGAACATCCAGCCGTCTCACATACTCATCACTTTGTAATCTGTTTTCATATTCACATCTGGTGTCCTACTGACAAAAAAATACTTTCCAGTCATTACTTTTAAATGAATAGTTTGACATTTCAGAAAATACATTTACTCACCGTCTGTTGGAGAATATCAACAGAAATATCTAATCTGTCTGTTAAATATGATGTTACAACCAGCAGACTTCTGGAGTAGCTTAGCATAAAGACTAGCCTGCCTGATAACAAAACGTACCTACATCTAAACCTCACAATGTAGCATATTATATTTCATTTGTTTAATCTGTACAAAAACTAAGTTCCCTGTTTTACATTCAGTGATGTGCGGGGCCGTTTCTTAGCCAGGCACACTAACTTCCTGAAGTATCCACTGGTTGCCCGGCAATGGCTCAGAGCCAAGAACCACCCTCCCCCACTGTGAAAAGGTGAATTATCAGTCCTAAACTTTAGTTTTTGTTCCACTACTAAAACTCAACTCTTAGCAACTTTTGGCAAGTTATTGTTTCCAAAATTGTGACGTATGACAGAAACTGCTTTATGTGAAAGACAGACTGACAGTTTGACTCTGGCTAGTGACCTTTATATGCCCTACCCTTCTGCTTTCCCCTTCACTCTTTACTGTCTACACTAGAGCAGCAACAATTAGTCGATTTATCAACAAAACAAAATTAATCAGAGGAAATGTTTAAATTTGCTTCCTGTATGATAAAACGATATGATCAAACTGAATAAATTTGGGTAGAGGAATGAGAGCAAGACATTTGAGGTTGCAGGAGGCTTAGGGAAATGGTGATCAACACTTTTCACGATTTTCCGACATTTAATAGACCAAACTAATCAAATAATTGGGAAAATAACCATTACTTGTAGCTATTTTAACTTATCTGATAAGGAAAATTGGCCAAAGCATAATCGCTTTTCTTTTTTTTAAAGAAACTGCTGTTAAGTGCATCTTTGCTTGATTACTCTGCTATTTTTAATGCAAAACATGTTTGACTGCAAGAATATAACAGGCTGCCTAATAATGTGTCGGCTGTTATCTCACTACGCAGCCATTTACAAACAGCTGTTTCAAAATCTTTCACTTATTAGTGCCATCCTGTTTTCACTGCAGGTGACTCCAGAATAATAAAAAGATAAAAGCTACCAGCTAATATAATTTAAGTGTGAAACATCTTGAACAAAACATTCTAAGGTACTCTACTCTAAAATAATATAATAAGACACGACATTTTATCAGTCTAATCCTTCCTTTCATCACACTCTTCCCTTTCCTCTTACCTTGCTGTCCAGTTTCTTCATGGTGACCAGGTCCAGGGATTTGAGTGAGTGACCGGAGGGGGAGATGAAGTACAGGCAGGCGTGGACTCGTGAGTCATGGTAGTTGTGAAGGGAGCGCTTGATTTTGAGCTCTTCCTGCAGATAACTCTCAAACTGTCTGTCGATGTAGTCCACCACCGGCTGATAGCTACAGGACAGACATACAGGGTTGATTAGAGATTCTGCTGTAAAAAAAAAAAAAACTGGTTGATGGTCACTATTTTTCATGATTAATAATACACCCGCTCACACTCACCTCTCCTGTTTGTTCATTTGGTCTCCAAAGCCCACCGTGTTCACCACGGTGAGGCGTAGTCTGACGTTACTTTCCTGCAGGTCATAGGTTTGAGCCCGCAGCTTCACCTGAGGCTCAAAGTGGGACGACTCAAAGTTCTCAAAGTTGGTATTGAACAGAGTGTCCATCAGGGTAGACTTGCCAATACCGGTCTCACCTGAAGCCAAGAAAAAGATGGGATGCAGTTTTTAGCTACTAAAACTACTAAGCCTACTAAAGCTACTAAACTTCAAAGCAGAGATCCAACATAGTGTGAACATCTGACACCAAAACAAACTGCTGTAACAAATCTATTATCCCTAAAACTTAATGTAAAAAAAGGGGAGACTGAAGACAGAGCTTCAAGTTCACACTGTTTATCGACTAGGGGTATCACAATCTCGATTGTAAGTCGGATATCGATCGAAATTACATCACGATCTCGACCTTTGAAATCAACGGAGGAATCAAGGATGTAGCCATGCTCCCAATGTCACGTCCAGCAGGCATGTCAAGAGGGAAAAAAACACAGACATGCTGAAATGCGGCAAGTCAACATTACCTCCTATAACTTGAACCTGCAGCCGATTAAAAGACACCATTGCAACCGCTGATATAGGAGACACATCAACCGAACTTGAACACACTCCTGCTTCACTGAAATCACTGGTGTGGAAATATTTTGTGTGTCCCCTGAGTCATGTCAACAATATTTGAATGTTGATAAGAAAACCACAGTTTGTAAGCTATGTTATGAGCGTGTACACAGGCAACATGACAAATATGGCAGGATATCTCCGCAGGCACCATAAAGATGGAGACTTAACCGTGAAAACAAAAGCATTAACACAGGCAACAGGCAATAGTTTCCAATCGACTGCTGAAACTAGTAATTGTTACATTAAATTGTTAATAAATTATTTAATTTTGACAGTAAGGCCTTAGTGTGGTACATTGCAAACAACTGACAGAGATTATATCACTCATGACTAGTCTAAAAATGGCATAGGCATCTGTGCTAAAAGGACCAAAAAAAGATTGAGAATCGAATCGAGTCTTGACCTTAAAATCGAAAATCAAATCGTATCAAGGATTTGGAGAATCGTGACCCCTATTATCGACACAGTGATGGCAGTTGCTGAAGAATTAGAAATATTTATTTACCCAACTACATTGTTCCCAGCTGGTCACAGGATTTGAATCAGCAGCCTTATTACTATCACAGTACAGCTTCCCTTTCTATCTTCTAGTGTACTACTGCCACAATTTCACATTATTATTAATGTTATATTATTATTAGAATAATATTGTTATTAGGAGTGTCAAGCACTACCATTGTGGTCAGAATGGATTCCAGCTAAGGAGCAAAGAGAAAAGTTCAACCACAGACCAATGCAATGACTCCTAATTAAGTTAACTGCACTTATTTTAAGTCACTTTGGAGAAAGAATCTGCTGAATTGTATCAAAAAAATGTATGTGTTTAAATGTAGTTCTGCATCAGTGCCAAATTTATTTAAGTAGTATAATAGCATGCTGTGTGACAATGTGTGTGTGCCCGTGTTTCAGTAAAGGTCTAGGTATATGTTTTATATATGTGTGTGTGTGTGTGTGTGTGTGTGTGTGTGTGTGTGTGTGTGTGTGTGTGTGTGTGTATGACATGTTACCGATGCAGAGGATATTGAAGCAGAAGCCCTGGCAGATGGATTTGTTGACGAGCTGATCTGGGAGACTATCAAAGCCCACATGGCCGGCCAGGGACAGGGGCCGAACTGCCTTATGCTGAGGAAGACATCGCACAGAAAGACAGATCAGTCTCAAGATGCTGCAGTCATTTACACATCAAATGGTAAAAACAACAACAACAACAAAAAAAACAACAGAGAATTTGGGTTATTTCAGCAAAAATAATAAAATGTACACTTCCACTGAGTATTATTATAGAGAATAATTGTTGGATTAACTGAAACAAACCAGCTGCATACTTCAAAATGCTTTGTTTATCTGCCTATTTTTCGGTTAACCAATCCTATTATATATTACAGATAATATATTAACTTAAAATAAAGTCACAAAATAATTATCACTTGTTAATAACAAACAGAATTAAACACATATTAATGGTCCAGCCACCTGTTATATTTAACACAATTACTGCTGGAGACATCCTTTTAAACTTGCAACCCTTAAATTACTGAAATCAAAAACATCTTTATTATTTTAAATCACATTTGAAGTGGCTCTTAAGGTCTAAATACATGTTCTACAATTTATGAGTCCATATCTCAATCAGTGAGACCGAAATTTGAGAATAATCATATCATACATTTGTAAAGTTCAACTGAAAGCTACTAAAAGGTCATCTCACTTTACATTGTTTAATGCTAATCCAGCTTCCTCAATCTGTCCTCCTTTGACCTGTCCCCATTTGAATTTGTATTGAGAAACAGGGAGCACCATCAGTGAGCTAAACTGAGGGCTAACAATGACGTAGAGCGTGGAACAAAATGCTGATGCTCATGAAATTATTCATAATAGACCTTCAACTTAATTGAAAATTGTACGTCAGCTTGTCTGTGTCGGAAAAAACAACAACAAAACATTCCCATTTAGATTCAACCGCTAGTGTATTCTGGTTGGTGTACGTGAACGCCACATTTCATTCAAAAAAAAAGTGACGTTAGCGACTCAGTGGCACTTATCGAGCTAAAAAGCTGGCGTCACCTCCATAAAGTACATACCCAACACTTTGGCATTTTCTGTACTGATGACTGTAGAGCAGAAGGTGTTTAACCGTGCAGCACACACCTATTATAATTACCCTTTGATTGTTGGGTGGTTTGATGGTATTTTAGCCAGCTAACGCCCCCCGCGGTATATTTTGATGAAATATGTAACACCGAATCAAGCTTTAAAAGTTGAAATGCTCCAGTTAAGTTTCTAGATATATGCTTAGGTGAAATACAGATGTTTTGTTGTGTCCTGTGATTTGTGTAAGTTATGTTTAGCAGGTTTTTTTCATAACTTTAAAAGACTGAAAGTAGTTAGTTGTCGGGCTAGCGGTGGCTAACATAATGATAGCCTCGGACACTCCCTGCTCAACTGTCATGAACATTATCAACCACAAAGGAGAAAAATACTAACCGGCTGCCGAGCGACATCGGAAGAAGCCATAGTTTTAAACAGAATTTAATGTCCCAAGTTGATTCAGGAATAACACCACGAAAACTGACAAAAACTTTTCTTATTTTAGACTCTTGATGAGGACCGCCTCACTGCCTCTACCGTCGACAACTGGACAGACTAGACCATTCACAAGAAGATAGGAATGAAGTGACATTTATAGTTTCTAAATGTGCTTCAAAACTATGATTCCGTGAAGTAGATTAAATATTCACTGATAATTAAATATTGAGGTGTGTGTAGGAAGAAATTGCACTATATTTTTAAGTACTTAAAGGCAAAGCACGTTTATTCACTGAATTAGTAAATACAATCCCCCCCCTTTTTGGTATAGTGGTACAGTGCATCCTCTTTCATAGTGTGTTGCAGTTGTGGACTGTGAGAAAATTTAACAATTCAGCTCCATACATCTGGTTTTTTGTAGATGCTTGACAATTACAACAGTCAGTTGTATTTATTGAATCCACGACAGATTACACGATTTTAACACTATTTTTATACTATAGTGGATGCTGCTTAGTTTGTTTTCTTTACGTTTAAAGACTATGTAGACACGGAATGAAGTTTTGAATTTACATCAGGACTGTTTTATTAGACTACAGTACTTTTAGCAAGGTGGACACTCATTTATGGCAGTTAGTGTTTGTTTTGTTTATTCAAGTAATTCAACTGTCGTTTACAAGAAGTTATCTGAGAGACACCACCACACACACACACACACACACACACACACACACACACACATAGCAGACAGAGGAGCTCTGTTGTCAGTACTGTTTTGGGCAAATAAGCCAACTCATTCAAGAGGCAACATGGTGACCCCAGTCTGTTGGGGTTTTTTTCACAATGCTGAAGGTGTTAAAAGTATGTGGCTACGATTATGATAAAAGGGTATAAAAACAGATGGTGGTTCAGGATAGGATTCATCAGGATTCAACCAAAACAATATATAAACTCAGCCAGGCCAGTCAAAATAACATCTTTATTAAGTGCAAATAATCCTTACTTACCACACTTCATTTCTTACATGCTTGTCTGTTATTACATTTTAGGTATACACCCTGAGAGGGGAACAAAGGCCAGCTAGGGGAAGCTGGTGTCCAAGAAGACAGTTCTGGCACTATTGCAATGCAGTGCGATACATCATTACAGCACTGAGATTATTGTGGTACCTGTGGTGTCAAAGACAACAACAACAACACCAACAACAACAGTTTAGGAATAAGTAGACTGATTGCACAAACATGCATGATGATGTATCTACTTGTATTTAATGGAATATTATTAAAAATAATTTGCAGCTGAGGCAAACAAGAAACAGAATCTTAATTTCATCACGTTTTCTGCATGAAGCAAATCTTTTATTCAGATCTATGTAGTAAACCTGAATCTGTTTATTACAATGCAGCTCCCAAAGTCTAAGGTGTGTGTACACAACCATATGATTGTGTACACACACCTTTTTTACTTTATAAGTATAAAGTACATAACTACTTTCCCCAAAGGCAAAAACAGTAATTTGACTGTCTAGTCAGAGTATGTTTTATCTGGACAGGTAAGATTAGTGCATCCAGGAAGGTTTTTGTTTATCTCAGCTGTTTTTTCAGCTGTAGCGAGTCAATGGGGATCTGTTGGGTTAGGAAGCGAGTTCTGTTCTGTGAGTAAATCGAAAAATAGTGGGGGTTTTTGTATCTTTATTGCGTCCTTGCCTTGATGACGATACCCAGTCTCAGAATAAGAGAAAACAGGTCATGTTTTGTTACTGTTCGCCAGTGATTTCATTTTTCATTATTCGAAATATGAAAAGAAAATCAAACAATTTCTTTTTTTCTCATCCATTTTTGACCACGAAAAAGAAAGGGGGGAAAATATGTTTTTTTATTTATTATTTCAGTTTAACTGTATTTCATAAGGAAAATAAAATCATTCGTTTTTTGTTTGGAGAGCACAAGAAAGAAAAAATCGAATGACCAAAAGATACATGGACCCCTGTGCATCAAAAGTAATAACATCTTATTTAGTTGTAAAAGCCGAGTTTACAAGGTGTACTCGAACGCAGCATGACGGTGAGCCGTTTTCTCGGTTGCTCCGGCGACCCCTATCTGCCAGACCTCGACACTGATCGACCCCATTGAGGAGAGGAGAGGAGGCCAAGAGGAGAGGATGCTGTCATCCGTTTATGCAGAGATCAGCGACTGACAGCAGCGTGAACATGAAGTCTCTACGAAACGCTCCGGTGTAAATAACCCATCTCTGCGCTCAGCTCGGACCGTCCAGGATGACGATGGCGTCCCGGTGCACACAGCGAGCCGTGCAGGAGTTCCTTCTGGAGAGAGGAGGGAGGGTCCGACAGATGGAGCTGATCGATCACTTCCTATCAATTTGGGAGGAAAATGACCCGTCGAAGGAAGAGGTGGAACGTGAGACGCTGAAAGGCATCGTGGACGCCGTGGGTTTCGTGAAGGTGGAGGACGGAGTGAAATTCGTGTGTTTAAGCGGTGAATTCACGGCGGAGTCTGTGATGCGGACGGACGCTGAGAGAAACGATCACGCCGAGAGCAACGGTAACGGTAATCTCCAGGACAACGACTGTGACAACGGCAACCCTGGCAACAGAGAGCAAACAGGTGCGGGATATAGGATACTCTGCTTATCTTTAGCCTCTTCTTTTGTCCATGAAGCGTTAATATACAGCCTATCGTTTGATAACTCTGTGAGATTTAGTTATATCTACCTATGCAGGGGCGATTGTAGGATCAGACCTTTAGAGGGACTCAAATCCTAATGAGAATGTTACATACAATGCCCTGCAAGTGTTCAACCCCCTGCTAAATGACTCATTTCACTGGATGAAATATTGATACATAGTAGTGTGATCTACTATAATGTATAATAATAATGGTTCAGAATAAACAATCACAGATTGTTGACAGGACCCGAAGCTAGTTAATCAACTCTGATGGAAAAACAATATTAATGACAGAACTATCCAAAGTACATTGAAGCTGTTAATAAAAACCATTTGAATTTATAGAAAAAAATACAATGATAATTTATTTTTAGGGGTGCTGAGATCAAATTAAGGGGTACTTGAGCTGAGCACCCCTAAAAAGGGTCTAAAATCGCCCTTGTACCTATGTATATTAATGTAATCATTGTGTCTGTTTATCTAGTTATTTGTTTAAATGCGCGTTTCTCACCTTGACCCACTGAATAATAAAAGGCCACCTCAATATCAGGTACCATGGTTTAGCCATTGTTTCTGAAGGCCACTTGCCAAAATCCCATTATCCACACCGTTTAATGTTAATATCTTATTGTCTTTATCCTCTCCTAGAGTTTAGGGAAACAAAGTGGACTAACAATATTATACTCATGCATACTTTTGTGGGACACAATTAATGTAATGCTTTTAAGGATCAGTTAAGGTGATTTCATGTTTAGGCCATTTGTTTACAACCCTTTTGGAAATTAACCAATGTCCACTTAGCAACCTCCTGTCACAGATAGCACCTATCAAAAGATTGTGATTAGTTTTTAACCAAAGGCGTTGATTGTTTTTATTTGACTATTTTGTAGGTCCTGGAAAAGCATGATTAGTAAACGACTCACAAGACAAGCAAAAAAATAACAGGGAAGCAAAACTTTGTGTAGCAGAAATGTTTTGTTTTCTGCTTTTCTCTGCTGCTATTGAGTTGGTAACAACCAGTGCATCCATTGTCAATGCTCCAGTCTGTACAAACTGTCATACAGTATCAGGGCTGGGTGGCAGTGAGGGGGATTTAATATGTTCAATGGTTTTTACAGAAGCGTCCAGCCCACTAACAGCCAGTCTGGACAATGACAAGCAGTCAAACGGCAATGAGCAACCTGAAGCCCCATCCCAGAATAATAAGACCACCACAATGACTCCTGCTTCTACCGGAGGAGGAGGAGAGGTGAAGCTGAGAGACAGAAGGAGGCGAGAGTCAGCCCCAGTTATCGGGATTCCAGATTTGGACCAGGGGCACCCTGGAGGGTCCCACAGCCAGCAACTGAGAGGAGTGCGTAGGATATCCAAAGGGTCACAGCGGGCCATGCTGACCAGCTGCCTATCTGAAGACAGTGCATTGGAGGGGCTAGACCCTGTTGGTGATATCAATACTCCTAAGGGAAGCCGCAGGAACTTCATAGAGCTGATGATGAGTAGTTCTCCTCAGGTAGGATACTCCGTTTGCTAGAGAGAAACCATGCTTATGATGTTTGTTGCAAATGCATGAGCAGTGGCGTGAGACTAAAAATATGATATTTGGTGTAAAAAAAAAAAACAATGTAAAGTTTTCACCTCTTTCATTCTCACGTTCTTCCCTCTGCAGGTTCGGAGGTCTCTGATCAACCGCGGTTCACGTCTCCGGGACTCTGTGAGAAGCGACGGCGACTCTGCCTCAATCCTCTCCTCAGCCACTGACGAGGACTGTGCCTCAGTGACCCTTGATCCACTGGAGCACGAGTGGATGCTGTGCGCCTCAGAAGGCTTGTGGGAAAGCCTGCAGCCCCTGCTAGCTGTTGAACCCAGTCTGGTGGCCAAAAGAGACTTTGTGACCGGCTTGACTTGCCTCCACTGGGCGGCTAAGCAAGGCAAAGCTGAGCTGCTCTCCCAGCTGCTTGTCTTCGCCAAGGAGAACGCTGTGCCTGTGAATGTGAACATCAGATCAAGTGCTGGATACACACCTCTACACCTGGCAGCCATGCACGGGCACACACAGGTAGGTTGCATAGAAGGTGGTGGTAGTTGTGTGTCATGTGTTACTCCTGCTCAGTGAAGTTGCAGGTAATTGTTCAAACAGAAACAGAAAGAAAATGTTGGGTTAATAAGGGTTAACACTTGCTATTAATTTTGTCCAAAATATCGAAAGGAAGTTTCTGATAACTTCTACCTGAATTTTAAACTTAAAAATGTAACTTAATGCCTCAATGGGATGTTTCACTGGATTTGAGAGTGCAGAGGGGTCTGTTCACCTTGTTCATCCAATCCCCGGCCTTGGTGGGACTTCAACAGGAAAACATGCTGGCTCTGCTCTGGTCATATCAAAGAAATAGATAGATACTTGTCCTCAGCATTACTCATAGGGTTGGCCAATATGTCAATATTGTATTGATATTGTAATATCGTGATATGGCATACGTGTTGTCTTTTCCTGTGTTAAAGTCTGCATTACAGGAAAATGATGACATTTTCTTAACTTGCTAGACTTTTCTAGTTATTCTATTATTTGCTTTTACCCACTTAGTAATTAAATCCACATTACTGATGAATATTTATGTGTAAATATTTTGTGGAAGCAACGATAGTCATCCTTCCAATATTGATGTAATATCGATATTGAGATATTTGGTCAAAAATATTGTGATATTTGATTTGGTCCACATCACCCTGGCCTAATTACACATGGTAGTTTTCCACAATCTATATTTAATAAGGGGGGAAAAACATGAAAGGACATGAATAACAGGACTGATCAAAACAGACGTGACAAGACAGTAACAGATGTTGAGGTTTTTAATTATTAATGAGCCACAGTTTCAGATACTTTTCAGCTGATAATCACACATGTACAGTATGACTGTCAGAGAAATTTTACACCTGTAAAGTTTGCATGACTGACAGTAAAAGAAGACATTGTGTCTGAAGTTTGTCTACACTTGATGTGCTCTGACTGACAGGTGGTCCGCGTGTTGCTGTCAGACTGGGAGGCCGATCCTGAGGCGAGAGACTACAGTGGGAGGCGAGCCATCCAGTACCTCCCCCCACCAGTGGCGGCAGACCTGCACGAGGAAGGCGTGGTCACCTCACCGGGAGCTGAGTCAGACAACGAAAACACAAACGGAATCAGCAGTGGAGGTCGCAGCTGGCGGTTTGTCAGAGTGCTCCAGGGCAATCTGAACCCGCTGCGTCTCCTGAACCCACCAGCTGAGGCAGCAGAGGAGGCGGTCGGGAACGGGAGGACTAAAGGGGGGATACAGAGGAAGTCGTCTCTGAGCAGGCTCAACGCACGGCTGCATCGGGGGCGCCACCGAGCCCAGATCATCCACAGCGCCTCCTTTAGGGACACAGGGGAGGTGGGAAGAGGCGAGGACCTACCCTGCAGCCCTCTACGAACAAGACCACTGTCCAACCTGTTTGGATGAAGTTGCACCACTCTGACCAGCGATATAGAGATGTAAACCAGTTTGACATGTTCTGACTCACAGGATACAGTTTACTCACCTTTATAAGCTGACAGGTCATGCATTTTTATGACCAGAGTTAATAGTATACATCCAAATACATAGTGTAACACTGATTTTAAAGTTTGTATTATAACAGGAGTTTAAATTAGTAAGAATATAATTTATTTTTGTTCCTATTGCAGTTTTTAGACTTATGTCGATCACTGAGAGGAGGGCACAGTTCACGTAGCATTTTTTTTTTATTTGTAGAACAATTAATTGAGTTCAAAATTGAGTTTTGAACATGATTCTTGGTGCTTGTCGGGTTTTCTACACATCTTCGAGGCTCTGTGTTAGAGCAGGTTGCAAACATTACACCAGGTGTCTTAGTTTAATACCTTACACTAGAACCATGTTCACACAAATGCAAAAGCAACAAGCAGGATTGTACTAGCTTTTTAATTTAGCTTTTGACTTATACTGGTGATAACAGTACTTAGGTTTCATCCCACAATTATCCAAAATCGTCTTTCTGTTTGGAAAATGAAGTAATATATTTATAGAACTAATTTTCTATATTTCAACCTCCTTCGATTGGATGGCGCTGAGGTTTTTTTTTAAACTAAATTTCAGTGATGTGAATGTTTTTAAGTAGCAGATTTTAATATTCTTTTTAAACTGTTGTTACCACAGTATTCTTGTATGTCCAAACCATAAATGTACAGTTGTCACATTTGCACTTTGACACTTTGAAGGTAGTTTGTGATCATGGGAGTAAATTGCTGAAACTAAAACCATGACAGCTGTTCTTGGTCCCATGTCATACTTACAGTATATGTAAATATCCTACACACATTATAATCTAACCCTTACACCCCTTAGATGTACATTTTATTGTATAAACAGTAAGTACACATAACACAATGTAATTTTCACCTAAAGGGACATAAAAGGGTGGTTTAGTGCCGGTTAGTTGCACTGATAGGGGAGATATTTCCACACTGCCATGGCTTTAGCCAGACCCAATTACCTATATAAAGACACTGATCAGTTACACTGTAGGACTGTTTCACATAGCGGAAGCACAGTGGTAGACAATATTGGTTATATAACTTTTTCTACTGCCAATAATGTACCTCAAATCTTCCAAATCTGATTCTCTCATTATAACATTTCTTTTCTGTGGTGAATCACTGATAGCAGATTGCAGCATCTTTGTGCTGATATGCAGCTCCAAAAGATAATTTTTTTAATGGTTACAGAATTCCAGTTTCCATTTCACTGTTTCATGAAGCATCTGTTTCAATGCCCAAGAAATCGGTGCATCAAGTAAATAAGTGAATGTGAGTCAGTTATTCTCAGATAAGTTCAGGTTAATCTTTTTAGTCTTTTCACAGACAACCAGCGTAGCACTGATCAGTTCTCCAGTAAATATGCAATCAAACAAACTGATTCAATAACCACCTTATCACATAGGATCAGATTTGAAATGTTTAAAAAGGCCTATATTGGCCTCTTGTATTGGTCTAACATTGCATGTACACAATCATTTACTCATGAATCATGTCTGTGTAATCTCTGAATAGTAAAGACTCAACACCACAATATACTGTTTGTTTAGCTGAGGTGCATACTGACTTTTTGACTGTTTTCCAAAGTATGTGAACCTTTCTTACAATTTCTGACTATTGCATCAGTAGCTCACTGATGCATCCTTGATTTCACGAATGTTCCCTTTGTATTTTGGGTTGTAGCCTTTGTACTCAGATCATAGGACTTTGTGTAATCATGCGGTTGACACCTTTGATGTAGAAATGTATTATACAGATGTTCTTTGATGTCACTTTTTTCAGATGCATGAATAGAGGAAATGTAAAAGCAGTGCACTGTCAATTTTTGTATGTCTGTAACTCACTGTGTCTGTCTTATTTGTTAAATACTGTGAAGTTATTATACTATATGGTGAGAAAATGCCATGCGTAGTTACTGAGCCACTGTCATCTTCCTCCTCATGTCTCATCCTTTATTATCAAATCAAATAAAAATGTGTTATCATAAAACTAAACTTTATGCTTTGTTGAGTTCTTACAACAGGAGCGCAATGTCAGTAGTTAGAGTTTGACACAAGATTTTGAGGAACGATACTCTTAAAAATGTCACAGTAACAAATCCAAAACATATGATAAGCCTTCTCTGGACACTGGCCTGGAGTTCAGAGTGAATGGACCAAAGCCCCCAAATGAAGCCGGCTATTTCATCTGTCATTCCTGCTGACACCAACTGATTGTCCTTGTCTGGTGGTGCTGAATAATTGATGATCTGATGACCCCCCTGTGCCAGCTTTGGTCCCGCATTTACAGAATAGCCACATCTTCCTGTCCACAGTCTGCCTGTGTAACACTGCACCCAATATACATTCAAAGCCAGTCCTCATTCTGCACCTGTTGTGTGCGTTCGTGCGAGTGTCCAAGTGTGTACCTCAGTTGTTGCACAAGCCAAATGTCCTCTGAGTGATCTCAAGTGTACTGTATGCTGACCTAGTTTAGGTCAAAATGTTGTTGGTGTTAGGATGAAAGACACAAAATGTAACTGTTTAAAAGGCAAGTTTCTCCAAGTTTTGTTAGTATATTAAAAACAAGATTTAAAGGAGGACAGCAGCTCTGATATTTCTCATTAGGCAGTTGAGCATATTATCCCCAGCATATCACTTGGGGAAAAATAGAGGAAGTTATGTGAGAGGGATGTGGTATATTTCCAGTGTACTCAGCACCTCGACTAGAGCACACAAACACAGCTTTGACTTTCCTCTTGTTGCAGGTTGATGTTCCTTTGGCTTGTTTGGTCACTCTGTTCTCCGCCTTATGTTTATCAGGACAAATCAACCATATACAGATGGGATGTTAGCAGCCATTACATATTACACACGTTGCTTTGGTAAATGTAAATGCTCTAAAGTCAGAGCTGGCTCTTAATGTTGTCTTATCTCTGTTATTTCCTTCATCCTGTCAAAAAAGATTTATACAGGTCACTAAAGGCCAGAGCTTTTTCCTGGGCCTGTGGTTTCTATAGTCTTGTTGCCTTAGGCAGCCTATCTGTTAGATGACTACTGATGGGGACCGAGCAGAGAGGCTGTGTGACTGCAGCTACTGACCTACATACACAGTGAAGAGAGTAATGCCTATTATGTAAATTCCTCTGCCATCTTTTCAGGGAAATGGTGCCAACTTTTTTGCCTGGGGCCTCTGCTGTTAGACTAATCCATGTCCAATCTATCCATGTCTCTCACTCTCTTTCTCTCTCACCATACAGTTATCACAGTGATGATGACAAACATTCATCCTCAGCCTACAGTAAGTTCTCACTAACAAGGCTAAATATGCATCAAACAAGTAAGAAATGTGCACTGTCAGCTGACTTCTCTTTTGTCTCATGAAACTTCTGCATCAATCCTGTGAAGAAATAGGGGATGTGGTTGTTCGGGTAATGCTCGAAATGACTAGTTGAATGATTGATTAGTTGCATTAAAGTCAGTTCAATTCAGAAAAAATTCAAGCACACACATCACAGAAAAAAGACAGGATGCAATAGTTAAAATACTAGAAAGGAAAAGTATACATTAACAGAGTTCAGACAATTTTAGGAACACTTTCCAATAAAGTTCACTCCACACTTTTTACAGAGTTTCCTCTCTGGTTGCATCAGGGCCTGAAATGGGAGCAGCTCCAAGCAGGAACACAAATCCTTGCAGAGAGTCACCAAAGCTGCTCAGTGCATCAGCAGGTCTGAACTGCCATGCAGGGCTTCTACTTCCAGAGGAACATGAGGAAAACCGGAAAGATCATCAAGGACCCCAGCCAAAACAGCAAGAGACTCTTTTCACTGCAACCATCAGGTAAGCAGTATAGCGGCATAAGAGCCAGATCAATCAGACTGCGAGACAGCTTCTATCCACAAACTATCAGGCTGCTGAACTCTCAAACTCTTGACTGCTGACATATATAACACACATAAACACACACAGAGAACACAGTATATCTTGCTTCCTCTCTCTGTCTCTTTTCCTCTCCTACACACGTACTCACCCTCCACCAAAGCCAAACACACAGTACACCAGCTACACCCACTATGACCTCAATAATAAACACTGAGGTGAATTATCAACTTTCTGATAATGTCAACAAAAACTGTATATGTTTAACATGTATAAGCTTTATAAAAGTGGAATTAATGGTTGTATTGGATTTAATGAAATTGCACAGGTGTTTCTAATAAAGTGGTCTGTGAGTTTTTAGATATATTTAAATGAATTTTCCCCACATGGTGTCGCTGTTTTTAAATGATGTCATTACTTTGTGCTACATGTTGTTTCCTTTAAGGTCAAAGTTGAAGATGTGCGGAAGTGGCATGTATTTTGATCATTTTTTCTGCAGTGTTAGTCTCTCCATAAGTGACTACAATACGATTGTTGATTTTTTTCATTTTCACCAGGAGGCTAACTGATGTTAGGTACGTGGCAGATAACTATGGTGATAGCTGACGTTAGAACAACTTTCTGTAATAGAGACGGAAGATGTCGAAATGCTAAAAGGATACAGTTGCAGATCACTTAAGGCTAACTAGCCTAACGTTAGCTAATGTTGCTATGAACCTGAATAGTTTTCACGTATACAAGGTTAATAGTCAAGCTAGAAACTATACTTTAGTGACGTTTAGTCGTCATGGTGTAACGTAAACTACGATGCTCCTTCAGCGTCGTTTGAAATGAGTCGGTTGCTAAGTGAGTCAACACGACCCGGTGTTTCGGTGTAATGAGTGACCGTGTTAATTAGTGTCTCTCAGCCGAATGTGTCGTGGTTTCTCCTTTTAACGGTGTAACAGAATTGTTCGACTCCCTCGCACTTGTGATTCTCTTTCTCTTGAACGCTCATTATAAGCTAGTAGCAGTCCGCTTCGGTTTAATTTTTTTTATTTTAGTGTAAACAGTCTTATTATCTTCGGTTTACTGCAGGATAACCCCAAATCCCCTCTTAGGCTATATTTAAAAAAAAAAAAAAAAAAAAAAAAAAAAAAAAAAAATCCAGGTTTCACACAAAGAAAAATGTCTTAGCTGACGTATCTGGACACATTTGCCTCATGGCCACAGGGGAGACACTGTGGAGGAGTCAGATTTTTTTGGGTTGGTCATCTACCAAAATATGACTCCCCCTCTTATATTAAAAATGCAATTTGTGACACACACACACAAACACACACACACACACACACACACACACACACACACAAACACCACACACAATCAGTCAATTGGCACATCTGCCTCTCTACTATTTATGTCTGAAGTCATTTGTAACTAGTGGCAACAAGGGTGACATGGAGGGACAGCAGGAGTAGGGGGGTTACATTTTGTCGGGTTGCTTTTTACATCTACCGAAATCAGACTCTTCTCTTATGTCAGAAATGCAAGATGTAAGACAGCCATTGTAAACATGAACATAACATGTTGGTGTCCTCCCAAAAGCCTGATCCTTCTTACTTTAATCAATATCTATAATATCTTAGTGCTAAATGAAGGTTTCTCTGCACTCCCTGAAAATCTCAGTTTAAGGCGTGTAGTTGTGAGCACTTTTGAGACATCACAAATACTTTGGAGCCAATTGTAATCCAGTATGGCATGTACACAAGTGTGATGTGGAAACTTGAAGCCACCAGTGCACATACACTGATAATGGCCTTTTCAGTAAAATAGGAGATATCATGTGTCCAGTAGTTAAACTTTTTGAATAAAAAAATATTTGTTTATTCATAGATTTGGTCATTTTTAATACGGGAAAAGGAGATGTGATTTTAAGAAGTTAATAAAAACTTTTTTTGTGAAAAAACTGCATTAGATGTAAATTGTTAGTCGAAGCAGATTATTTTATATAAATCTAACAAATTCATGTTTATTTCAAGATGATAGCTTAACATGTGTTAACAGTCTTGTCTGTTTAACCTTTCAGCAGCTAACCTGTCTGTAACAATGACCACCATTGTCCACGATACCACAGAGGGAGTGTGCCTCTCCGCTGAGTACAACCTGTACCTCAAGCCCATCGCCAAAATGACCGTCAGTGTGGCGCTGCCCCAGCTCAAGCTGCCAGGCAAGAGCATCTCCAACTGGGAGGTAATGGAGAGGGTGAAGGCCATGGTAGCTCCTGAGCAGTTTTCAGTCCTGCGGATCTCCAAGAGCACCATGGACTTCATCCGCTTTGAGGGCGAGGTGGAAAACAAAACAGTGGTCAAGAGCCTGCTGAGTCGACTGGATGGGAAGAGCATCAAACTAAGTGGATTTACTGATGTATTGAAGGTAAAGCTGTCTTTACAGCTGGGTATGTGCTGTTTTCAGTACCTACCATTTCTCTGTGGTCAATTTGCATTGAGTTATACAAATACGCTCATATTTTATTCACCCTTCTTATATCAAGGAGAGTAAATCTGCTGTCAAAAGTTCCTTTTGAAACTACAGTGAGCTTGTATTAGTATTAATGGAATTATTGTGGCAGAAAGTACAGTCTTGATTCAGACAGTTGTGTTTAAAATGTGTAGTGTGAGTTAACACAATGCACAAGACTTGCAGTGTCTAAAAATGCAGTGTCTGCGCTACTTCAAACTATTTCAGTAAAAACATTATAACGTTCAAGAATGAAGGATTTATTGCAGTTTATTCCTTTAGAGTGCATTAGTTTTAGTCAGTAATACCTAGCAACTTAGTGTATATCATTCCTTCTCTCTGTCTCTTTCCTCAGGTTCGTGCAGTAGAGAACAAAGTGGACTTCCCAACACGGCATGACTGGGACTCCTTCTTCCGAGATGCCAAGGACATGAATGAGACTGTGCCGGGAGAAAGACCTGACACTATTCACCTGGAAGGGCTCCCTTGCCGCTGGTTCAGCCAGAAAGACAGCCAGTTCCCAGATCGTCCCTCTGAGGAGGTTCTCATCTCTGTCTTCCAGATGTTTGGCAAGGTGCGACATCTGTTTGTTTCTAACTAACTTGAATACAGGTTTCAAATATGTAATTTGTTAGTCTCTTTATTTATCTGGCTTTCACCACAGTAACATAATGGCCTGATATGAAATTATATCTGTACGAATTTTCGAATGTTTTTCCAGCATCATTCCCTCCTGTAAGTAAAATAAAGATTAGGGTGAAAAGTCCCTCCTGTGTAGAGCTCTGACTACCCCTTTCAAACTGCTTGACTGACTGTTATAATAAGCAGAAGTTAATAAAGTTTTTTTACTCATATAATCAAGTTCTATAAGATATCTGTGATCGTATTTATTACAATTAAGTGATAGAATTCTCTGAACTTATGACTTATTACTATATTTGAATATTGCACACAATCATTAAAAGTCATATTCAGAATATTATCACATCATCAATATTAGAGAAATTAGACAAAACTAACTTTTTATTTAATTTAATGAATGCAAAATCTTTTGATTGTAGGTACGAAATGTTGACATCCCCATGCTGGACCCATACAGGGAAGAGATGCTGGACAAGAACTTCAATACATTTAGTTTCGGGGGTCATTTGAACTTTGAGGCGTATGTCCAGTATCAGGAGTATGGTGGCTTCACCAAGGCCATGGACACTATGCGCAGCATGAAGCTGATGATGAAAGGAGAAGATGGAAAGGCAGTCGCTTGCAACATTAAGGTACTGTGAAGCATCATCTACACACTAATGGTTTTGTCAGGAACACATTTAAGGGGTGATTTATTTTACCTCTGAAATATTTCTCTCCCAGTACATAGGTAGTTTATCTCATCACTAAGCTGTATAAAGTGATGGGGGGGGTTTTTCAATTATAATAATAATTGAAATGGCTTTATTCATCTCTCATAGTCTGGCATGTTTGGACAGTGAGGGTTTTTTGGGTCACATCAGTGATGTTCCTGAGATCATCGGGTGTTTCGGGTCTTGCAACATCAGACACCTTCACTCAGGCGACCCAGTCAGGGCTGATCAGACTCAGACTTGTGTCCCAGCAGCATCGGCCCACAGTTTGGACCTAATGATCCAAAGCCACCTAGAGGCCTTCTCCTCAGCCTCTATGGTGGACTTTATTGGCTCTCCTTTTGTCAGCTCCTGTGATGCCAAGAAGGATGTAGAGCTTACACACAATGAGCGACTGGCAAAGCCTCTTCACCCCACCTTGATGGGCTCACAGGGAGCTTTCCAGGTGTGACTCTGACACTGCTCCACCAGATCTTGATACTTGGATTCACTCTTGCCCCAAATGTAGAGATTTGCTGGGCTGGGTAGCGGGACCTCATACACAGCTTGGACCACGAACTTGATACGCTGTGGTTCTACCCGCCAGATGTCAGTCCAGGACACTTTCCTCTTCAGCGCTCCCTCCCACCTAGTCCATGCTCCTTGCTGTCACATGCCAACCATCCAGCTGGTTCGCTCCTCCTCAACACCTGCCCGTACCTAAAAATGAAATGTTAGCACTAAGTGAAAATACCTTACAGCTCAGACAGTGCCAAAAAAAAGAGCTGGAAAACTTAATTAAATATTGGCTTCACCCCTGTCAAACAATTTATCGCTGACACAATCTGCTGCTGGAAAAAAGGTACAAATGGTGTCTTTTCTTCCCCTAAGGTTTCTGTGTGAATGCTATATGATCAAATAACAGTATAACATACTGAGAACTGCAGTCTTAACTGGTGATAGGGTCATGTTCACACCAGCACTTCACGAAAAAAACAGAAACGCTTCATTAATTTCAATCAGGCCACGGTTAGGTGCTGGTAATGAGGGCAAGGTGGAAAAAGTCTCAGTCCCCAAACAAATACCAAATAATTTCAAACCCATCTTCCTGGGAGAGTCAAATGATTGTAGCAGACTCATTGCTTTACAAGTCCGGCTTGGGAAGTATTAAGATATTACAGTATACCAGGGTATGTAAAAATCCTGCAGGTATGATTTTCAATACCGTCAAAATTATATTTGCTCCTCTAAACAGTTACATATTCACAGCATCAGATATCATTTTGAATGGATAAATTACCAGTGTTTGAATATATAACTATACTATGATGTAAGTTGTATAACATCTGAGGTTTAAATTATTTTTTATGGTGACTTCCTAATGGTTTGAATGGCGTTGCCAATTTGTGCGATAAAGAAAAAATCAATACAGTGTCAGACAATTTCATACATCCTACAAGGGCTTTTTTTTTTTTTCATGTGTCCTGATGAAATGTCAGGAAGGTATGAAAAATTAGATACCACCCAAGTGCAGCATTTTGGCATCTGACAAGCCTTCAATCTCTTTGAGATTTTTGTGTTTGAGTATCAGACATGTTTTATGTGTGAGGCCACAAGTGAGCTGCAGCTACAATAGTGGAATTGTAGATGAGCAGGTTTCAGCAATGAGATTGTGTTATTCAGAGTCACGAAGCAGCTTTAAGACCTTTTAGTGGAATGAGAGTTAGAGCTGCATCATCATCATTTCAGATCGTGAGATGGGGTTAAGGGGGGACAGGGCAGGTCCCTTAATCCACAGAATTAAGCCTCACTGTGAAATCTAAAGGAGGATAAAAGAAGGTATATAGGGTCGGTATAAAAGAGATGAGGGAACAAAAGACAATATTGTAGGTTAGTTCTGTGGTTTAATTAGATGGTTCCAGAAAGATAAAGATTCTTATAATCTCTACCAACCTTTGGCTTAACAGAGTCCTGCCTGTCACACAAAGTATTTGGTAAATAATAGTCTTCATAACCCTGCCTGATCAGTATTGTGCTGTGTCTGTTTTAACCAAGACATTGTGTTATAATACATAGTATAATTACACTATCAAACTATAACACTCTATAGCTGTGGACTATAAAACATCAAGCTGTTGTGATTCACATTTAGTTTTTGAGAATAATCTTCCTATAAATCTGTTCAGTTTTATCTCAGTTTACTCACAGGGTAAGTTTGATATGCAGCTGGTAGAGTGAAGTAAGTCAGTCCCACATGATGATGATGATGATGATGATGATGATGATGATGATGATGATGATGATGATGATGATGTAGTAATGATTTTATCCTCCACTTAGACATGATTGTTCATCATAGTTGCTTAAACAAACGGGGGAGCTTTTGGAAGAAATTCATACATCTTTGTAAGCGCTGTATCTGAGCTTTTGTTTATGTTTTTTTTTTTCTCCAGGTGGCCTTTGACACCAGCAAGCACCTGAGTGAGACAGCTCTGAAGAGGAGGAGCCTGGACAGGCTGAAGTTGCAAGAGCTGGAGCGGCAGAGAGAGGAGCAGAAGCGACGGGAGAAGGAAGAGGAGGAGCGGCGGAAGGAGGAAGAGAGGTATGACAGAAGTGTTACTCGACAAGAAGATACTTGGTGACTACTTTATTAGTTACAGCCATCTCCACAACACACTTCAGAACAACAACACTTCCTGTGTCTTCACAATAAAAACTCTCACTACTTTCCAATGCATACATAGTTGCCTGAATATAATGCAAATAGTACGAAAGCATCATAAGCATACACATGTATGAATGCTATGTATTAATACATGGAACTTAACAAGAAGTCGACTTCATAACATTTATGCAACCCATTGTGTGATAGTATTGCAGTAATTTATTATGAAAGACAAGGTATAAACTTAGAATAAAGTACCGTTCACCTCAGCTAACAGTTGGCAAATATTAAAAAATATAGATTAAGTCAACAACGAGAAAATACTCGTTGCCAAATGAAGTAAACAATATATTCAAACATGAATCACATGCTAATGTGATTACAGCTGTCAGATAAAATTATCCAAAGTGATAATTTAGATAAAATGATTAATTCTAACCATAACATATTAGAATAAGGACACAACTGCATGCTGTATTTTTGGGTTCAGCACAGCATTATAATGATTTACTTCCCAGTTTGAACACAAGAAAATGTAAATTAGTTGCTGCTTTTACACTTAATGTCATTCGAATATAACATGAAGGCAAACCTTGTCTTTATGGATAAGCATGTTTTCATACTGATGTTATATGTAGTTCTGTCATTGGCACTGTCTCAGTAAATAGACAGTGCACAGTAGAACCACAATGCACTATATTCTTCAAATGAGGTTTTCCATACTGCGGATATTACCGTATGTTGTGTTGATTCAGTACAAGTGCTACACCTGCACATATAGTCTATCTGCCTTAGACTTACACCCATCCCCAACTCACCCTTTTTATTACAGGTATTAAAGGTTTAAACTGAGCAATATTTAATTATTGTGAAGACAGAAGTATTTTTTAAAATGTCAGAAAATCAATTTCAGTGCTTTTTTTTTTTAAACAGAAAGAATACTTCACCAAGAGAAAAATCACTTTTTCCTCATCTATTACTCCCTCTGATGTACCATTAACTAGGTTTCTGTGAGAGGAAAACAACTCAGTTTGAAGAATATTAATTCAGGGTCATCAGTATGATATGACATTTTTGTTATTTTTGTTTTGGTTGATAAATATATCCTTATTGCCAGGCTTGAACTATGAATTTTTCACTCTAGTTAGTACTGAGAAAAGCAATCATACATTGCTACCCAGCACTGTTTAAGCCAATATATCAACAGATTCTCACAGATGCCAAACTTGTCTTTTTTCAGGAAACAGAAGGAGCAGGAAGAGGAGGAGAAGGAGAGGAGGAAGGAGGAGAGGTTGCGGAAGCGAGAGCAGAAGCTGCGGGAGAGAGAGGAGAGGAGGAACCTGAAGAAAGTGAGGCGACAGCAGGAGGAAGAGCAGAAGAAGCTGCAGATGAAGATCGCCATGGAGGAGAGGCGACTGCTGCTCGCTCAGCGTAACCTGGAATCTATTCGGCTCATCGCTGAGCTGCTGGCCAAAGCCAAGGTACACATGTACACAAAGATACACAAAACGCCTCCAAATGAGTGTACATACATCCATCTGCTGCACAACAGTACACTTTTAATTTAGGACATTTGGACCTGCAAACATGCTCTGTTACTGAACTTCATCTGAGCATTGTTTTCACAAAATGTTCCACAGTTAGTAGTTTATATTTAGTATTGATATTAAAGAAAACGCATAACAAAATACAGCAAATATAAGATGATATAAACATGTACACAGTCTGAACTAGAAGAAGAACTAGAAGGTTTTTTTAAGGAATAGTTTGACACTTTGGAAATGTGCTTATGCGTTATCCTGCTCTCATAACTGAACATAAAATATGAAGACAAGACTCCAAGAAGTCACTGCAGTTGGCCAAAATAATAGTCCAGCACATATCCTCCAGTAAAACGAGAAAAAGTGCAGCTTTTGCACTTTTTTGTAAGAATTAAACACAATTAAAAATGCATGACATTAAGTTTTCTATACTTTGAATCTGTTTTTCCACTTCCCGGGCTTATGCCTTTAGTCGTTTTTTTAATGTGTTTCATAAAGGGTAGTCTTTGAACTTCTGTGTTTTGCAAATGTGTTAATTTTTTTTCTTCATGATGACAAAAAATATGAAAATAGATTTTTAAGTGTTAATTATGTTAATTGGAGAGTGTAGAAGGTGCTGGTTGGGGTGATTTTGTTACCTCTAGAGAAAAACTGGCTAATCATCTCTGTCTGGTTCACAATAGTAGAACTTTTTAATAATTTGCTGCTCAATAAGGAGCTTGTGTGATTTGTAATAATAATTTGACAACACTGTAATGTTGTTTCGTAGTGGATTTGAGTCAGCACAGCATCCCACCCCGACTAACTTGATTGTGGATTTGATGCTGGTGCAGAACTATTTAGAAGCTTTAATCTCCAGCTTGTACAACATGATCAACGACAGGATATTATTTTTCTTGTTTCTTTCATCTTTACGTACACTGTCTCCTCTTCCTCCACAGGCCGTGAAGCAGCAGCAGCAGGAGAAAGAGAGAGCCGAACACGAGGAACAGGAAAGGCAGGAGCAGGCGCGACAGAAGGAGGAGTTGGCCCGACTTCAGCAGCTAGAAGCCTGTCGACGCAAGCAGGAAGAGGAGCTCCAGAGGGTGGAGGTGGAGAAGGAAAGAGCAATGGAGCTCCAGCGGCGAGAAAAGGAGCTCAGGGAGAGACTGCTGTGCAACATGTTGAAGAAGACTAACGAGAAAACCACAAGACCTCCAGACACTGAGGACCAGGCTGGACCTGTGATGAGGGACGAGGCCTCAGATCCTGGCGACGATGATGTGATGCTGGGAGCTCTGGGCCACGTGAATGGAGTGAGAGCAGTTGAGGGTAAAGAGAAGCAGGCGTCCAAATCTGGTGTTCACTCCCAGGTTTCAGGGAAAAACAGAGGAACAGACAGAAAGAAAGACAGGGAGCGGAGGAAGGATGACGTGGTGAGGAGCAAACACAGCCTGGAGAGGGCGAGAGACCGGGACCGCTCCCACAGAGAGCGGAGCTCCCAGAGCCGGGGCAGGAAAAGGCGCTCCCATAGCTACAGCAGGAGGAAAAGGAGCTCCAGCCATCACAAGAGGAGCTCCAGCCGTCACAGGAGGAGCTCCAGTCACCACGGCAGCAGGAGGCGCAGCCACAGCCACTACAGCAGGAGCACGAGCTCCAGCCGGGACAGGAGCAGGAGCAGCAGCGGGAGGAGTTACAGCAGGGGAAGGAGCCACAGGGATAGCCACCGAAGATACAGCAGAGGCAGCTCCAAGAGCAGCAATAAAAGTAGAGACAGGAGGAGTCACAGTCGGTACAGTCGAAAATACAAGAGACACAGCACAAGTAGAGACAGGAGTCACTCCAGACGACGTTAAACTTATCAGTATTAACGGAGATATTCCCCATTTATGGCCTTGCAATAAAAGTGCAACAGATTCATGAGTTTCCCAGAATCGGCTTTAGGGACTTGTTTTTCCCTTTTTTTAAATTTCATATTGTTGGATTGAAGCAACTGACAATTTTATTTGTGTAAATATTGAATATTTTTACCTTAAACATTTACTAAACATTTGGAGTGCGATACCCTAAAACCCTTCACACAAGTTAAGAACACTGACCAAGTTTTAATTTCAGGCTAATATCAGCTCACAGTCTGTAGACGGTCTTGTCATCTGCATTTCTTTATCAAACACCTGTTAATGAACTTTTATTTCCTCCTGTTTTGTCATCATGCATTTATAACTGTGAGCTCTAAAAAATAATAGGTACAGAGAACACATTGAGTTGGTTATATTTGATAAAGCAGGAGTTTGTTCAGCACACTTGTAGCCTGGCTTTAGAAGAAGTAAAGCACATCATCTTCTGCAGACAACAACATGAAGTTTAAGCCATTTTTTTTTTTAGAACAAGTGTCCTACAAGCTCCTGAACTACTTCTCATGGCTGCTATAAGTGTGAAAACCTTTTAGTGGACTACTGAACTAAAACTAATGGCTGCTGTTTCATTGTAAATGTGAAGTTTTAGACTTTAAGACTTTACCTCTATGTTTAGGCTGACAAGCAGACTAGCCGGCTTCATAATCCTGCGTTAGCTGCCTAAAGTATTTATTAGAATACTGCTTCAGTATTGGCTGCGTTGCTGTTCAGCAGCACAGAAAAACACATTCTGGATTCTACAGCGACAGACTTTGCAGGTCTAACTAAGCAGCAGCATTATTTGATGATCAAATAGTTTCAAATAACAGTTTTCTTTTAGTTTAGTTTGGATTTTTGAATGTTTTAAAGATTATTTTATTTTTAAGATTTTTTTCTGAAAAGAAAATGAGATTTTGAGTGCGTTTGAACTGTAAATACTTGATGTTGAAAGTCAGAATAAACCTCAGATGATGGCGTTATTACATATTGGACCCGATTTAAGAAAACAGTGTATCGTCTCTGGCTTGGTTCATACGTTGTTCTGCACCAGCGAAGGATTTGGGGATCTGATCACAAGGTTTAATCATCGTTTAGGAAACAAGCTTTTGGAATTCAAGTCAAACCAGCACAATACTAAAAACTGGATGTTAGGATGCAACTACTGCTTTCATGCTCACATTATAGTGCAGGACACATTTTTTTTAGCCTTAATGTAACTATACAGACTGGATTTGACCTGCAGGAAAGTCAGTCTTGGTGTCATAGACAGTTGAAATCGTCACGTGTTTGTCAGAGCAAAGCACGTTTGTTCTGTGTACTGTATGTTCATGGTCTGTTGGAGCATGTCTCGCACCAAAAGCTGATAACAATAAAAATCTGAGCTCGACCATGTTTTTGAAAGCCTTGTTTTCTTTTATTGAAGCTGTGAGTTTGTCACCATGTTGGGAAGCTTTGACCCAAAGTCTGTATTTGTGTGATATTTAATTATAGATTAATATGCTGATCCATTTCTATGTTTCTATAGAACATCTGAAAACTGAAAAATTTTGGCCCATTTTTTTCACCCAACTGTCCAAAACCGTAAGATATTTAATTTACTATCACATAAAAACTAAGAAAAACAGCAAATAATCAGGAACTGGGGAATATTTGACAATGTTTGCTTTAAAATAACAGAAACTACAAATTGATTTTTAAATGGTTACCTTTTTTTTTTCTTCAATCAATTAATTGATTAATCAACTAATCTTTGCAGCTCTAGTGATATTTTTTAAGGTATATGCTTTAGCTTACTCAGTTTTTGAATTTCTTTACTTGAGCAAAAATCCTCCTCCACTCAAATCTGTTTTTCATGTTTGTATTAATATGCAGTTTGACGCTAGAAGCCTGTTTTCACATTCATCTGCTGAACGTGTAGAGTTTGTCTGTGCTCACCTTCAATCTGAGTTTGTGATTTGTGACATCACAACTAGTTTATAGCCAATGGTGCTCTGGTATTTACACTTTACACACATATGACGTGGAAATCTGAAGCCTCCAGTTCACAAACACTGAGGAAAACTTTTCATTTGCATATTCATAGATTCCAGCATTTTTAATGGGGGAGAAAGCAGATGCCATTTGAAGGATTTTAACAAGGTGCCTGTTTTTTGTGGAAAAATCATGTTAGACATAATTATTCAAAGTAGAGTATTTTATGTGCATGTCTGGAGGGCATCATTAAATATCAGGTTCTGTAATGTTGGCTCATACATGTTTGACTTTTCATGTCAAACATGCTTCGTCTCAGTCAGATAGTGTTTAAAATTGTACATGCTGTATTGAGCTGAGGAACTGAAAAATGTTTCTCGTGTATCTAAAAGTGATTTCCCTAAAAACCTTGTGTGAGGTCAAGGTCACACCTTACCCAAGCGCAGCTGTCACGTCTGTATCCTGTCTGTGCACCACTGGGCTCATGAACTGCGCAGATGAATAATTAATAGTCAAACTGATTAGTGGCTATGTAATCTCATCAAGACATGTGATGTGACAGTCTGTGTCATTAGGTTTGAAACTACTATTAGTCTCCCAGCGCAAGTGCAATCAGGCCATATGGAGAAGAGAAGGGGAGCACATCTTTCATGAGACTTTCCCCTGAGAGGTTTGGCACTCCAACAGTGCCAATCATTTTCGGGGTCATCGAAACTTTGTGGAAAACATGTCTGGTATGAGTGAAAGTCTCCATCTGAGTGATAATGAACAAGGCAACAGTGTATGGCAACAGAGTTGTTTCTTTGTCCAGTGCAGACTGAGCCCCTGCTCTAAT